>NC_133557.1:29191406-29506875 GCF_048773025.1 Camelus bactrianus
TTTGTACCACGTGGGGAGCCCTGTGCTCTGAGCTCTGGGAAGTTCTCTCCCCAGCACACACTGGACCCCCCAACTCTGGTCCTCCCTGAGTGAATCGTGGGTGATGGGTGCTTACATTCTGTCTCCCCCTTGGCTGAGCTGAACTCCCAACCACGTTTCATCTGCGTCTGTAACCGGCTTGTTGACCTAAACCAGGGGTCAGTGAACTTTTCCCATAAAGGGACAGATAATAAATATTTCTGTCTTTGTGAGCCACGTGGTCTTTGAATGAGCCAGGCTCTATTCTGCTGGTGTGAAGACACACCTGGGGTGGGGCTGGGGGCAAAGGGAAGCTGGGTAGATGGTGGACGAGTTCCAGGGGGAAGGAGCAGGCAGGTACGCCCTGCACCATGTTACTACAACCAGACACCACCTGCATTGTTGTTTTCTCAATATTTTTCATACCAGGACTACTGCAGCAGGAGAGACGCATTCTCATGCACTCTTTTCTTTCCATCTTTCTGATTACGTGAAGGAGAATGTCTGCACTGGAGCTAATGCATCTGTAACACCAGTCACCCTTTTCTCAAAGAGAACATACTCAGGGCCTGAGGTGGGCAGTGAGCCAAGGGAGAATGGGCTGATGTTGTTCTGTTTTCACTGACTTTCTCTTCATGGTTGCCTCCTACTTACGGCAAGTGGCCAGCTCTCCGTATCCATAGTCATATTGCACTTCCTTAAAAACAATCATCGTGCTATAAACATGTACACCATACCCCCAGTCAAGCTGTAAAAATACGTGAATATAATCACCCTAACAAAAGCAAGCTGGCTTAAGGGGAAGTTGTAAGGAAACACCAGAGCAGGCAGAAGTTAAAAGTGGAGAGAGGTGACCGACAGGCACAAACTGGGGGGGAGACTTGCCCCAGGGAACACAGCAGGCCACACCGGACACCTCAGTGGTTCCCAGACCAGAGCTGTGGCCCTTCCCTGCTCTACTCCCAGAAAGCAGCAAAGCCTGTCTGAAGAGCACCATGGGGGACTTTCTAGGAAGAAACTTCTAGAAGTTTCTAGAATTGTCTAGAATGCTGTTGTCTTGGGGCAGGAACAGCCTGCAACCAGTCCCCATCCTTTCCATGTCCTAGTTCTGTCTCTGAGTGACCCCAGCCAGTGGGGCCTGGACCCACCTGGACTATGCAGCTGAGGGGCAGGCAGAGCCTGGGAAGGCGTCCCAAGCAGCTTTGCAGAGCTCAAGTCCCTCCCCTCCCCCAGGGCGCTAGCAGGTGTTTGGCAGTTGGACTTTTCCTTGACCTCAGGAGGTGCCTGGAGGACATGGAAAGTCCAGGCCCTGAGCCCAGAGAGGGACTGGTCCAAGGGGAGGGCGGGGCTGGGGTACTAGGTGTGGAGGAGGAAGCTGCCTTCCTTCTCCCTGACCCAGGGAGGGAGGGCTTAGCGGGCTGCCATCGAGTTTGTGCCCCACAACGAGGGCAGAGCACAAAGCCCATCACCCCAGAGCAGCAGCAGGGCAACTGAAATGTCAGGTGAGCCAGTCAGGCTAGAAGGAGAATCAGACAGTCAGGCAGGACCTCTGGGCTCCCTCTGGCCTGCTGCTTCTGGCCCCAGGACCTTGGCACCAGCCACTGCCTGGCTCTTCCCCAGCTCCCGGTCCCTGGATAGCTCACTCCTCTTTTTTCTGATCTCAGTGAAGTGTCCTCGTCTCCAAGAAGCCTTCCCTGACCACCCTCTGAAGACCCCTCCCAGGCCACTCACTCTCACATCCTCCATTTTATTTCCTTCAGGACAGAGATTAGCACAAGGTTTTGCGACTTATTTCTGTGTCTAGGGCTTGTCCCCACCACGGCCCCCCCTGCGCCCAGCCCATGGCAGCTTCTCAATAAGTGTTTGCACAGTAGGTGTTCATTACGTGGACGTGTGGATTTCATCAATGTGCTGTTTGTGGCTGGGGCAGGATGCATGGCACAGTCCCAACCTCCCAGGCTTGCTCTGGGGCAAGGGGACAAGCAAGCACATGCTTGGCAGGCAGCAGGCCTCTGGACAGTTGGATGAATTGTGCCCATTTCATAGGTGTGGACACTGAGGCTCAGAGAGGGTGAAGTCTCCCAGCCCAGCGGTCTATGGCTAGGGTGACCTCAGGGGCTTACCCGGTGGAGATCCAGGGCCCGTCGAGGCGCGGGGGCAGCAGTGCAGTGACGGGCACTCTGGGGGGCAGGGGCTGCTGGCAGCGTGGTTCCCAGTGCAGGCGGCCACTCCCTGCCGTCCCAGCCGTCTCTGTGGTGTGGACTGCAAAGCAGACAGACCCAGGTTAGCGATCCCAGCTCAGCCTCTACTCTGCCTGCCCAGCTGTCCCCACCCAACCTGGGCCACAGCCCAGGAGGCAACAGAGAGCCAGGCAGGGGCCTGTCTCCACCCTCACCTCCACCTCAGCTCTTCCCAGGGTGTCCCCAGTCCCGGAGACAGTGATGGGCTCCCCAAGTCGGCGCACCTAGAATCAGCCTCTGGACTCATCTCCTGTCTATATGCTTGCCTGCTGTGGTCCAGCCCTGCTGGGCAGTAGCTGAGGAGCCCTGTGCTCTGGGATGTGAGGCAACCTGGACTCAGACTGAGGGGCTGGGACAGTGGAACTTCCACCCCCTCCCCTGAGGAGCCCAGGTTCTGCTCCACCTCTGCCTCCTGGAGCAAGCCAGACCAGCACCCACCCCCTCCATGGCCACTCACTTCCCAGTCCCTTCTTGGTGCCAGGCCCGTGTGTTGTCCTTCCCCACATCTGAGGGACCAGGCCCGTCCCAGGTGCTGCGTGGTGCCCAGTAAGTGTGTGATGGGTCTGGGGCCGAGGCTCGAGGCCAACAGTGGGGCAGTGGGGGGAGGCCTTGGAGGCCTTGGGGAGGATGGCTGGAGTGGCAGGGGCCGGCCCCGGCCCCCTCCAGTGACCCTCCCGATGTGCTCATTGTGTGGAGACAAGCCAGGCCTGCTGTGGGATCTGCACATCTAGGAGCTGCTCGGAGGTGAAAACACCGGGCCCTCAGCTGCTCGAGAACAGCAGTTCCCCTAGAAACTGTCAGCCCCGCTCAGAGTCGGGCTCCACACGGCCCAGATGGCAGGGTGCGGTGGGAAGCTTGGTGGCGAGCAGTGTCCAAATGTCACAGCAGCAGGCTGTGCTCGCAGGGTGGCCGGCCTTGACCCGCTGGCTCAGCTCCTGCCACAGGCCTTTCCAAGGGCACGTCTTCCCACCTGGCCTGTGGCCGTCGTGGGTTGGGGCACGGGGGCCTGGTGGAGATGTTGGGTGGCCCCAGGAGGCCCAGGCAGGCTTGTGGGCGGCGTAGGGGAGTGAACGCATGATCCATTCTGTCCCCTTCCCCATCGCACACTCACGTCTTCTGCGGTCAAGTTCAGGAAAGGAGCTCGGTCAGGGATGGCCTGGGCAGGCCTGGGGTCCCCGCCCTGCCCCCTCGCAGCTGTCTGATGGGGCACATGGCCCCCAAACTCTCAGCTCCCCAGTGGCCTCTCAGAGTGGATTTGCCCCCCTTCCTAGAAGTCTGAGGTCTCACTGGGAGACTTTTGGGGTCTCCAGGGACCAGCTGAGGAAGCTTGTGTGATGCTGATGGTGATGGTGCTGACGGCAGCAGCGGGCTGACTCCTGACTCTGCGTTTCTGGGATGTTATTATACGTTTGTATGCGTTGTCTCACCTCGGCAACGGCCCTAGGAGACATGTTCCCGTCGGCTTCCTCTTAGGGGCAGAGCGACAGGCTCCGCAAGGCTGGCCTGGGGCACACCTGCCCAGCGCGACACAGCCGAGGTGTGGCCGGGTGGGCGACTCTCGGTCCCAGGCCGGGGGTGGGTGGGGTTGTTTTCAAGGCACAGTGGGATGCGAGGCTGAGCGCAGGAATGCGCGCACAAGTCGGCTTGCCGGCGCGGCTCCACGTCCCTGCATGTTCCTGGCGCATCCTGCTCCTGACTTATAGGTCTTAATCAACCAAACAGGAGAAATGAAAGTAAACAACCAGTGCCCCAGGGCGGTGGTGTCCCCGAGCGGACGGTGGGCACACGGGCTGCCCCAAGGGCTGTCGGCCGCTCAGCACATGAGGCCACGCCAGGGGGAGCCCGGGAAATGGGTTTACCTGGGCACAGCTAGTTTTCCGGGGACCAGAGCCCAGGATGCTGCAGTGGATGAGTGGCATTCGAATTGGGCCAAACTCCCAGCATCGCCCAGGCAGCAATCCTGAGCTGGGACACACACATCGGCGTCCACACCTCACACTGTCTTGTGCTCCTGCAACTGGCGTGACCCGGAGACACTGGGTCTCCTGGGTCCAGTACTGCAGGTTAATGTGAACATCAGTGCTCATCAATGAAATGTGTTGATCTGGGGGACGGACGGGAGCAGAGGGAAGAAAAAATCCAAAAGGGGTGGGTGTTGCTTTCCCGGTAGGAATATCCGGCTGATGTCTCAGAGCAAGACAGTGAGTGGCCCCCCAAAATGACACTGACACTTTCCACAAAGTTTAGTTCCTTGAGAAAATGTGTTTTTGTTCAAAAGGGAATGATACCCACCCCCAACCCTGGTCCCCTCTCTGAAGGCACCGCGAAGAGGTGCTGCCTCCATGAAGTTCTATTTTGACTTGAATCCTCAGATAGCGGGGTCCCGCCAGGCGTGCTTTTGTTTGCCTTGTTTTTCTGCGAGAAATTGGGATTTAATTAAGTCAGGAGACGGGATATGGTGCCATCTCACCGTATTCAGAACACGCACACACGAAACACAAAACACAACCAGAGCCCTTCTTTGGAAAACCCCCGTGGCGGAGCAGAATGTTGCCTCTTGGTGGTTCTCAACGTCAAGGTTGCAAACAAGAAACCAACCGATTAGAAATGAGCACATGAAACGTCTCCAGTGGCAGCGCTGGAGGTAGCTTTTCTTTCTCTCCCTCTTTTCTCCCCTAGAAGAGTCTGAACTCAGGGAACCATGGCTGAAAGCAGATGGTGCCATGGGCCAGGTTGCATAACTTTTTGCAGAGACCTGATAGACAGAGTTAAATGCATGGGCCAAATTGATTTTTATCAGCCACGGATTTTTAATTAACAGTGGTGTCCACTTACCGCCGTCCATTATTTACTGTTTACCCACTAATTAAAAATTATGCTGCTTTTGCACTCATAAGAGCAGAACATTTGAAATTAAATAGCATCGTTCAAATTACCTGCAGAATTAAATCTAGAGTGTCCAATTGCTCAGACCAGGCTACTGGGGTTTAAAATATGATCTGGTCCAGCCTGATGTGTGAGCATGAGTCAGAATGCCAGGAGAGGACCACACAGCCAACACCACGTGAAACCTGTCTGGGACCTTAACGGGGAAGGACACTTGCTAAGCCTCTCTTGAGCCCGGGCCCTGGGCGGACATCGTGTTGCGATCAGCGGGTCTGCGTGATGGTGGCGAGTCTGCCCAGTAATCCTGGGGAAGGCAGCCTGTCAGTGTGGGGATGGAGTGCTTCCATGTGCCGGCCACTCCAGCAGGTGGGATCCACACAGCCGCCCACGGCAGAGGTTCTGTCCATGCCCCCGCTTTGCAGATGAGGAAATTGCAGTTCTGAGGGGCGGAGAGGCTCGGCCTGTATCATTCTACCCTAGGCAGGTGCTTCTTACCCAATTAAAAAAAAATCTCATCAAATACACCTCATGTAAAATTCACCATCTTAACCATTTTAAAGCATACAATTAAAATTCAGTGGCATTTAAGATATTCATCAGGCTGTGCCACCGTCAGCACCGTCTAGTTCCAGAACATTTCCATCACCCCAAAAGGACACCCCGTACGCATTAGCAGTCATAGCATGCCTCTCTCCTCTCACACCCTAGCAACCGGTGATCTGCTTTCTGTCTCTATGGATTTGCCTATTCTGGGTATTTCGTGCCCTTTTCTTATCTGCTCTTCACAACGCTTCTATTAGGTGGACGTGATTATTCTCATTTTCCAGATGAAAATTGGAGACTTGGAGAAGTTTTACACCCAGCTTCACAATCCGTGATTTCTTCCCAGATTATGAAAAGAGTAGGTCTGAATCAATGGGGTGGGAGGGGCTGGGGAGACGTGTAGAAAAGACATGGGGTTTGTAGCCAGAGCAGATGGAGAAATACTAGGTCTTCAGATAGTTTTCTCTGGGGGGCAAAAAGCAAAAGCAAAGCACTGGTTTTCCCCCTACCCTAACTGGCTTACTCCGAGGTTCCGGGAGGCGTGCCCGGTGCCTTTAGGTGCAGCATGTAGGTGAGCATTGCGTATTCCAGTGGTTCGGCGTTGATTTTAGAGGGTGTTAAAAAGCCGCGGAACTTCCCGGAGCAAGACTGCTTTCACAGCCCTCATGGCCAAGGGCAGGACGGAGTTTTAAAAGGAGCTTGGTCCGAACTTGATCTTAAAATATCATGTCGTACTTTAAATAATATTTAATAAGTAAACGTGGTGGGTGCCCAGTCCCCAGAGGGAGAGACTGAGGTTAACTCATCACTTCCCCCCCCCACCCCCCCACCCCCCGGCTGTGTGTCCTGGAGCCTCCGAAACACAGGCCAGCAAACTAGGGGGCTTAACAGCAGACTTTTATTCTCTCGCAGTTGGAGACCAGAAGTCTGAAATCAAGGTGTGGGCAGGGCTGCTCTCTCTCCCGAGGCTCTAGGGGAGGGTCCCTCCTGCCTCTTCCGGCCCCTGAGGCTCCCGGCGTTCAGGGCTTCCAGACACATCACTCCAATGTCTCCCACCTTCATGTGACCATCTTTCCTCTGTGTGTCTCCGTCTCCCATCACTGGGGTAGCGCCCACCCTGGTCCAATATGACTTCATCTTGACTTGATTACATCTGCAAAGACCTTACTTTCAAATAAGGGCACATTCACAGGTACCAGGGGTTCGGATTTGAACATATCCTTCTGAGAACACCATTCAACTCACAAGCGATACCAAGGTCCCATCCAAAGCCCAGGGCTCCCGGCATCCTGACCTTGATGCACTCATCCCTCCACCCCACACCAACATCGCATGGCTGTTCTATGTCTTTGTAAAGCTGCACACGCTGGCCAGAGTCCCTGGTCTCCTGGAGAGGCTGGCATTCATCACAAAGGATTATAATTTTGAAGAATCGTAAGTGTCTCAAAGTAAATGTACACAATGGCCAAGAACTTCCTAACACACTTGGAGTAACATACCACGCTTTCCCTTATGACCTACAGGGACTTCAAAATCGGCTGTCTTCCTGTCTCTCCAGGGCCGTCCGTCGGATCCTACCATGTTTCCCTACTGCGAGTTCCTAGGGATGAACAGGCCAACTCCTTCCTGCCTCGAGGCCATTGCAATGCTGTTCCTCGGCAAGAGTACCCTTCCCTCTGCTTTGCACAGGGTGCTCGCCCGTCACCGGGCTCTCAACACAATCGTGGCAGGCTGACATCCGACACTCCCCTTCTGCTCTTTTCCCCTCCTAACCTGTGCAGCACTCATCACATCCCTCGGTTATTTACCTGCTGCCTGTTTTTTTTTTATTTACTTCTGTTTTTTGACATTTCAAGTTGAGGTCATTTCAGACCTAAAAAATGTTGCCAAAGCAGCAGGAAGAGCTGCCGTATACCCCGCTTCCCCAAAGGTTAACATCTGGCAGAGACACAGCAGGATGATCACAACCAGGAAATGAACAATGATCCAATGTGATGAAGCAATCTACAAATCCTGTGCAAATTTCACCAGATGTCCCAGTCAGTCTCCTTTCTGGTCTAGGATCTGACCCAGGATCACACATCACACTTAGTTGTCATGTCTCTTTCGTTCCCTTCCGTCAGAGATGCTTCTTTGGTCTCAGTCTTTCATGACCTTCACGCTTTACAAGAGTACTAGCCAATTATTTTGAAGTGTGTTCCTCGATTTGGGGTTTTCTGATGTTTCCTCGTGACTAAATTCAACTTCCGCAGATTCGGTAAGAATTGCAAAGAAATGAGGTCGTGCCTCCCTCTGCATCAGCTCCAGAGGCATGCGGGTGTCAGCCTGTCTCCCACTGGTGATCACTTCCTGAAGGCGGCGTCTGCCAGGTTTCTCCATCGTTAAATTACTATTTTTCTCTTTCTAATCAGTAATAATCTTATATACACTTAGAGATCCTGCGAATATCTTGTTTTTCATCCTACTTCCCTCCAATGATTTTAACATCAGTTGATGACCATTGATGATCCTTACAACAGTTTTTTCTGTGGTGTTTTCCAGAAGGTCATTCTCGAGTTCTGCCATTCTTTCTGAATTTATTGATTGGAATTGTGCTACAAGGAAGCACTCTCCCTTCTGTTTATCTCTTTACTTAATTATTATTTGTATTAGTATGAACTCAGGGATCTTTATTTTATAGGTTACAATCCATTGCCATCACGATTTGGTGTGTTGCTCAAATTGTCCTTGGTTCGGCCATCGAGAGCTCCTTCTGACACCAGGTCGTGGTGAAGGAAAGTATAGCGTTTATTGCAGGTGCCAAGCAAGGAGTCCAGGCAGCTAGCGCTCAAAAGACCCAAACTCCCAGGTGGCTTTCAAGGAAAGGTTTTAAAACACAGGGCAAAGGAGGGGGTTTTAGTAGGCTGTGTGATCAGCTCATGGACCTTCTTCTGATTGGCTGCTGGTGGGGTGACTGGAAGTCAACATCATCACCAACCTTCTGGTTCCAGCTGGCCTGGGGTCTCCATGCTTGTGGGCAGCATGTAGTTGACTTCTTCCACCAGGTGGGAGTTTCAGCATCTGCAGGACTGCGCGAATGACATGGCTCAGAATGTCATCCGTAGCCCTTGAGAAGGCACTGAAGGTCTTTGGCTTTGTTTGGTGACTAAACTGTCACTGTTTTGTCTTGCTTGACTGTTTCCCTTTGTTCTTGCATTTTCTCACTTCTCTGATTAAATTTATTCTTTGGAATTTGAGGAAGGCCTAGGAGGCTAAAGTTTTTCTCTAAACAAGAGGCAGGGGGAAGATGTAGGTGTGGGGGTGTCTGTCTTGGGAAGGCCCCACAGGGTCCTGCTCAGTTATAATTCAACTTAGCTCCTGTGTCCTTTCTACATACACTTCTCTCTTCTTTCTTCTCTTTTTTCTTTTCTTTCTTTCTTTCTTTTTTTTGGGAGCACTTCCTCATTTTCTGGCACTGGAAGATCTTCCAGGCTTATTTTGTATTTTCTTGCCCCCAACCCTGGAATCAGCCATTTCTCTAAGGAGTTCTGGGTCCTTTTATTGGAAAATTGTGTTTAGAAACCAAGATCTGAGTGCTGGGTGCTCATTGCCACTGAGGTGTCACTCTAGGTTCCTCAACTTTTTTCTTTCTTCCTTCCTCCCTTCTCTTTTTCCCTCCCTCCCTCCCTCTTTTCTTTCTCTGTCTCTTTCCCTTCCTTTCTTACTTCTTTTCTCTCTTCTCTTTTTCCCTATTTCCTTCTTTCTTCCTTCCTTCCTCCCCTCCTTTCTCTCTCTCTTTTCTTCTTTCCTCCTTTCTTTTCTTTTCCTTTACCTTCCATGAGGACAGACCCTTATCTCTCTTGCTCACTGCTGATTCCTCAGCCTCTAGCACAGTGCCCAATGAATGCTAAATAAATATTTGTTGTATCAAGACATGGACAGCACTAGAACAATCCCTTCACATAGTAAGCACTCAATAAATGCTGGTTATGATTGCTACTTCTAGTTGAATGGATGAATGAATGGCTTGTGCTCCATAAGAATGATGCACATGCATTCATTGTTGTCATATCTCCCAACCCTTGGGGTTTCCCCTCCTAAAGATTGTCTGGTAATTTCCATCATGTGTGTGGCTATTAGGGTCAGGCTGAAAATGGAAGTGGGGGAAAAGAAGGTTTGCAGCTGTTGGGAAAACTAAGAATCTGGCTAAATGCAAAAGGGTGGTCAGTAAGGGAGTTCCCAGCAGCCTGGAGACCCTCGCTGATCCAAGCAGGCAGAGAGAAATGAGAAGTAGGCAAAAGGAGGTTTACGTGTGTCCCGCCAAGAGTTCTGAGGACCGGCTGGACCTAGCGTAACAATGTGATGCCAAATGCTTGGCTTTAAAGCCTTTGTTGACCCTTGGGAACTGCCCCAGCCAAGCCAGGACCCTGATGTGGTTCTGCGTCCCCAGAGAAGGCTCCATGTTACTCCACGGCACCGTTCAATAGACACAGAATGTGAGTCACATGTGTAAGCCATCTACATAGTGTTACATTTTCTGGTTGCCACATTAGAAAAGCTAAAAAGTAGCAGGTGAAATGAGTTCTGAAGACAGTTTAGTCAGCAACCAATATTATATTCCAACATGGAGCAAATATGAAAACTATTAGTGAGTTTTTTTATATATTTTTTTAAAATACACCTTTGAAATCAAGTATGTATTTACACTCACAGCACAACTCAGTGTAGATGGATCACGTACCAGGGCTCAGGGGCTGCATGTGGCTGGTGGTGGCTGTTTTGGACAGCATGGCTCCAGCTCAAGAATGGGATGTGTGTGTCAAATTTTTCTATATCAGAGGTTTTCAAGCCGGTTTCAGAAGACCACAGGTGTTATTTTCGGGAGAGAAGGGGAGACACTGAGCTCCCACCCCCCACCTTTAGCCCACATGGCCCCCACTGTTTGCTCTGATTTATATCCTAGGATGCTAATTAAGATTTGCTTTGAAAAAAAGTGTTCTCTTGCTTAAAAAAAAAAAAAAAAAGAAAAAAGAGGTCCGAAACCCTCTGGTTTATTTCAAAACCCTCAGCGTGAGGTAATTCACCTACAACGTTTGTACTTGGAAGCTTACGCACGTGTTAAATAAAAATACCCCCGCCCCAAAATAACCTGTCTTGATTAGAGGAGGCCGCCGTTCACAAGTGCAGATGTGCTGGCGCGCAATGGTACGCAGACGATGTTTCAACAACCAGCTTCAGAAACTGGCTGTTGAAATGGCAGCTGTCATTGTGTCGCTACAGCAAAAGATGTGCTTTCCAGTGAAGTCACTGCACAAAAGGCACGCAGAGTTTCCATTTAAACTCCCCTGAGAAGGTTACAGATTGGCATGCTATGACAGTACCAGCAAACCACAGAAATATGAAGACAAACTTTGAATTCTAAGGAGCCTAAAGTTCCCTTTGGTGTGGCTGGCTGGCCTTCCGATTCTGCGTATGTCCCTCATTTGGCCGTAACTGAATCTCAGTATTCATCTAATCTGAGGGTCTTTGCATTCAAGGCTGGGGGTGGGGTGGGGATGGGGGTTACCTGTTCGCATACAAGGCCTGGGCCGCTGGACAGGATGGACTTGGCGATCTTGAGAGACTCAGAAATTGTGTATCTAAAAAAAGTACAGCCCTGCAGCACTCCAGGGCTTCGGAACTTGCCCTCCTTTGCGTGGTGCAGTCAGAAAGTTCAAAGTCGCCCTGAGGACTTCTTGAGGGACTGGGTATCTGGGAAAAGGAGATTCTGAGCTGGAGAGATTCAGGAGGACATCCGATTCGGATGTCACTGTGTTGAAAGGTCAGTGAAGGGACGCTGTTTGGCTTGTCACTGTTCCCCTAGTTCTCCATGAAAAGTCCCTGGGTGGGCTGGGCCGAGGAGTTGGTGGAGGTGGACCTTGTTGGTGGCCCGCGGAGAAGGCGATGGTTTTATGTCTATATTTGCAAGACTGAAAATCATTTTGTCAAGGGGAGTGGCTGACCACACAGATGTCTCCCCACGGCTGGTGCTGAGCACTTCCTGCTCAGGGAAGAGCAAACGTAGAGCTCCTGGGACGGGAGAGGAATGGGGGCTTTGGGAGACAAAGTCTGGCCCACCAGGCCCGGCTCACTGGCCGGTTTTTTTTGGTTTGTTTGTTTAGGAATGTTCCAGTACAAAAACTGTTCACATCCAAACTCCCTGAGCCCCAGGATAATGCTAATTGCTCCTCACTCTGGCTGGGGCTCCCACCCAGATGAAAACTAGAACATTCCAGCCAAAGCCCAGCTGTTTCCAAATAGCCACGGCATCAGGGTGATGGATGGGAGTTCCTCCCTTTTCACCCAGATGTTCTGGTGTCTTGGAGACTTGCCTCCCGAGCCCGACTTCAGCGCCTGTGTTCCCGGGTCTGCACGTTGGTCCCTCGGATATTCATAATTCTTCCCGGGTTTGGTCAAGGCTTTCCACGGACGCCAGCCACCGGCCCTGCGCTCCGGGGGGCGGAGGGAGGGGAGTGCGGGCCTGGAGCGCGAGGCCTCCCCGCGCCTATGAACGAGCCCGGGGCGCCCCGAACACTGCGGCGCCTGCCCTAAGGGGTGTAGCTAAAAGTCAGTGTTTGCTAAACAGAACATGTGTCTAGAAGTCTCCAGTGGACTGAATCCTTGTTCGCTCTCTTGGCAGAAGACTGAAGCTTCCATTGTTCCATAGAACAGAAATTTGGCAAGATAATCGCAAGGGGTTGTCACGTTCAACAAGAAAGAAGACGTCTGTGTGATCGCGGCGAAGACTTCCGGAAAAGGGCGGCGCCTTGGGGAGCTTAACTCTTCGTGGGGCCTTGGGAGCTGGTTCTCTACCCAGTCTTCCCCGGAGGGGCCAAGAATCCCCTTGTCTCACAGAAGTATTTAGGTTTCCAGGAGAGAAGGATGGAGACCGTTGGTCTCCGTTGAGTGCCTTTGGGTCTGAGAACTGCCCGGAGCGGCGGGGGGGGGGGGGGGGGGGAGGGCACGGGGAGCTGCCCCAGCGCTGGGGGAAGCACACCACTTAGGGGCTGTTCTTGGGAGTCTCCACAAGGGGGCCCTCTTGAGCTGTGGTTGGGGCGGTTGGGCGGCCCCGGGTGAAACCCGGCACCACCTCCTCCAGCCTCCGCCTCCAGCCTGGGGCCATCGGGCTCCCTCGGTCCATCCTGACTTGGGCGAAGAGGGAGCCCATGAAGACCTGCTCTGGGGGCCAGGCTTTCTTCCACGTGGGAGATCTGGGTTTCCACACGCACAGAGAATGAACTGGGAGACCAAAGAGCAAGGGTCATGGGGTCGCCGACCCTTGCCTCCTTTGGAAGAAGTTTGCAACGCAGGAGGAACGCTCCAATTGGAACCACAAGAAAGGGGATCTGGGAAGCTTCATGAACAATTGAACAAAACATCTTGGCTCCTCGGTCTCTACCCCAAAGAGGCATATCGGGGGGCCTTTGGGTCCTCCAGGACAGGAAGCATGGAGATTTTAAATGCAAGAAAATTACTGTAATTTAACAAGTCAATTTTTCTTACATTGTGTTGAGATTAAGTTCGTGGTCTCTTCCATACATTCAAAATAAGGAATTTCCCTAGAGTGCAATTTTGTGGGAAAGCCTACATCATGTTTCAAAAAACCCATTTTGTTAGAAGTTACCGGATTTTATTTGAAAAGAAATGGTAATATTTAATCACAGCATTATTTTACTGTCTAGAAAACGAATGGGCTTTTGGAGTTTTGGGAGAAAGGCCAGCTGGAAGTCCGAACCCTATTTTTAAATTACCATACAAATAGAATCCCAAAGACGCAAATATTGGCTTAAGTGTTGCAGACAAGGTACAGGAAAATGCGCTGGCTTCCTAAATGTTAAATAAACAGGCTTGCAATTCTTGCCTTCCTTCAAGACCCTGGATCGGGGTGTTCCTATCCCTCCCGGGGAGCGCGCACAGCTCTCCTAGGGGACCGAGGGGACGGGAGCAGCGCTAATTGGATGACCACAGTGGATTACTCATCCAGCATCTCGTTACCATCCCATGAGTAAGCCCTACATTTCTGTGAAGCTCTTGAGTCTGTAAAGCCCATGTGTGCTTATCTGCTGGGTCCTCCTCACAAGCCAAGGGGCAGGAGTGATTGCCCCACCTCACGGGCAAGGAAACAGAGGCTCCGAAGGGGAGAGTCTTAGAGTGGCTAGTCTCTGTTGCCCAAGCGGGTCAAAAAAGACCCAAACTCTAAACCAGTTCTGTTACCTGTAAACTGTCCTTCCAAATGCACACACAGCCCCTGGTGTCTGCTTGACGTTTATTGAGCACCTGCTGTGTGCCTGGTGGCTAAGATGCTCCTACGGGGGCTCAGGGGCTGATACTCTGAACAGAACCTTGGAGATGTTCTTCCCGATGCTGGTGGGGTTTGCGGGAGGGAGGTTCAAGGAGGGGGCTGCCAGGAGGAGCCTCGCCGCTACGTGCTCCTTCAGCATCTTACAGGAGAGGAGCTGCTCGACAGGCGGACGACAGCCGTAATGGGCACTCAGGCAGAGGCTGCGAAGGCGGCAGGGAGGTGTGAAAGCGCGGACAGCTGACGGAGTAATTAGTCCCTGTGACGGGCGGGGGCGGGGTGAGGACTTGTCGAGGGGAGAGATGGAGAGGCGACAGCAGCAAGGGCTGCACGGGACGCCCCGTTAGCCACTTGCGGTGTATGGAGTGTTCCTCAAGCAGGGAGAGGCAGGCCGGGCGGGGTGGGGTGTGAGCAGGTGGGCATTTTGAAAGGCAGTGCTTTGGGAGGAGTGCTGCGCCTGCCAGGGGGGCACTGGCCATGAGTCCAGGGGCACATGGTGGACAGTTTACATTCGATAGTTACATGTCTGTTTCAACTCAGGTGGATAACTGACATAGCCAGCCTGGGATTTTGTTAGCATGAGGCTAAAGCATACAGGTATAGGCTATTTTTAAAAGTTTTTTTTAATTTTAAAGTTATTATTATTTTTATTCTGGGGGGTTATTAAGTTTATTTATTTATTTTCATGGAGGGACTGGGGATTGAACCCAGGACCTCGTGCATGCTAGGCATGTGCTTTACCACTGAGCTATACCCTCTCCCTGGATAGGTTATTTTTTGAAAATAAGTGAAAGTGAATTAGTTGACTTGGATAGAAACGGTGACCCAATTCTAGGATAGTAGCCATCAGCTGTGGCCAAATTGCCGTTGGTGGCACACAGTGACAGGCAGCTGGGGACAAAGGCTCTAAGGCCCTATTGGCTTATATTAAGGATTATCAGGTGTATGTGTGTTAAGGCTTATCAAGTGTGTGAGGGGGAAGGAGGGGCTCATGGTGACCCCTGGGAGGCCACCTCCAACCCCGGGTGCGGAGGCAAGGCTGGAGAAGTGGGATGTCGAGGGGTAGGGGCAGGAGGTGGGAAAGCACCCTGGGGCTGCTGAGACGTGGGGTGAAGTCAGGCAGGAAGGGTGGTGTGGCTGTGGGGCTCTCAGCCGAGGGGCTGCAGGGCTGGGGTGCCACTCCTGAGATGAAGAGGTGGGAAGAGTTCTGTTTGGGGGGGGGGTGTGATTGGAGGAGCTGATGGGGCATCCCGGTGCTGAGGAGCTGGCCAGGGCTAAACATCGATCCAGAAAGCACACATGGGGTGAGGATGGAGGGTGAAGTCACCCAGAGGCAGAATTTCAAGGAAAGCAGCCCCTCGGGAAGGGACCGGCAGAGGCTGAGGCAGGACGGACACTCAGGGAGATGCAGACATGCTGGGGGCAGGTTGTGTGTAGGTAGGATTGCAGAGACAACACAAGATCCCACCTAAATCTGATATCCAGACACACGACGTAAATTGTTTTAGTATCAGTGAGTCTCCGCTATGGCACAGACGAGTGTAGGAGTCTGGAGGAGAGACAAAACCAGAGGGCTAGAGCGATTAAGTGTTTTATGGCTTAATTATTATTTTCATATATGTTCTTGTACTCCATACACAGGGCAAAAAATGAATCAGAAGATACAGAGAGGCATGAAGGTGATGTAAAGCTCACCCTCATCGCCTCACTCAGAGTCCGTTGCCCTTGACCTGCTGGTGCACATTACCCTCTGCATTCCAGAGTCCCGGCTGCCAGGAGCCTGAGCACAGGGGCCCCGGTCCCCTTTGAACTTCCATCCCCACCACAGCATCTGGCCCACGGCAGGCACACGGTACATTTTAGTTGCAGGAGTGAATAGATCTTTCCAGACTTTTTTTCTTTTCACACACGCCCATGTGCATTTATTCAACTACTATTATGATTATTAGTTTTACAAAAATGGGGTCATCCTATGTAGATTATTTGGAATCTATGTTTTTTAACTTAATAACGGATTTTGGAAATCTTTGAGGAAGGTTGGCTTTTTAGAGCCAGAGGGACTAAGACACAGTCTTTGAAGGAAGAACCAGAGGAAATGATGAAGTGGTACAAACAGGAGATGTGATAAGCAGGGGAAGCAGATGCCCTAATCAAGGCGAGTCCAATAAAAACAGGCTAAACTCTTCAAACAAAAGCAATATGTGGCTTGCAGTGGAATTTTCAAAATGTATTAAAAAAAATGTGGTAAAATGGAAAGTGAAAGTGTCTTTCTACCCTCCAGCCCTGGTTGCCCCCTCCGAAGTGAATCATTGTCGCAGCCCCGTGTGTGCCCTCCCAGGGAACGTTTCATGCTGGTCTCTGCATATAAATGTATATGTTTTTATTTGGCTATTAATTTTTTTTATGAATGCAATCTTTCTATAACATCATTCTGCATTTTGCTTTTTACACTTCGATTATCAGGGCTATCTTTCCACCTTCGATTTATCTCTTTGTGGAAAAGACAAAACAGCATTCCATGATACAGATGAGTCTTGGTTTAATTAACCAATCTTCTGTAGATGGTCATGTAGATTGTGGTCAGTCTTTTTCTTTTCTTTTGCTATTAATGCCTACAGCAATACGTTGGACATCCTTTTAATGTATCTTGGTATAAATTTTTTGTGTGTCCTTTAGAGAAATTCCTAACAAAGAAATTGTATGTGCATTTAACATGTTGGTCGATTTGACCAAATTGCTCTCCAAAAATGCTGTTTCAACTTATCTTCTACCGATGGGGGATGGGAGTATCTATGTACTTACACATTTGGCCACATCGATATGATCAAACTTTTCACTTTTTGCAAATCTAATGTATGAACAATAGAAGAGCAATTACAAGTTAATGAAAGTCTGTGGCTAAACACACATTTTTGTGTGTGATTGTAAAATACCTAAATTAAAGGGGCACAAATTCATAAGCAGATGCTCCACTGACTTGGATTGATACCCTCCTGCTTATTTTCACTGTCATCACTCTGGGTCAAACCATCATCATTTCCCACCTGAAAAACTGACTGTGGCCTCTCACCATTTCTCCAGAATCCACTCTGCCCCCTGTAATCCATTCTCCATGGAGCAGCAAGTGTGGTCTTTAAAGAATGTAACTTGGCCCCCTGATTCTGCACCGTGACTCTGAATATTCTGAGGGACATCCTCCCCATGCACAGCTGGATCTGATGTAAAGCATGATTGGTCAGAAATCAGGGAAGCCCCTGAGCCACTGCTCCCAAAGTGAGCTGCAGTGGGGCCTGTGTGGACCCTCCTGAGGGCAGAAGTCAGTGTCAGCATCCTCTGTGGTCAGAGACTGGGGTAACCAGGGATTGGGGGGGGGGGTCCCAAGATATTGGTTTCCCTTGACTCCTGGGCAAATATGAATGCTCTCTTGAGGAAAACATGATCATTTTTAGTTCCAAAATTGTCCATGAATTCCCAGTTAAAGATCACCAAATACACAGCTAAACCAGCCACTATGGAATAAGAGTTAGCAGAAGGAAAAAGCTTACATCCCAGGAGCATCAGATATTGGAATTACTATCATGGAATAAAGAAAAGTATGTAAAAAATGTTTAATGAAATAAAACAGAGAGTTTTAAAAAAATGAACAATAAACATGAGTTATAAACATGACCAAGCAGATGTGAAAAGGAATCTAATGGAACTTTAAGAAATAAAAAAATATAATTGTTGATATAAAAATTTAGTGTTTAGGTCACGAGGCAGATTAGATACCACTGAAAAGGGAATTAGTGAACTGGAAAATAGATGTGAAGAAATTACCAAAAGTCAGGAAAGAAAGAGAGGGGGCTGAAAACTAAGGAAAAGGATTTGAGACACAGCAACTATAATGAGAACCCTAAGTAATGTCTCCCAGAGAGAGAGGAAAGAAAGGTATCGGAGAAGCAGCAGATGAAGAGAAAAATGTCTGATCATTTTCTGGAAGTGATGAAAGACACCAAACCTTTGGTGCCAAGAAGGATGATGAATACCAAGCCAGACTAGTGAAGATGAATCAACCCTTGAACCTGCAGAACCAAAGGGGAAAACAAGAGAAAAGAGCCACCAGCCCAGATTTGTGCACCCACCAAATAACTGGATGAAGGTCAAGGGTGAAACAAAGACCTTTTTAGATAAACAATACTGAGTGTTCACCGCTATACTAAACGCCCTTCTATGCGAAGGAGTTTATGATGAAGGAAGGCCTGATCCTTAATATAAAATATAACAAGCAAAGACTTTGAAAAATGTTGTAAATCTTTTAAAAAAAGTTGAATAAGCTGATGATGTCTAATTTTGTGGAGTTTTAAAAAAAGACATTAACTAAAATACTGGAAAAACAACACTATGTAATTTGGGACGGGATGATTAAGTTAGTGTTCTAAATTCACTGCGTTATCAGGGAAAAGATTAACATGCTGAGATGTTATAATTTCAGACGTGTCCACTAAAAATAATAGAGGTGTCAGATAACGTCTCAGCCGGAAGAGGGGAGAAAAAGCAGCAGGGATAAGCACGGCTCAGCTGACCTCTTACACTGAAAACAAAGACAAGGAAGCAGGAAAAAAGCATAAAAAGCACAATTTGTAGAAAATAAAAAGATGATAAAAACAAATCCAGTTTATTTGCTGGTTAGCAGACATTATTAATTTGGATTTTTGAAACTTCTGCTAGATACTATTCACACACTTGAAGCATAAAGGCACAGAAAGGTTGAAAGTAAGAGGTTCAAAAATCCTTATCAAACACTAAGTAAAAGGAAAGTGCTATCGGATGAAATAGGATGTACTATAAAAAGCATTCTTAAGGACAGCAGTCACTCCATAAAAGATCCAGTCTGCCAGGAAGATAAGGCCATAAAGTTACATCAAAATACGCAAAGCAGGAATTGCTACAGGTGTAGCCAGATACTGGCAAATCCATCATCATGAGAGATTTTAGCACAACTTTCAATTATTTATAGGTCAAGCAGGCAAAAGATTCGTAATGATGCGGAAAATTTAAACACACAGTGAACAAATGTAATTGATTTTATACACGTGTGTGCACACATGCATTGTGTGTGTGCACCTGCATGTGTGTTGTGTAAGTATGTATACACAGTTATGTATAAATAGATGACTGTGCTCAACCATGAGATAATGCACATTTTTTTTCAAGCACATGTTCAACAATAACAAAAGCTGACCCTCTACTAGGCCACAGAATGAGTCTCCACGAATTCAAAGGACTGGTACCACACAGGCCACACTTTTGACCACAGTACAACTAAAAGTCACAAACAAAAGCAATTGAAAAAATTGGATGTATTTGGAAATTTTAAATACTTTGGAAGCACTCAGGCATCAATGAAGAAATCAAAATTAAAAAAAATGAAAAACCCAGAACTTAGAGCTAAGCAAAAAGTGGGAAAAGAACATACAAAAACACGTGAAATGCGGAGCAAGCAAGACTTCGAGGTAACCTTATGGGCTTACATTTAAGAGAAGGAAGTCTGAAATTTAAAGATAGTTATCCAGCTTAAAATGTTAGAACAAGAAAAATAGAGTAAGCCCAAAGAAAGTAAAAGGAAAGAGATAATAAGAAAAAAAAAAGGAGACATTAATAAAGTAGAAAACAAAGCTATAAGAGAACCAGCAAGGCCCAGGCTGGTTCTGAAATCCTTAATGGCTTGGATACACCTCTGCTGAGACTGATCAGAAAAAGAAAGGAAGGAAGAGAAGAGAGAGAATAATATTGGGAATGAAAAGGAGACAAAACTATAGATCCAGCAGCAATATTTAAAAAAAAAAAAAAGAAATTTATGGTCCAGTATATAACCCTACTGGCATGTATATATGAGTAGTTCTATAATGAAAAACTGAGCTGTAATTTATCGCCTCCACCCCTAAAATAAACAACAACAAAAACCAAACAAACAAGCAAAAAAACCCAGGCTAGGGTGCTTTTACAGATGAGTCCCACTACCCTCTGAAGAAACGGACCATTCCAGTTTCACAAAAATTCCTCCTGGGGGCAGGAGGAGGGGGGCGCCCCCGCCCTGGCGTCTCTGTGGGTCGTTTGTTACCAAGGGCAGAGCCAGGTTTTGTGGAGCCTGAGGTTTACTCAAGTTGGGAGACCCTCCTAAGAACAGGGTGCAAATTTATACAAAAATCCCAAAATGGCATCAAAGTAAATACTGATTTAGAATGAGGGAAAAAATCATACGAAATCAACAACTTGTAGAAAGTTGACAAATATTACACACATTACAAAAATCAGGAAAATACTCTTTTTATTAATAACTGCTTGAATTTCCTACTGCGGTTCCTTCCTGCACCTTCTGGGTGGTGCCGTCTTTGATGGCTCCTTATCTGACGAAGATTTTGTAGTTTCATTTTCTATGGCAAGAGTACCAAGGCCAGTCTGCCTTTCCTTTGCCTTTGTTGAGCGAGTATATTTGCAGTTCTCAGTAATTTAGAAATGTTTCTTTTTAGCTTCACAACTCCTTAGAATGGCATACATTTTTTGGGTTGGAATCAAACTCTGGAAAACCTCTGTCAAGTTTCTTTCACGTACAAGCCAAGATGTGAGACAGCGTTCCCTAGACTGGCTCATGCGTGTCTCTCCTCCACCCTCAGGGTTTTGGTGACTGGTGCCAGAGGACAAATTCAAGTGCACCTGCGTGTCCTGACAGTGGGAAGGGAGTTCAGAGAGAGGCGAGAGCCTTCCTGGAAGCCAGTCCCACACCTGCTCAGCCAGTGCTCACTTAGCTACACAGGGAAGTGGTTGTGAAACACACGGACGGCACCTCACTAAGTAAAAGCCTCTCCAACTTGGCTTCTTCTTAAGCCGGATCCCCGAATGCCCCTGGCCACTCCAGCACCTGACAGCAGGCGGTAGTGTTGGAGGGCAGTCAGAGTGGAACAGGCCAGCAAAAGAAAGGGAAGAGACCGTCTCCCAAATGACTGTTAGTGTATTTCACATCTCAACGTCTGCAGGAATTGGTGTCCACATGAAGACGTGGCTAGGGTTCCTGCCCCCTGGTGAGGTTTTGGAAAGGACCCTCACAAGAGAGAGACCCTGAAGCCTTTTGAGGACAGTGTGAGAAAGAAAACTTACTTACAAGACAACCTCATTTATGCACGTGGTTGCAAAAGTCCTGAATAAAATATTAGTAGTTGTATATTTTGAATGAAGGTTTTAAAATAAGAAAAAAGAAAGATATTAGCAGTGGAATGCCGTAGTGCATAAACAATCACGCATTATGCCCATGTTGGGTCTGTCACAATAATGCAAAAGCATTTAATGTCAGAAAAATCTGTGTCATTCACTGCATTCCCATATGGTGAGAAACACCATGTGATGTCCACTCATAAGAGCAGAAAAAGCATTTGATTAAATTCTAAACCCATTCACAATTTAAAAAAAATCTTATCAAAAGAGAAATTGTTCGAAATATCCTTATGCTGATTAAGGGCATTACCAATATCATTTCATTAAGTAATATTTCTTTTTTTGTTTGTTTGTTTGTTTGTTTGTTTGTTTGTTTATTTATTTATTTATTTATTTATTTATTTATTTATTTATTTTTTGCTAGTTCTTAGGATTTATTCTCTTAACAACTGTCAGATGGAACATACGGCAGAGTCGACTGTATTTATCATGTTGTAGTGCTCATTTCTCTCTTAACTGGAAATTTGTACCTTTTGCCTCTCCCTCCACCCTTGCCTCTGGTGCCTTCAAATCTGACTCTTTTCCTGTGAGTTTGAAGTGTAATTGACTAACTGGTGTTTCTCGATGGTGAAATACTGAACTGTTGAAATCAGAAATAAAAGATGCTGCCTTCACAATGGATGCCACTTACTTTGATCATTTACTGAAGGTCCTAGCTGTAAGATAAGAAAAAGAAATGAAAGGTTTAAGGACTAGGAAAGAAATAAAATGAGCACTATTTGTAGATGATCTGATTATCTTTGGACAGAATTCAAAATCTGCAGAAAAATCATTGGAAACAGTAAGAGTGTTTAGCAAGATGGCTCGATAAAAGAAATCAATATAAAAACTGATTATATTCTATTACAGCAACAAATAAATGGGGGGAAAGATACCATTTACAATAGTAGTAAAAAGTATAAGGTACCTAGAAATAAATCTCATCAATATAAGCAAGATATATTTGGAGAAAATTATAAAAATGTGCTGAAAGACATTAAAGGAGACATAAATAAATGAAGTGATATGTTCATGGGTAGGAAATATCAAGAGACTGTTTAGTAAACACAGTGGATTCCAGCCAGAATCCCAACAGGTGATTTTATTTTCTTTTATTTTTTTGAGACTTTACAGGATGGTTACAAAATTTGTACGAAAGAGCAAAAGTGTCAGAAATGGAAGAAAAATAAAGAGATGGGGGCGTGTTGTACTAGAAGATTTATTGAAAACTAGAGTAATTGTAACATTGTGTATTCCATGAAGAGATAAACAAATTGACCAAAAGAACAGAATAGAAAGCTCAGATAATGTCTTGTGGATTTATAAGCTCAATGTATAATCAGTGAGGAAGGGAAGGCTATCCAGTAAGTAGGGCCAAGACAATTGGTTTTCCACGGGGAAAATAAGAAGAAATTCTACCCCTTCCCCATTCCAACCCCCAAGTCAATTTCCAATGGATATTGGAACACAAATGGAAATTGCAAAGTACTGGAACTTTTAGAAGGAAATGTGGGAGAATATTTTTATGACCTCAGGGTAGGGCAGGATTTCTTAAACAAGATGCAAAAAGCATTACCACTGCAAGACAGGCTGATAAATCCGTTAAAATTAGGAACTTCTGTTCCTAATTCTATCGCTTCTGTTACTAAGCCACCATGAAGGGAATGAAAAGGAAAACCACAAACCAGGAGGCGATATTCACAACTCATGGAACCAGCGCGGGGCTAATGTCAGCACACGTCAAGAAGTCCCACAGATCTTAAGGAAAAGACGACACAGTAGAAAAATAGGCATTAAGGCACAAGCCAGTATCTTACAGAAGCGGAAACGGAACGGGAAATAAAGTTACGCAGAGACACTCAGGCCCTTGAATCATCAGGGCTGTGCAAAGTAAGGCCCAATGAGTTAAAATTTTACCCTCATTATATTAGCAAAAAATATGAATTCCCAAAATAGCAAATGTAGGTGAAAATTAGTGGGAACCCTGCCAGTGGGAACGTCAACTGGGATAAGGCTTTGTAAAACGATTCTCCTAAATGGACTTTCTAAAAACTTACAACACGAGACCAGGGGCTTACAAACACTTTCGGTGACTCACAGTGAGAAACCTGTCTTACGTCAACACGCACGCATGCAAATAATGATGGGGACAGAGGTGTCGGCAAACAGCACCGGTTCTCACTGTAAGTCATTCAGGTGCTTCCCGCTGGTGCTGTTTTGTGGAATAAGAGCAGTGCTAACAAGTTTTGTGGGAGGTTTTAAAATGCACTTTAAAAACCCTCAGACTTACTTTTTTTAACACCTTCATCGTGGTGTAGTTCCTGTATGCTCGATACGATTTCAGTTTTCTTCAGCTTACTGAGGCTTGCTTTGCGGGCCAGCGTGTGGTCAGTTCTGGAGCCTGGTCAGTGTGCACTTGGGAAGAACGTGCTTTTGAATGGAATGCTCTGTAGATGATCAATGAAGTCCATCTGGTCTAACGTGTTATTTAGGGCCTGTATTTCCTTATTGAATTTCTGTGTGGATGCCCTGTCTACTGATGTAAGTGGGGTGTTGAAGCCCCCACTCTTACTGTGCTGTTGTTGATTCCTCTTTTTATGTCTGTTAACAGTTGCCTTTCTGCTGAGGTGCTCCCATGTCGGGTGCATATATATCTGCAATTGTTACATCTTCTTCTTGGCTCGATCCCTTGAGCGTTGCGCAGTGTCCTTCTTTGTCTCTTGTAACAGTCTTTGCTCTAAAATCTATTTTGTCTGGTGTAAGTATCTGCTCCAGCTTTCTTTTGGTTTCAATTTGCATGGAATATCTTTTTCCATCCCCTGACTTTCAGCCTGTGTGTGCCTGTAGCTCTGAAGTGGGTCTCTCATGGACAGCACATGTATGGGTCTTTTTTTGTATCCATTCAGCCAGTCTGTGGCTTTCAGTTGGAGCATTTAAACCATTTACATTTAAGGTAACTATTGATATGTATGTTCTTACTGACATTTTGTTAATTGTTTTGGGTTTGTTTTTGTAGGTGTTTTTTTTTTTTTCTCTTTCTTCTCTTTGTTCTCCTTTCTTGTGGTTTAATGACTAGATAAGTTCCTTTAACTTTGTTGTAAAGCTGGCTTGGTGGTGCTGAACTCTTTTAGCTTTTGTTTATCTGTGAAACTTGAATTCTCCATCAAATCTGAATGAGAGCCTTGCTGGGTAGAGTATTCTTGGTTGTAAGATTTTCCCCTTTCATCACTTTAAATATATTGTACCACTCCCTTCTGGCCTGTAGAGTTTCTGCTGAAAAATCAGCTGATAACCTTATGGGAGTTCCCTTGTATGTTATTTGTTGCTTTTCTCTTGCTGATTTTAATATTTTCTCCTTATCTTTAATTTTTGTCAATTTGATGACTGTGGGCTGAACGATCACATCCAGCACTGTGCACTGAGTGCCTGTGCCCTCCCCAGCTCCTAGGTGGAAGCCCTCATCCCCAGTGCAATGGCATTTGGGGTGGGGTCCCTGGAGACAGCAGGTTTAGATGAGGTCATGAAGGTGGAGCCCCTAGGATGGGATTGGTGCCCTTTTAAGAAGGAAAGCCCCGAGCCCTCTCTCTCAGTGATGTGAGGATACAGCCAGAAAGCAAACCAGGAAGCAGGCCCTCAGCTGACATGAGATGTGCTGCCACCATGATCTTGGGCCTCCCAGGCTCCAGAACAGTGAGAAACACATGTCTGTTGCTTAAGCTGCCCAGTCTGGGGTATTTCCTGCCTAAAATGATGGACACCTGGCTTGTACTCACCCCAGGGCCTTTGTACTGGCCATTCCCTGTCCCAGGAATGCTCTTCTTGGAACTTCAGGCTCATTTCCATCTTTCAGCTCAAGTGTCCACATCTTTAGTGAGAACTTCCCCATGACCCTGTCTCACATTGGGCCTGCCCGCGCCTCCTAGAGCCTAGACTGCTGTCCCCGTTCACTGCCTCCCACGGAACAAGGGGCATTTGGGTCACCTTCCCAGCTCCAAGCACTATTAGTGCAGATCAGGGTACCTGTGGATCACATGCCTTCTCAGCAGACTGTGAGCTCAGGAAGGGCCAGAATGCCTCTGTCTTGCTCAATTTATTCTGCCGAGCCTCGTACCATAGCTGCCAGAGCCACACACCAAGACTGGCCACCAGGATGAGCTACGGAAATTGCAGAGCCCCGTGCATGTTGAAAAAGCAGGGCCTTTGCTTGGAACGCATTAGGAATTGCAAGGCAATGAGAGCAGAGCATTGCACCCTGTGTGGTGCCTTTCTGAGCATGGGGCCCAGTGTGAATGTTTAGCCCGTGTGCTCATAGCTACCCTCATGCAGATCAGTGTGTCAAAGAGCTGTGGCCTTATACAGACACCACCAGGCCTCATTATCGCCTCGTGTGACCCAACCCCACACGCGTGTCAGCTTCCCTGCAGAAGGTGTGCTTCTCCGGGGAGGCAGGCAAGGGCTCTGTGCTTCCCCAACTCCCAGCACACACCCCTCTCTTCTTCGTTACCCACTCCCCTCACCGTGCTGGGGCTCCTTGAGGGCGGGAACTGGGACCCTTGTGCTCTGTGGCGGGAGCCCAGGCTGGACCAGACAGATGCAGGCTGGAACCCAGGTTAGGCGGCTCTGGGTGAGATGCGGAGGCTTCACTTCAGTACAGTGGGTTCAGAGGCTCCCTGGGCAAAAAGGTGACACGGGGAAAGGGCTTCACGCATCTGACACGGAGGAAAAGCTCAGGCCGTGTGTGTGAGTCCTGTTGCAGCACAGAAGCAGGGACGCCGGGCTGTGATGTGACGCACTGGCTGAGGGTCCCCGGACACCCCAGTCTCCTAGGGCACACGTAACTGTGGGCACCCCTGATTCCTCAGTGGGCGCGGGGCTCCCATGTGCACACCGCTGTCCCCCCGGCGCGGGAAGCGAGGGCGGGCGGGGTGGCGGGAGCTGCGCACGGGGCCTGCCACGCGGCGGGCTGCAGCCACGCACCCGCTTTATGAATATTTTTATGAGCAGATGAGCACAAGGGGCATTTCTATTCAATCCTGCTGCCCGAAGGTTAATGAGTTCAGGTTGGTTTTCTGAATCCTGAAAGGAAATATTAGTGTCTGCAGTTACTGCTTTTATTTAGCAATAATCTCCGCCAAACCCCAGGTCAGGCGTGGGAGAGACGCGGAGAGGAATGAAACCTATTGTGTCCCGGAGGGCTTCACAGCCCTGCCTGCGAGCCAGACCCCAGACAGATCGTCACTGGGGGGCAGGGGAGGAAGGTGGGTGCCTGCGTGGGGGCGGGCAGGCCTGGGTCTGCTTCTCACGTGCCGGGTGCCGCCCGACAGCGTGGCCTGATGTCGAGGGGGACAGATGGTGTCCACGTAATCTCAGGGATGAAATGCCACAACAAATGCTGACACCACGTAGGGTAAAGAGGACTAGTGAGGAAGGTTCCCCATGGCCGGAGGTCCAGGGAAGTTTTGGGAAGGGACATGTGGGAAATAAGTTGAGGCTGAGGGAACGGCTTGTGCAAAGGCCCTGAGGGTGGACTGAGTTGGATAAAGATGAACAGCTGCTGTGGCTGGAGGTCTTCCTGCAGGGAGAGGAGGGCCAACCCTGGGGCTCGGGCAGGTGGGGCACTGGGACCATATCCTGAGGCACAGGAGCCCTTAGATGATGCTACAAGCAGATGCAGCTGAGAGAGCGTGGGGCTTGCAGGGGAGAGGAGGTGGAGGAGCAGGAGACTGCTCAGGCAGCTTCCTGGAGGGCCAGGCAAGGATGGGTGAGGCCTGAGTCGTGCATGGGGTTGGGGGCCAGGGAGGGGAGAATGGGCTGCTTATGCAGCGCTGAGGAGGTGCCATTAGTAAGACTCTGATCTCCTGTGGAGTGAAAAAACATGTAGGCTACGTAAACTCTGAAAAAGAAAAGTCACTGTGAATTTGCACGTGTGTATTACAAGGTCTAAACTCACAGACCTGGTCACGGGGGTCTCTCTGGGGAGCGAGATTGCGGGAGCAGGTTTGAGGGGAGTTGAGGAGAGTTTCAGATTTATAGAAAAATTCAGAAGATAGTACAGAGAGTCCTCATCTACACCGTCCCCATTTCCCCCATGATCAGCATTTTACATGAGTGCCGTACGCTTATTACAATTAGTGACCCAATCTTGGTACAGTGTTATTCACTGAAGTCCATACTTGATTCAGATTTTCTTCATTTTTACCAAATGTCCTTTTTCTGAGAAGTAGGATTTTAAATTAAATGTAATTTAAATTTAAAAACCAAAGTTCAATTTGGTTATTAGAGAACCTTTTACATTTTGGAACAGCTTGGTTATGTGCAAGTCTTTTTCAACTGTACATTCTATAAAACCTAAATACAGATTGAGTATTTCTGATGGAAATTTTGTGTCCAAAATGAGATGTGCGGTGTGTGTAAAATACACACCAGATTTCAAATAGTATCTCATGTTATTTCAAAAGTAATGTGAACTACCCTGATTTTAAAATATGGACGGTGTGTTGAAATAATGATAGTTTGGCTCTCTTGGGTTAGGTAAGTATATAATTAAACATTCATCAAAATATATTATTATATAATTTCACCCCATTCTTTGTACCTTCTAAAAGTGTGGCCACTAGAAAATTTAAAATCACATTTTTGACCAGCATTCAGCTTCCATTGGCCAGTGCTGATCTGAGGGGCAGAAGCCTTGGAGAAGACAGAGGAGGGATACTGGGAGAGGAAGGAGGGGTGTCAGACGAGGGGAGGGTGGGTGGGTGGGACCTGGTGTTGGAGGCTGGGTTCCCTGGGCCTTTGGGAAGTGGGCAGGGAGGGAGACGTCTGGCTCAGAGGAGCCCCACAGAAGCCTGGAGGTCCTCTGTGGCGAAGGAGGCAGGTAGGGGGCAGTTTAAGTGCGATCCGATGGTCGTAATCCCTCCAAAATCACTTCACATCCCGTGTGGACAGCTGGATTGATCTGGGACGGGTTGTGGGGCGGGGGTAAGAGAGGCTTGGGTGGAGGCCGGAGTAGGCAGGTGGGGGGCTGGGTGTGGTGCCCAGCACGGGCAGCAGCTGTGTGCCCTGCTCCATGACGATGGGGCTGGAGCTGCCCTGACTCACTCTGTCAGGTTCCTGGGGCGGCCGCCGCCCAGCACTGCACCCCAGGGGCTCAAACAATAGAGACGAGTTCCCTCACCGTGCTGGAGGCTAGAGGACCCAGATGGAGCTGCAGGCAGGTTCAGTTCTTCCTGAGGCCTCTCCCCTCGGCTCGCAGACGGCCATCTCCTCCCTGCACCTTCACCTCGTCCGCCCTCCCTGTGAGCAAGGCTTCGTCCACGTCCCCCCCGTTTAATGCGGACACCAGGCATATCGGATTAGGGTCCCCCTTCATGACCTCGTTTTACCTCACCACTCTGTGCAGACCCTTTCCTCAAACAAGGTCACGTTCTGAGCTACTGGGGGTTAGGACTTCATCAGATGAATTTTGGGGGTAGGGTAGGGGATGCAGTTTGACCCCTAACACTTGCCCAAGCTCACACTGGTGGTGGAGGCAGGACCCTAGCCAGGCTCTACAAATATATTCTCATTATTAAAAAAGAATCCAGTGCAAAGAGGCAGAGTTCCATTTAGCCCACCCCTCAGCATCCTTCCCTCTTCCCAGCAGCAACTATTCTTATTAGCCTGTGTATCTTTCCAGACCTTTTTCATGGAGGAGCATACATAAATATATGTGGCTGGGGGGGTGCTCAGCCTGTTTTTAAAGTAAAATTTAAATCCCTTTTACAGTGAAAAGCCCAGCTAATGAAAATTATGTTTCAAAATAGACTGAGGCATTCTTTGTGCTACATACAATGTTTTTGTCTCATTTGCAGTGGAAGAGTCCCTTGTTTCAAAAAAAAAAAATACATTATTAAGAGGCCTTACAATACAAACCACATTTTCCAATTCAATAGTGTACAAGGTCAGCCAAGCAAAGACAATGTAAACCAGCCTGGAGAGTGTATTGCTCAATAATGAAATTTGTTCTGGGGGCAGCACGATCAGTGGGCCTGGGGCGGGGGGGCAGCTGTGGCGCTGCTGAAACCCTAGCCTCCGAAATGAACCCCTCCAGTGACTGGGGACCTATTAAAGGATGCTTAAGTGTAGTTTCAGAGATTGCATTTCCTGATTAACAAGGATATACTTTCTTGAAGGGAAAAATGATTCCATTAATATCCTCTGTTACCCTGAATCGGCCCTTGTGCAAGAGGAAAGAAGCTGATAGGACCAGGAAGAGGGTTTCAGGGGCCGGCAGGAGTGAAGGAAGGGTTTGAAGGGTGCCCATCCGAACTGGCCCCCGAGTTCTGTTTGGACAAGGAAATCAGCCAGACCTACACCTCCAACCCTGATAACCTCAAACTCCACCCGAATGTCAGCCTCCCTGGTGGCAGGCCCTAAGCTGGTGGTGCTTTTAGATCATGTCTCCTCCTCCCTGGGGCAAAAGCCCCTTGTCCTTGGAGGCTCCCCCCACGCTTGTCACCTCCTGGTGGATGTCATCTCCAGACACCGGCTGCTGCTCTTGCCTCATTGAGGCCGTGGGCCCCACTCCCGCATCTCTGTCCCCTCTTTGGGGACATCTCCATCATGTGTTCCCCTGGGAGGCTGGTCCCACTTTGGCCTCAGAGCCCCCCAGTTCCTCACTTCCCCCACCTCCTTTACTCATCAGGACCCCTTTTGGCTGCACGGTCCCATGAGCAGGCCTGCATTTCTACCAGAGGAAGGAGGGAAGGGGTAGGTGTGCCCATCCTGTTAGTCACACATCACTCCTGCTCCCAAGCCGGCGGTCACGCCAGCTGCTGGAGAGAAGCTGCGCCATCTGTGAATGGCCACGCGCCCGGTGGGAGACGGGGGTCCTAGAGCAGAAAGGAGGGGCCGTGGGTATTGGGAGAGGCCCCCCTGACTGGCCGCGCCCCGGGCTGTGCCTGCCACTGTCAGGAAGGATTTTTCTCCTGCAACAGCCCTGGCCCTTTGGTTTGTCCGTCTCTTGTGCTGCAGCCTTGACCTCGGTGATTTGGTTTCTCAAGCACCAGCCTCCGCACCTGCTGAGTGCCCTGTTCAGTTTCCTCCCGTCCCGGATCTTCGCGAGGCGGCCCCCTTTTCATCTTTTACGTGTGAGCTTCCGTGTCAGCTCCTTGGAGGGGCCTTCCGGGGACACCTCCTCTGGCAGCCCCACCTCCCCAGGCACTATCTTTTCTTCATCTCATAGTGTCATTGCCGTCAGTCATTTTCTCATTTATTTATTTGTTTTCTTATTTATTGTCTGTGCTCCCCCACCCCCAAGCCCACCACCCAGTGAGAATGAAAGCCCCACGAGGGCCCCACCAGGCTTATTTTGTTCATTATCCTGTCCCAGGGTGTAGAGCAGTACCTGGCACATCGTCGGCACCCAGTGAATGCCCCTTGAAGAACTGAGTACTTGAATGAAGAAATATTTCCATCATTGAGTTGAAGCTATAGGAAGTTATCTAAAAACACAGTAAATGCATGCTCATTCATTTGGTTCTTCTAAATTAGAATTTGGAGGAGAGAGAAAGAAGTTTGTCTTTGTACTTAAGTGGGATAAAAAAAAAAAGAAAAGAACTTTCTGAGCAAATTATCTATGTAAACAGGGAATATGTTTTGCCCTCTTATAATGAACTCCAGCAGCTCTGGCCTCAAACAGTCTGAGAAGCTCTCTGGTGATGAATATGCAAATTCCAAGGGATTCCACGTTCTCGTTGAAGCCCTTACAGGATTCTGGAGTCTCAAGGTCCTAACTTCTCTTCCCTGTGCCCGTCCGCAGCAGTAATGGATGCCCAGGGTGGGGCTGGGCTTAGCTCTGCACGTGTAACCTGGAACTCCGACTTTTCAGGCAGCCAGGCTGCCCCCCGCCTGCGGCGCAAAGAGGTACATCTCTGAACGGCCCCAAACAGGCACTGGCAACCCCTGAAAGCTTGGGGTAGGCTTTGCTAGGAAAAGGCAACTGGTCACTCAGTCCCAAGGTTAGCACCCTCTCTGAGGTCTCCATGGTTACCTTAAGTCGGCCCCCTGCAAAAGACAGTTGAAGTGCAAAAGTCTTGTAAGACTTAGAAGACCGTAGAAGAAAGAGTACGTCCACACATCAGTTTTAAAAGCCCAGACTCTCTCCCTCCTCGGCAAGTCAGTTTTCATGTCAGCGACCGCGGGGTGCTGTTGAGGAAGTGGAGCCCGTCAGAATTTGGTTAAGGCTGATGAGCCAAACAGTAGACTTCAGTTTCAAACTATCTAGAAACCACACCCCACCACCAAAAACACATGTTAAAACAACTGTAATTGTACATTTCAAAGAACAAGTAATTTTGTTTTACTGTGGTCACCGGTAATTCCAAGCTAAATACATCTATGTCTTGTGCACTGTTTTTATGCACATTTTTGGGAAAGAGTACGGTCGGGTGTGAGCTATAGATTTGCTTCCCCTTTTCTGTATAATTTAATATTGAGGCTTGGGGAGGGCAGCTCAGATTTTGTAATGGCCGCAGAGCTCTGGGGACAGCTCTTTGCCGGGCCCCAGACTCATGCCCCAGGCGGAGGGGAGGCACCGGGGTTCACAAGTCCTCCAGGGTTACAGTCAGGAAGGGAAACTGCTGTGAGCAGGAAATGGGAGCGTGGACCCGAGGCAGGCAAACACGGCACTTGTCCACTGCAGGTTTGCTTCAAGCAGGACAGGACTTGAGAAGGGGGCGGGGGAACAAGGAGTCCTCAGGGCAAAGCCTCCACTGCTAATGGGAGCAGCAGGCAGCACCTCACCGTCCCTGGCTCCTCTGTGTGGTGGACCGTGGGTCTCCCGGCCCCTGGGCTCACTGTGTTGAGACTGTTCGTATCCCAAGGCCCCCAGGGAGCAGTGCGTCCTGGGCTTACTGGGTCTGGTACCCCACCTGCTGTGAACGAGTCCTGAGCGACCGAGAGCCCACCAGGCTGCCGTCTTCCCAGGTCTCTGCCTCTTCAGGAGCATCCTGGTCCAGTGGCCTCCATCCTCTCAGGTGTGGAATGGTGATAACAGCAATACCCAAATCACAAGGCAGTTGTAAAGAAATAATAGAGTGCTCCCTCAGTGCTTAACAAAAGCAGGTGCCCAGTGGACGTTGGCTACTGCTGACACTGAGCCATCCATAGCTGTGGTCTGGCCTTAGTCATCCATCTGGGACTCCAGTTCCCTCTTCTGAAGTCCTGTCTACTTGACTGGAGACAGGGCATCTTTGGCAACCCCCTCTCCTTGCAGCAGGGAGGGTGCAGGATCCTGTCTAAATGCGTGAATGGTTGGGACACTGCTGTTCCTCGAATCAATACCCAGGAACACCAGCCTGCCTAGGACTGTCTCTACCGCCCAGGAGAGCTGGTGCCGTTTGGGGCTGAGCCCACTTCTGACACCAGGACCCAACCCTGCAGCCAGGTCAGATTTCACAAGCCTCAGCCAGCCTCCATCACTTCTCTGACCAGCCTCTTCTTGAGATCCTAGCAAACCTGGGGGAGTGCAAGTCTGGGAGACTGCAGACCCAGCCCCTTTCCTTGGAACTCCCAGCCCCAGATGGAATTGATCCTATAGGAAGTACAAAGGATTTGTACGTAGAAGGGAAAGAAAAAGATACATAAAGACAAAGAGAGAAATCAGCCACAATCCCACCTCTCGGAGATAACCACTCATTCATATGTTTTCTTCTTCTTTTTTTTTTTAAATAAGAATGCCTCTCTCGGGGGAGGGCATGGCTCAAATGGTAGAGCACATGCTTACCATGCACAAGGTCCTGGGTTCAATCCCCAGCACCCCTTCTAAGAATAAATAAATAAGTAAACCTAATTACCCCACCTCAAAAAAATGAACAAATTAAAAAAAAATGAACTCGAGTACAAACAACAGCATAGGTGAATTCCTCAGCATAATACTAAGTGAAAAAAAAACAATTCGCAGAAAACTGCATAGAATACAGTTTATATATATATAAAAGAATGCCTCTCTCCACCATGAAAACATAATTGAGATCAAATTTACATACACTGGGTTTCTGTTTCAACATTATGCCAGAAGTACCTTCCCATCATCCAACATTTTTTGGATATAGAATTTTTTATGGATGCATAATTGTCTCAAAGTTTATTTAAGTCATTGCCTAATGTCGAATATTTAGGCTTTGGTCTCCTGGCCTCGCCCCTCCCAGGTCCCTGGGTCTGGCTCAGTCCTGTCCCACCCACCTCTCAATTGTAGGCTGATCCCATGACTTCTTGAACCTCCTCTTCCCAGAAATGCCTGGTGCCAACCCACCCACCAGAGCGGGCCCTTCAGATGCAACACGAGATGTTATGGGCTAACCGCATCCCCCCAAAGCCATGTTCAGGTCCTCACCTCCAGCACCGGAGAATGCGGCTTTTTTTAATTTCTAGAAACAGCGCCGTTACAGATGCAAATCGTTCAGATGAGGTCATATTGGAGAAGAATGGGCCCCAATCTAAGATGCCTGGTCTCCTTACAGGAAGAGGAGGAGAGGCGCAGACACACAGGGAGAAGACAGCCATGTGAGGCCAGAGGCGGAGGTGGGAGTGACGCATTTAAACTCAGGGCGCGCCGAGGACTGCCTGCAAACACCAGAAGCCACGAGAGGCAAGGAGCAGGTCTCCCTTGCATGTTTCAGAGAAAGCGTGGCCTGTTGACACCTGGATTTCAGGTTTCCATGTACAGTAGCCCCCGGACATAAACAGGCTTTCCAAATCCCTCCTTCCTGAAGCCCACGGCACCATCCCAACCCACCAGATGGGCACTTGGGGTACATCACCAGGCGAAGGCAACACAAGCTCCTTCACATAGGAAGCGGGAATCTGGGCATCTGACTCCCGTCCCTTACTCTGCACCCCCGTCCTCCTCTGATTCTGTCCAACCACCTTTTCTGACCCTTCCTCCCCCTGGACCCCTGAAGTCCCAAAATGCCCTGCAGCCACCCCTAAGAAGCAATGCGGCATAGTCCCAGGACTGGGACCTGCAAGGCAGTGTCCTGTCACGTTAATAGTGACGGGGGGACATCACCAAGCCCTTGTTCTACGCCTGACACTGTGCCAAGCTTCTCACGTGGACGCTAACACCTACTTCTCACAGCAGCCCCTCGGGCAGGCGTCAATCCACAAAGGAGGAGACTGAGTCTCAGAGGGACTAAGTAATTCTCAAGTCAGTGCGGCCACTGGAATTTGAATGTGGGCAGTTGAGTTCCAGAGCCCAGCCAGCGCTGCCATCTGTGCAGATGGGCAGTTAGGATCCTTCCCTCTTCAACAACCCTCAGATTAATGTTTAATTGGGGATTTAAAAACTGTTCTTGTTAGCATGCCTGTGGTCTCTGCACTGCGATCTTTCCCGTTAGGTCGTGTTATGTAAACTGTCGGCCCAGACGCCTCAGAGCCTGCGTGTCTCCCAGTACCCAGACTTTGCCCTAAACCCTGGTTCTTTCAAACAGGCAGCAAGGCAGGGTGATCCTTGCCTGAACTTTGAGCTGAACAGCCCCAGAAGGGGATGGTTGAGGCATGAAACTCAGTGGCCCACAAATCTCAGCCCCTGCACTTGCCGGCTGGATGACCGTGGGCTTGTGGTCTTGCTTCCGTATTCTATACAAAGCGGTGCCCTGATCACATAGGAGGTCACAGAGTCAAACGGGGTACCGTGTACGATGCACTTAGCACTGTTCTTGGGCTGTGTGTCTCTCTCAGAGGAATGTCAGCCTCTCTCTTGCTTACATCCCCCACATGTGGTCATTTATGGGAAGGAGATCTGGCCATCTCTTCCCCTCTTGGGTAAAAATGCACATTTAGCTTAAAACCCACGTGCCAGAGCACGGGTTTCACTGGAGTAAGTGTGAAAGAGATGAGGACAGTAGATTCTCTTTTAGGAAGCCTAGGTGAACACACAGCAAGCTGGGGAAATATCCCGGGGACAGCTACTTTTCTATATATAAAGAGCACTAACAAATCAATAAGAAAAGATTTTTTTAAGACTGATGTAAAAATGGGCAAACAATATGACCTCATAGCTCAAAGGAAAATCAATAAAAGAGATACTACGAATAGACATTCCTTTTTGCTCATAATTAGAGGAATGCGCTTTTAAACAACCAAGCAGCACCACTGGCAAGATTTTTAAAGAACGACAATGATGAGGGTCGGTGAAGATGTGGAAAACGGGCACTGTCATTGGCCATCCATGGGCGTGTCGAGTGGTGCACCCTATTTGGAAGGAAGGCCAGTGAAAGAATCCTCAACACACACATTTTGCTGCAGCAATTCCACTGCTTGGAATTTACACCCAAATCTGCAGGTGAAGGAGAAGATAGGGGCATGGAACAGTGTTTTAAGCAGAAGGAACAGCATGTATGTGTGTGGAGGCTGTACTGGAGAAGGCATGGTGGACAGGTGGACAGAATTTCGTGTGACTGTTACCTGGTGGTGGCTGGTGACACCTTCTCTGAGGAGGAAGAAGGCTTATCTGTGAAGTGTGTGGGGAGGAGGGTCTGATGGGAACCGAGGGGTACTGGCAAGGGTGGAAGAGAAGGAAGAAGGAGCAAGAAGGAGGGAGAGAGGGTATGAACATGGTCAAGCTGGACGGAGAGTCTGGCTGGGACTGAGCCCCGTGAATCATAAGTGAGTCCAGTCCAGTTGGTGGACTTTCTTACATTCTGCATCTTGACAGCATGTAAGTGTTTTAAATCTCAAAATGCCCCTTGAAAGTGGCTGATGGCCTTGATTAGATGTGAAGGGTGATACTGAGAGAAGAGAAGAGGTGAAAGGAGCCAGAGTAGCTTCCTGGAGGGGGGGCAGGGGCGAGGCGGCAGGTCCCACCCTGCTCCCCCTCCCAGGGCTGCTGTAAGGTGGGGACAAGGGCAGAGCCTGCCTCAAGGGCTGCGGCCGGGGCGGCACTGAGCCCGAGCCTGTCAGACCCCTTGGACGCTGCTGAGTGTGGCCTGACACTATTACCAGCATTCCTCCTGGGCATTGAATTTGAGGGGGATGTGGGGGCCAAAATGACAGGTGACTGCATGTGTCCTGGTGTCGGGAGGTAGGCGCGACTCCTCAGAATCAGAAACTTTCAGGGCTGGAAGCCAATCCAGGGAACTCCCTCGCTAGTGCTACCCACCATCATCCAGTTTGTTCTTAGTTGCCTCCAGTGGTGGGGAGTTCACTACTTCTAGAAGCATCCTGGTCCTGCCCCCTGAAAACCCTTCAGTGGACCCTCCATCGCCCTTGACATAAAGTCTGACTCCTCCTGAGGCCCTGTGGCCCTCCATGACTGAGCCCCTGCGAACCTCTGCCCTCATCCACCCCTCACTCCCTCACTCTCTCACTCTCCCCTCACCAGTCTCACTGGCCTTCTCCCAGGTCCCTGAACACATCACTGTTTTCTTTCGCACCCAGGCCTTTGCACGCTGGTCCCTCTCCCTGGCTGTCCCTCCTCCTCCTCCATCCTTTGTGAAGGTTCAGCTTACGTCCCCTTTGCAGGCAGGCCTTCCTTCCCCGCCCCCGGCTCAGGCCAGCGGCTCCAGACGCGTTCTGTGGAGTGTTCGTCACTCTTGTAATTATCTGCTCATTGAATATGTCACTCACGGATCAGAAACTCACTTGGGCCCTGTCTGCTAGACAATTCTCCCCGTTACCAAGCTCACCGACCCCAGCAGTGAGGGCGGCCACCCTCCCACTTCATAGATCGGGAGACGGAGGAGGACCGCTGGGGCTGGAGGAGGGTTATAGGAGACGGTGTACCACGAGGGCCGACGCTGGCTCGCAAAACAGGAACAATGACTAATGTTGTTGCTGTTGTCGGCGATCTTGAGGACACACAGAACCTCAGAGTGAGAAGAAAATGCAGCACCCGCCCAAAGGAGACAGCCAGGAAGTGACTGGCCCAGGCTCAGGGGAGAGCAGGGACTTGCCCCTTTCTTCCCCAGGTCTGGAGAGTTGAGTGCAGGGTCCCGCTCTTGGCAGTAACGGCGGGAAGGCTTCGATAGGTTCTTGGTGTCAAGGTCTGACCCCACCTCATCTCCTTTGCTGCTCCTAGCAGCCCTTGAGCGCGGAGCCACCACTGTTTCCAGCTCACTGATGGGGACATAGGGGACAGAACAGGAAGGTGATAAAGCTTGGGTGGGACCCAGGTCTGAGGATCCCACGCCGTTGCTCTCAAGCTCTCCATAGCAGGCAAAACACGTGTTAGACTCAGCCATGCCCAGCTGACCTCCCAGAGCCCTGGTGGAGGTCCCGGGAGGGCACCAGCCCTGCCTCTGCAGTGCCCCAGTGCCCGCAGGACCCCTGGTTGCCCTCCCCGCCAGGAGATCTGGCGTCCTCCGGGACATTCTGCTCTCTGTGACGCCTTCACGGCCCACTCCTGCTGTGTGTTCACAGGTCTTGTGTGTTTCCTGCATCTGGGTCTTTCAGAAACTTCCTGAATACCCAAGGGGCCAGGGCACTGGCTCTGTACAAAGGGCTTCAGAAAGCCATTCTGGCTGGAAGAACAATCACACCAGCCCCTGCTCCTCCCGGCCACAACTCAAGGCCACCCCCAGCGCCAACTTCAGAACTTAGCTCCTTCCCTGGAGTCCCCCTAGCGCAGCTTCGCTGCCCTCAAGTTCAAATTGATCTCAGCCGCCTGCCTGCTTTTGCACTGGGCTGTTGATCCTCATTTTCCAGACTGGCCTTGGCAGCCAAGTGCTGTATCTTGGAAGTTTGATCAGGAAGCTCATTCCTGATCCAACTGCCAAGCTTGGAAGCTCCTTCTGGCTTCAAGCTTTCATGAACATAGTGAGCTTTCAATATACTGCCCAAGTACTTCTTCACGTGTCGCTGTTCGCTAGTTTGCCATCCAGACGGTTTTGGAATCGAGGAAGCCGCTGCATTTGCCTTGAGCTGGTGATTTTGCATTTGGAGATTGCAGCCTCGGTCAGGAGTGAAACGGCTGGCCATGATGATCCGTCTACAGCGTGTGCCCCGCAAAGTGGCGAGAGGAAGTCTCCGTTCAGGATTTTCCTTTGTTTTGAGTAACTAACACAATTATTGATCTCCATTCACATTTGATTTTTGGACGAGCGTGCTTAAGTTAATTTCCTCACCACTTTTATTCTCAGTTTGGAAACAGAGCCCCACGCCAACCACCAATTCATTATGGAGTAGCCTGTGATTTTGTCCTAGTTAATCTGTCTCTAAATGATAACTTGCCATTGCAAAGTATATGTCTAGAGATAAAAGCAGGACTGAAATGAGAAAAAAAAAATACAAACGAGAGAAAAAAAAAAAAAGAGGCTGTGGTTTCTCTTTTTCCCCCTCCAGCATAAATTGTTGAGTAAGGAGATTTTTAAAAGCCAGAAGTTTCTGTGGAGCAGACCACAGCTGGAGGCCAAGCACTGGCACGGAACACATCTGGCGTGGCCTGGGTTTGAGGCAGGTTTGCTGCCGTGGGTAACTAACCATGCTCACCCACAGCCTGGCTCTGGTCAGCCCCAAAGAGGACCTTTGCAGACATGAGACGGAGGGAGAACAAATGGGAAAAAATCAACGTCCAAATTAGAAATGACCTAAATGGTTCTGTTTTTCTTGGGGCCCTGCTGTGCCTTTGATTTCCTGATTGCTCGGAGCAAGAATAACAAAATCCATCCGAGGCGGTGCTCTTTGACAGATTCAACTGAAAAGGCTACCAGTTGAATGTGATGTATCCATCCCAGTGGGTCTCAATCGGGGACAGTTTTGGTCCCCAGGGGACATTTGACTGCATCTGGAGATGTTTTTGGTTGTCACATCTGGGAGGTGTTGCTACAGGCATGTGGTAGGCAGAGGCCGGAGATGCTGCTGGGCGTGTTGCAGGGCCCAGGACAGCTGTCTCTTGGCAGAGGGGGACCTGGACCACAGCATCACGAATGCTGAGGTTGTGTGTGTGTGCGTGTGTGTCTTAATGTGAACCCGCGTGGGGGGGCCACGCCACACTAAGGTCTCCTGAGCCTGAAGCTGTGAAGTCCAGGCTTGCCTCAGTGTGGGGACTGAAATTATTCAAGTATCTGAAGGATTAACGGGGTTCTGTTTCCTTTCACTCAAGCAAAAGGATCTTGTCGCCTGGTGATGCAGCCCGTGGTGAAAAGGACTTTTGAGAAAAGGCTCAGTGGAAAATGGTGCCTGGCTTAGAGCAGGGAACTTTGAAGGCAGCCCCAGGGGGACTGTCGCCCTTGCTAACGTCTGTGTCTGACTCAAGGGCCGGCGGGCTCCGCGGTGGCCGCCTCCGCGTGCCTGGGCCCGCCGGGCGCTCTTGGCTTCTCTCCGGTGGAATCTGTCTGACTGGCGGTGGCGAAAGGTCAGCAAGGAGCGAAGCAGCGGGACTCCGGAGGGAGAGCCGCGAGGCTACACTTGCAGTGATTTTATTGGCATGACAGAAGCTCGGGGCCTGCCAAGGACAACAGCCCTGTGCTGTGACCAAGGCTGCAGGTTTCTGGGGTAATCGGTCCCTCCGCTCTGGACTGTCCAGTTCCCACGGGAGGGAAGAGCCCGGGGAGGAGGTGGAGGACTGGCGAAGACACACGTTCTGTTCCTCCTTCTCCCTGTCCCAGCTCCGTGCCCAAAGGGAAAGTTTACGGAGTCTTTTCTCAGCACCCCTCCACACACCCACTCCCTTTCCTGGCCCTCCCTCACCCATGCACAGGGCTGCCAAGGCTGAGTTTTGCATCGATGGAGGACTCCGTGGTGGTGGCTAGCTGTGTGACCTGTCACCCCAGCCCTGTGATAAATGTCCCCTTTCAGTGGATGTATCTCCAACTCTTCAAACTGCTAACATACCCTCCCTCAGACCTTCCTTCAGACCCCTTTCATCTCTTCTCCAAATACCTTGCTTAGAAATTCGCAGTTGGAAAGACGACGGTGATTAAAGGGCCCCGAGGCAGACCTGACTTTGCTTCTCGTCCGCAAATGGAGTAAAGCGTGCCCGGCGGGACCTGGCGCCTCGGTGTGGGGCCGTGCGCTGGGTGCTTCTCCTGCCCTCCTTCTTGTAATCCTCACAATAATCCCAGGCAGAGAAGAGGATTTGCTGAGCCCATTTGGCAGATGAGAAAGCTGAGGTTCAGAGAGCAGATGGAGATGCCTGTCCAAGGCCACACAGGTTGATACGAAGCTGAGCTGGGCTTCTGAGCCAGGTAGTCTGACTTCAAGGCCAGAATTCCTAACCCTTCACAATGTGAGGCTGCCTGTGGGTGAGCCTGGGGCTGGGAACACTTCCACGACTATGGTTCTTATTGTCATTTTTGCCAGTGGTGGCACACTGTGGTCAGCTGGCATTTGGAAAGAGTTTTGTTCACTCCCACCCCCTGAGAAGAGCCAGGAGGAGAGCAGTTGGTCCTGGAAAAGGCACTGTCACCTCTACCAGGGGTCCTGTGGTCCCTTGCCTCCCCACCCCAGGCCTGCTGGGCACTAGCCGCAGCCCAGGGTCATCGTACCCTCTCCTAACTTCTTCCCCAGCTCTGCAGCAAGACAGAAGCTCTGAGGACCAACAGACCTAGGGTTCAGTGGGCAAGACCAGATTCCGCAGCACTGGTCTGAGTGACCTGGGGCTTGTACCATGTCACGGGGGCTCAGTGGGCCTGGGAGCCTCCTGCATCTTTTTGGAGGTCCCAGCCCCTCGGGGTCTGGCACCAGGAGCTGCTTCGAGTACCTGGAGGTCAGACTGCATTGAGTGTGTGGTGCAGGGCATGGTGACCGGCACCCCTGCATAGGACCCAAGAGGAACCTGGAGTCACGGCAGGTGCCGGCCAGGTGAGGCTGGAAAAGGACACGCAAGGCGCGGACTTGCCGGCCTAATGCCCAGACCCTTACAGCAGTCCCCAAGAAGCCCCAAGGAACGTCAGACGGCAGCTCCCTCCCTTCCGACCTCAGGAGGCCAGCCGGTGGGGGAAGGGTGGTACCTACCTCCCAAAAGCACCAGGACGCAAGCGTAGGGGAGCATGGCTGCGGGCATCCCGTCGGGGCTAGCAGGACGGCCCCCGGGGGCCTCCCTGATGCGGGCGCGGGTCTCTCCGGCAGCAGCGGATGCCGGCGGCCCGGCTGGGGTCCTGGGAAGAAGTTGCAAGGGCCCTGCGCCCCCCTCGGCGCTCACACGCGCTCACCCTCGCGGGCTGTTGATAGTTCTAAGTCGAGCTGCGCACTCATAGGTCCAACTTTCCAGAAGAGGTGGAGACAGCTCCCAGCGTTGCGCGCACACCAGCGCAGCGCTCCCAGCCCTCTGGCGCGGCTCCTCCTGCCATTCAGAACCCCTAGTCGACCCCCCTCCGCCCCCTGGTTCTTGCCTCCCCTCAAATCTTTGCAGCGAGCAAACTCTCCCTCAAATTCTTGTCCGGGCCAAGCCAGAAGGCGCTGTGCGCTCCTCCCACCAAAGCGCACGCCTATCCAGGCCGGTCCCTGGAAGGGCAGGAGGGTCAGGGGAAGCTCTTCCATGCCCCGCTGGGTCCTCAGACACCCAGGGCTTCTATTCAGGCCTTCCAGAGACTCTTGGAAAAGCTGCGTCAACTAGGAGCTGGGGGAGTGCAGGAGCGCAGTGAGAGTGGCCAACCTGGGGCACCCGGCTGCCCGCAGCCGCTCCCTGTAATTAGCTCCAAAGAGCATGGGCACAAACAGTGTGGAGCCGACCAGGGCGGTCCCCCCACCCCTACCCCCAGCTCCTCCTCCTGCCACCCACCCCCACTCCCATCTGAGTCAGTCAGTTTAGGGTGACAGCTCAGAGGCAAGGCGGCTGGAAAGACGAGGAGGAGGGCAGACGGGGTGCCCCCACCCCAGGCCCTGGCCCTCCCCAGGCAGCTCCCGAGCGGCAGGCAAGCATCTGGGAAGGAGGATCTCCCAAGTTATTGGATTTAGGAATGAAGATGAGAGAGAGAATCACTTGGATTGGAAACATCTAACTGGATTGCTCCTACCTGCGGGGATTCTCTGGATAACGGAAGTACAGCTGTGGGGGGCGGGGTGGGGGCCTGAGGACTGTAGATCAAGGTGTCCGCATTGTCATCCTTAACTGTGTGACAGAGGGACAGAGAGAGAGGACACAGAACTGAGGAGAGAAAGGAGAGAAAGTAAAAGAAGTGGAAGAGAAAGAAAAGAAAGAGAAAAGGGGAGAAACAAAGGGAAAGAGAAAGGCAGAGACAAAGAACTACGGAGGAGGGGGACAGGCAGAAAGGGTGAAAAGGCGGGATCGTAAGAGCATGAGAAAGAGGAGGGGGAATAAGAGAGATGGAGATTGTCCCCTGGGAGGACTTGGGACATGGGGACTGGGCTGTGCCCAGGGTGCACGTCCAGGCAGTTGACCTGCCCTCTGAAGGGCTTGCAGACCCGCCCATCCACATTTGTGGGCTGTGTGGCCCTGGGGGTCAGTAGACAGCACCCCAATTTTTGATTCCTCACCAGCTGGGGTGAGGCTCCCAGGGGGCCTCTGGAGCCTTTCAAATGCAACTTCAACCCAAGGACCCCCAACTGGGACCCCCAACCCCCCACCCTGGGCAGTCCTCAGCTGTCCTCTTCTCCAGAGGCAACAGAACAGCAGAAAGTGCAGAATGAGGCCACAGCGTGATCTTACACAAATGGAAATGCGAGAGAAACGATCAATTCCCTTCCTGAAAATGACTTTTTTTTTTTTTTTTTGGTCTCTATGGATTGCTGAGAACAGCTTGAGACTCGAGGTGGCCTTGCTGAAGCCACCAGCTCCGCCGCGGCAGACAGCGGCCGTGTGCCACATATTAAGTTTCCATGGAAGGGTTGACTTATGGGCAGAGGAGAGTTGCGAGGAGGGTGATTTATAATTGCATAATTGTGATTATTTGTGGCAATTATGTGCCTTTAAATTTTCAAAATTTACAATTCTGGATAGTTTTGAAAACTGCACGCAATTCTGTCCATGACTCTTCGAGGCTGTGCTCTCCGGGCTTCCTGTGTGTGGGTATTTTTCCATCCCAGGCCGCCGATGGGGGCCTGAGCATTCACGGTGTGGCTGTGGGGAGGGCATTACGTCGCTGTCTCGGGTGGGGTCGTGACTCGGTCCTTTCAGAACCAACTGGAAATGGAGCCTCCCCGCAGGGCATGGCGCTCCTGTGTTCGTTGCTGTGTTGGCTGATTTATAAAGAAGAGAGGAATGTCTGACAATAATGGAGAACTTGGTGTGGGCCGGGTGCTTTTGATGTATATATGCTTTATATCTGGACAACCTGATGAGAAGTAGGAAGTCTCATTGGCCACATTTCACAGAACAGGGAAACTGAGTTCAGAGAGGTCAGGCCACTGTCCCAACGCCACACAGCTGGAAGGATGGCAGAACTCCCGAGTCCCTGCTCATGTCTGTGATGCTCTGCGTTTCCCTGGGGTGCCCTCTTTCACTGTGCTGTTGGCCCCATCCTGAATCTGAAGCTCCTGGATGAAAAAGCCTGTTCTATAGTAACAGCCTTTCTTGGAGAGGCTTAGGAATGACAGGGAAACACTGTTCCCAAGTGCCGCCTAAGTCCCCTCTGTTGAGACTGAGAGTGACAGGTGGGACCCTCGCCCGCCCATCCCCGCCCATCCACACACTAAGGGTGGGTGGTGCCCAGGACGGCGGGAGAAGCGGGAAAGGGCATTCAAGGCCAACTGGGGCTGCTCTCCGGGCTTCACAGGTGGATGCACGGGGCCGATAGGCTACCTGTTCAATGCAGATTTTTTTCCAAAAAAAAAAAAAAGCAAAGGAAATGAATAAATAGTGTTTGAGCAAGACTCCCTTCGGTCACCAGGAGGTCAAACAAAAGAGAGACAAAGAACCAAAGCTAAAACTTGATTTGACTTCAAACATAGATATTTATTTTTAAACAAAAAAAAAATTTTTTTTTATGTTGTCCAGTCCTTGCATTTTGCTGGAAGGAGGGTCCTTGATTCCTGACCCTTCCTTATCTACAGAGCCATCACCCGAGAACGTGGAAATGGTGGTGATTATTAGGTTGTTTGGGGGACAAGCCAATTATTTCTTGAGCCCCAGCTCTGCTGGCCACGAGGCGCAGCCATGGGCAGCATGGTGTTTTGGCCTCCGCAGCTGGGCTTTTCTGGGTTGTTAATTGCAGGGCCCTCCCCAAGTGATCAGAGCTGCAGGGGGTGTGGTGGACACAGGGTGGGCTTTTGGGGAGCCGTGCACAGCTGAGTGAGGGAGGTGGCCAGGAGCCAGATGTCCCGGGTGGAAGTGGGCAGCCGGTGAGTGTTTATCTCCCACCCGACCCTCCCGCCAAATCAAAGTCGGGGTGGACCGAAAGGAGAGTGTTGCAGACTAGGCCTCTTTCTTCCCTCTCCAGCAAGCACCTACCTCCTCATCCTTGTCCCTGTTAAGAACACCACGGGAGGATAAGATCACCCCACAAAGTCTTGCTATAAAACGGTCTGTTTCCTCTGTATGTTATTAGGGGCGTCTGATCAAAGACGCGGTGCCGGGGCCTGGTTATCTAGTAACCAAATAGACATCCAGGTCGGCTTCCCTAGCTGGGTGAGGCAAGCGGAGGCTATTCTGGATGAAGTGAGGGACGGATCAGAGCAGGCAGGACCCCCACCCTCCCCGTGGTGACCACTCCTGCCTACAGAGGATCTCATTGGCTGGCCCTGGAGTCACCCAGACCCTCACTGCCACCCCTATGTTTCAGATGGAGAGAAGGAGGCAGGGAACTCATGTTCCTGCCCCTCCGGGAGAGCCCAGCGTCACGGGGTAACTGACGCCCCTTGTCCCCTCTGGTAATTGCCACGGCGTCAGTCTCCCCCGCCACTGCGCTGGTGCGCCGCTCTGCCTGCTGTGCCCAGCACACGCCATGTGTGTCGGGGGGCTCGCTACATTCTACTGAATGAATGAATGGTCAAATAGACTATCACAGAAGGAGCACTGGGTTCACGTCAGAAGACTTGATCGCAAGCTTAACGCTCCCACTCAGCCGCTCAGCAGGGCCGGGGCCAGGACGAGGAAGCTGGGGCCGAAAACCAGAGGGGCGCTCACTCTCAGGCCCTGCAGGTGCAGGGTGGGTGCCCGCAAGTGAGCTCCTCCTCATATTTTGAGCCTGGGGTGCGTCACTGGGCTCCCTCCAGTCCCAGCCCTGCAACTCAGTCCGTCTCAGTTTCCTCCTCTGTAAAATGGGGAGAGTACCCACGCTACCCTGTAAGATTCAGGAGACAATCCTCAGAGGGTTTGGGGAGGATCCTGAGAGGTGATACCAGTAAAGCTGTCAGCGTGGGCCTGGTGGGTCCTTGGTCCTTGGTAAGATGGCGGCCGTTTCCATTTGTGAATGAGTCCCCCGAACACGGAGATTTGTGACTCCCATGTGCCCAAGACCCTGTGTTGGGCTCAGTCCTCAGGGCGTTGGAGCTGGGAGAGCCTCAGGAGATCAGCTAGTTCACTCATTTTCCAATGGTTCCCTGGAGGCCTGCTTGTGAGGAGGAGACGGGAAGGAGGCAGGCTCAGGGCTCTGAGCTCTCCCGCCACCCTGGCCCAGCCTGTCTTGCCTTCATCCTAGTGTCTTTGTCCAGGAGGGGAGTGGCGGCCAGCTAGGTGTCTGTCAAACGTGGGGACTGCAAGCAGGGGTCCTTGATGCTGTCGGGGAGACAAACGAGATACACACACGAGGATACACAGAGATCTAGAAAGTGTAGTGTCTCAGGAAAGAAGTGGGCAGCGGACGGGTTTATGCATGTAAGCTCCAAACAGCGGACCTGCACGCATAGGTTTTCCAACGCAATACATCAGACAGACTCGAGGGAGGGGCTGCTTTAGGGGGAGAAGAGGGAACAGGGCATGGAGATGGGGCGGGAGGGAAAAATGGATAAAAGACAGCACATGACAGTCCTTACACTGACCCAGGTTATCGGTGCGTCATGAACTCAGTAATGTTATCGCAACTTTCTGCTTTGAGTCCAAAAACTAAGATCAGCAAGAGAGGGCGGACACCCCTGACTCCCCTTCCTGAACATGGGGCTCCTGAGTCACAGCGAGGGGCGCAGGGACCCCTAAGGTGGTTCTTCCCGCAGCATCTCTGTCTAGACCCCAGCACGCTGTGTGGGGTCCATCTCCTCTTACCTCCAAGTGCTGGCAGAAGAGCTGCCCAGACCGGGGTCTCCCCCTTCCATGGCCATCGGCCCCCCTTCCCAGCCCCCAAATGGGCGGTGAGAAGGCAAACTTAGTGTGATGATTCCTCTGTTTTGAGGCGCTTTTGTCAGAGGAAGAAAATGGAGAAAGAAAAGTTGGGGGACGTGCATAGCTTCAGACTGTTGATTGTTTTGTGGGGAGGGAGTAATCAGGTTTACTTATTTATGTTTAGAGGAGGTACTGGGGATTGAACCCAGGACCTCTGCATGCTAAGCATGCGCTCTACCACTTGAGCTGTACCCTCCTCCCTTGTTGATTTTTTTTAATAGTAAAGTTTATGGTTATGTCCCAATTAGAAAAATCAATATACGCTCCTAACGTAGCATTTAAAAAGCACAGTTTATTTCTCTCCCATTATAATGTTAATAGTGTTCCTAATATATTTTTTGAAAAATACAAAGTAGAATAAAAATGAGAGTCCTTTGGAGTCTGACCACGCAGGGACCAGCCTGGCTGACCCTGGGATGTACGACTTTCTGCTCCGTTTATATACAGATTTTCCCATCGGGGGTCAAATTTAATAATGTGAAAGTCTAAATAAACCACTCATTCCCCAACTTCATCTTTGGGCTTAATTTTCCAGCCTTTAAGGAACTGTCAGATGCAACGCCACGGTGGGAAGGGAGACAAGAGGACAGAAAGCCAAGTCATATTCTTTTTCAGCCCAAGTGTCCTGGATGTTGAATTTTCTCTTGTTTTGTTTTGTTTGTTTTGTTTTGTTTGAGCCTTTCCACATGTTAGGCAGCTGTTTGTAAACTTTACCCTGCTTCTGATTTCAGCCTGGAAGCAGCAAACTGATTTTAAATAGAAATACGTTGAGGCTGGTGTTGTTTGGGGGTTGAAAAATCCATTCAAAGGTGCCCCCCCTCATCAACTGCCAAGTTGGGGTTTTATGGCTAGTTCATTACATCAGTAGAAGAGCTTTGGTGCATCGCCAGGGGAGCAGGTGAGCTGCAGTCCAGGTGCACAGACACTTGGGGGTGGGGTGGGGGGAGCACGCAAGCGCTCAGGGAACAGCCCGAGGAGAGCTTACTCTTTCTTTCCTTTTTTTTTTTCAGTTTACAATTAACATTCACAGTTTAGTCTCCACCCTTCCTCTTGAAATGGAATTTTTATCTCTTGATTCATGCTACGAGATAAAATCCCTATTTATCCAGTTGCATGAATAATTGATAAGCTCTTTCCAACCTGCCAGAAGCAACTTCGCAGCCTCGCCTTGAGGCCTGGAACCCCTGGCAATTTCCGGAGCAGCGGCGAGAGCCCTTCGCCCGGTTTCTGCTTGGAGTCCACCGACTTTTGGTCTCAGGGGTGGGGTTTATCTCTTGATCCAGATTCGAGAGTTACCGGTTAGGTACCTAGGGTTCCAGCGTTGGGGATGAGGGGGGCGGGGGAGGCATGTCAGCATCCACTTAGATTTTCTGAAATCGCGTGTGTGACAGGTGTGGATTCCGCTGGGAGCCTCCTGGCTGGCGGTTTCAGAGTTCACGGCATTAATTAACTCTAATCTGTTCCCTGATAGTTTAAACCAGACCCAAGATGTGAAGGTATTTTCTTTCCTAATATTAAATGGGCTTAATGAGATAGCAAAGAGGGCCTGCGTCTCGCCTCCTTAATGCACTTGGCTCTCTGGCCGTGTTTATATGATAAAGGCAGTGGGGTGTTACTTATGCGCTTAGGTGGGGTTTATCCTTTTTAAACAGGTCTGGACAGCTACCTGTTATATTTGGCTCAAGCCAGCTTAAAAAAAGACTCTACAGAGTGTACTGCAGAATGTCTCAGTTCTGCAGCGCCAAGGTAAACGTGACTTGGGGTGAGGGTGCAAAATGCCCCTAAGGAAAACGGTTAACAAGGTAGTGTTCCTTCCTCTCCCCCCACCCCTAGAGTCTTCCCATTGGGTCTCCAGGTGGCAAGCACTTGGGTCTGACGCAGCTGAGATTGTCCCTGCCTTGTGGCTGGCGGGGTCTCACACTGAAACCTGCTGAGAGGTGCTGGCTTCCGAGTCTCCTGGGAGCTGTGCCGTCCTACCTCGCCGTGGGGGGAGCGGGGCTTTGATTTAAGCCGCTCTCATTTATCAACCACACCGTTCATTCTGTTTTCTCTTTCATTTGCAGAAGGTGGAGAGAAAATGAATCAGAAGCCCCCTTTTTTTTTTCTTTCTGGCCCATTTCCCCAAAGCTCCAGGAAATTAAGAAACATGCCATGGGTTTTAGCACACAATTTAAGCCAACTCAAACCAGATCTCCCACCAAAGACCTAGGATCTGGATGAGACCCCAGTAGTGATTCTGGTCCTCAACATTCTGGATGCTGAGGGAAGCGGAGGATGTGCCAGGGAATGGAAAGCAGGGGAAGCTGGGGGGCATCTGCTTGCCGTCACTGACCCCCCCCTCCTCCCCATAGCGGGCCTTTCCTTGGAAGCTGGTCTCCAACAGCGCAGGGGGGCCTACTCCTGCCCCACTTAAATCCGCATGTTCCTGCTATGTCTCTAGGCTGTGTGGTTTTTTGGGAAGTAGAGTGTGTAGTGAGTTTCAACTGTACTAAAAATGTTAACAGGGGGACCTCTGCCCCAGCGTGGACATGGTGGAACGCAGGTCCCACGGGCCTCTGCTGGTGGGGGCTGTGCAACCTCACGAGGGCGATTTTGGTGCTTAAGGTGCATGTTTTGCCGGACCACACTGCTGGGTCTCCAGTGGCCGTGCTGAGTGAGAAGATGTGTGCATAGCTGCAGTCCTGGTGCTTGGCCCAAAGTGAGTGTCGGATGGCGTTGGCTTGTGATGCCAATGATGAGGATGATGACAATGAGCAGGAGGAGGCAGGACATGAGGAGGGGACAGTTCTGGCTCCAGCCCAGCCAAAGGGCTCACCACCGGTGAGACCTAGGTCAGTTCCTGTCTCCCCTCGGACTTGGATTATTCACCAATAAAGCATCCAACGTGCATGGGAGGGAGGTGAGACGGGTAAAGTGTGGCTCTTGATCTTGAGATAGTGATACCCCACAACTTCTGGTCTCCCTTGGTTGCAAGTTTCTTTCCTCTCTTTTTTTTTTTTTTCCTCTAATTCCAACATAAAATACATTCCTATTACAGAAAACTGTTAGAAGCAGAGAGGCATCCCCAGGAAGACCAGAGTGTCTGCTCATCCTTCAGTCATTCATTCAACAGGCCCTTGCTGGGGGTGGGATGTGGGGGAAGAGCCTGTGGTGGGGATGGAACCAAGACTTGGGCTTTTGCATAGACATCGATGAGTCGATTCTAAAATGCATAGAATTATTTGACTGGATTGTGTTGACACTGTAAATTGGTTTTATAAGAGCTGACGTCTTGTCTTCCCATCCATTGACATGGCGTATGTCTCCATTAACTGAGGTCTTTGATTTCCTTTGTTACCATTTTTTGATTGTCAGCATTAAGAGTTTATGTGTATTTTGTAAGATTCATACCTAATTATTCATGGATTGGGTGCTGTTGTAAATGATACCTTAAAATGTTTCAATTTCCAATTGTTCATTGAAAGTGTTTACAAATACAACTAATTCTTGTACATGGACCTTGTATCCTAGGACCTCACTAAAACTCGTTTTCTAGTTTTTGTAACATTTAAAATAGATTCTTCGGAATTTTTTATGTGATAGTTACATACAGACACTTTTATTTCTTCCTTTTCAGTGAGGACACCCTTTCCCCTGGACTGACTTACTGCACAGCACGGTACTGAGCAGGAATGACGATGGCCAATACCCCTGCCTGGTTCTTGATCTTGGGGGTAAGGCATTTAGTCTTTCACTCTGATGCATGGTGTTAGCTGCAGGTTGTTTGTGGCTTCCCTTTATCAGTTTAGATGCTTTTCTAGTCCTTGTTTTCTAAGAGTTTTTTTTTTTTTTTAAATCATGGATGTATGTTTATAAAGTGCTTTTTCTGCATCTTTTGTGATGATCGTATGATTTTTTTTTTCTCTAACCTGCTGATATGGTGAGTTTCATTGACTGATTTTGGAATATTGAACCAGCCTTCATTCCTGGAATAAACTCCACTTGACTGTGATGAATTATCCTTCTTATATGTTGTTGGATTTACTTGTATTTTGTTGAAGATTATAATCTATATTCATGGCAGTTATTCGTCTGTAGTTTTCTTTTGTTGTAACGTCTTCGCCTGATTTTGGTATCCGAGTAACGCTGGTTTCATAAAACGAGTTGGGAAGTGTTCCTGCTTGTTTTGTATTCCAGGAGGTTATTATCTCTTTCTTAAATATTTGGTAGAATTCACACTGGAAGCCATCTGGGCCTGGGGTTTTCTTTTATAAAAGGTTTTAACTGAATGTTTCATTTATTTCATAGATAAAGGGCTATTCAGGTTATTGTTTTTTTTTTTTTTTTTCTGAATGAGCTTTGGAAGTTTGTGTCTTTCAAGGAATTCCTCAATTTCATCTAAGTGGTCAGATTTGTAATATTCCCTTATTATCTTTTGATCTTTGCAATGTGATGTCCAGTCTTTCATTCCTGGTATTGATAATCTGTATTATTCTATTTTGCTATTGATTATTCTGGTTAGAGGTTTATCAGCTTTATTTTTTTTCAAAGAAGCACCTTTGGGTTTCATTTATTTTCTCTATTATTTCTCTGTTCTCAATTTCAGTAGTTTCTGTTTCCTATTATTTCCATCCTTCTGTTTATGATTCTATTTTATCTTCACTATTGGTCTATTATTTATATCTTTAAATGAATTTTTAGGGATTGCCCTAGGTTTTAGAATAGAAATCTTTAATTAAAAATCCTAACTTCAAATAAAATGATACTGCTTTATGTCTGGTCGAGGAATCTCACACCAACATGCTAATCAATTCTTCCTTCAAATGCTTTCTGCCATTGATGTCAAGTATTTACCTTTTGCGTGTGGCACGGACACACACAGCTCGCCGCCGCTTTGCCTTTGGCTACGACTCTTTTGAAAATCATCTATGTTTCAGAGCAGGAGTTGGCAAACATTTTCTGTTAAGAGTCAGAGAGTAAATATTTTAGGTTTTGCAGGCCTTATGGTTTTTGTCACAATGCCTCGACTCTACCATTAGAGTGTGAAAGTGAGGCGGGAAGCCCCATAAAAAGACCGGCAGGACCCCTAGGCAGGGCCGCTGCTCTCCTCTTAGCACCGTCGGGTTCCCTGGCCCAGAGCCTCTATCTCACTTTCTGCCTCTAAAGCGGCTAACTTACACCTAGAATTCTATTGGTTCCCTGAGCTCACTTCTGATTGGTTATTTCCTTCACTCTTGATTGGTTATTACACTCACTGCTGATTAGTTATTACTTTCACTTCTGATTGGTCGACTTCCCTAACTTCTGATTGGTCCATTTGTAGTACTTCATTTGCATGGAGCTCACTCCTGATTGGGCTATTTCTACAAAGCTTGTTCCTGGTTGGTCAACTTCTGTTATACTTTATTTGCATACGATGTTGCAAAGTGTAAAACTGGCAGCCTATAAAAGGCCTGTGTAAACCTACAGACGTGGTCCAGAGTTTGAAGTGTTACCTTTTCTGGTCCTATCGAGTTCTCCAACTCTCCGAGTGCTTGGTCTCTTGCCGGAATCCAGGTTGCTGTCGCAACTCAGCTGTAACACCGAGCTGTAACACGTTTTTCCACAACAAAAGCAGCTGTAGGCAATATATGGGTGAGTTTTATAAATTTGATATAAGTTTATTTACAAAAACAGGCAGGGGGTGGTACATGGCCCACAGGCTGGGAGTAAATCGGGGTGGGTCGTGTTTTTCCTGCAGCACTCTCAACATGTTTCCGTTGTCTTTAGCCTTGCTTAGTTTCTGATGAGATGTCTGTTGTGATTGTTATCTTCGTTCTTCTGCACGTAGTGCATTTGTTTTTCTTCTGCCTGCCTTTGGTCTTCTCCTTGTCCTTAGCCTTTAGCTATTTGCATCTGGTGCACTGACCTTGGCGTTTGTTTTTGTTTAACTGATCCTGGCTGGTGTTCTCTGAGCTTCTCGGATCTGTCCTTTGATGTCTGCTATTAGTTTTGTCAGAAATTTCAATGATCCGTTTTAAAGCACTAACACTGGTTTCACGGCCCAGAATATGGTTTGTGTTGCTGAATGTTTCTTGTGTACTTAGGTGGCATTTTCTATGAGTGTCAATTAGATAATTATTTCTTCAGTTATTTTCTCCTGCCTCATTCACTCTTCTCCTCCAGGGATTTCAAAGACGCTTCTGTTGGATACTTGTTACGGTCCCACAACTGTTGGGTGCTCTGCTTTTTTAGAACTCTTTTTCTCTGAGTTTTGGTTTGAATAATTTCTATTGAACTGTCTTCACGTTTGTTATTACCTGTTAAGTTTACTAATGAGTCTGTCAAAGTCATCCTTTATTTTTGTGGTTTCTGCTGGTTTTTATTTCCAATATTGCCATTTGATATTTTTTTCATTATAGTTTCTATTTCTCTGTTGAAATTACCCCTGGGATGATTCGTGGTGATTTCAATTTCACCAGAGCCTTTAACATGATAATCATAGTTATTCTAAATTCCTGTCTGTTAATTCCAACATCTGTACCATATCTGAGTCTGATTCTGTTGATTCTTTTATCTCTTGACAGTTTGTTGCTTTTCTCACCTCTCTGAATGTCTCAGAATTTTTTATGGAAGGCCAGACATCTTGCGTAGGACAACAGAGGCGGAAGTAAGCCGCTTTTATGTCTGGAAATGGAGCCTGTCTTTATTTCTGTGAGCCCTGTAGTAGGGGGAGATAAGTCAGCCTACTCAGGAGTTCAGCTGGGCTTCGGTTTCATTGTTGCTATAGTTACCCTCAAGGCGCTGATAGCTTCAAAGTCCTCTTTTGTTAGCTTGTGTTTATGTTGGGAGCTGGTTTGTGAGAGCCTTTATCTTAACGTCTGCTCCACTCTCAATTTTAAGTCTTCCTTTGCACTTTGCCAAGAGAGGGTCTCTCTGCAGACTCTGGCCCCTCTCCCGGCAGCAGGGGCCCTCGCTTGTTACTTCCTGCTGACTTGCTTGGCGGCGGCGCGTGGGGAATGCTCTCTGTTCTGCATATGGAGTACTCTCAGCCAGGCACTGTGTGACCTGTCCGACCCCAGGTAGATGTCTGGGTGTCGGATGTCTGCCTGTCCATCCCACCCCACCCCACCCCAGGAGTAGAGGGTCTTTGTTGTTGTTTCCTCCAGTCAGCTTCACTGGTTTCCAGCAGTGTCCTAAGGGTACCAGGTTTTACTGCCCTTCCCTTAGAAGTTTTAGGAGGTGGGGAGGCGGAGCAGGTGAGGCTGTGTGCTTTCCTGTGGTGGCTGCTGTCCCCCCCTTCAGGCTTGAGGGACCTTTCTCAGAACTCCCAGGCTCCCTTCTCCTATATTTACGTGAGCCCCAGTCCCGCTGTGGAAATGAACATGTGTATAGAATGAATTCCTCTTGTGTCCACAGCTCCCAGAAGTCTTACATTGTCTCACTAGTCCACACTCAACCTTTAGCAATTTGTTAAATATTTTAGCTTCCTCCCATCCCCCATTGGTGTCCAATGGCATCACCCCAGGTAAGCAAGTGCCCCAGTTCCATCTCTCCTTGGAGACACCTATGTTTCCTCAGATTTCAGGTTAGTGGGTTTCCTGGCAACCTCAGATCTCTGCTGGATTAAAGAAAAGTTGCAGAATTTCAAATTGTCAGGCTTGTGGTCTTGATGTAGTGGTACCGACGGGAGAGATGCTCTTTATACCTTTCTATATCTGAAGCTGTCTGATTTCTCTTAAAGATCAAGTTGTTCAGTAAAAATAATGTTTCCTTTAAATCATAAGTTCATAACTTGCAGCAAAGGGTAGCCCAGGGGGTAGATGAAATGGCAAAAAAAGGGGGAGGTGGTAGGTGAAGGTGTGATGTGGGGAAGCACTGGGTTCAGGACAAGAGCTTTGGGGTGAGCGTCATGCTGTCTGTGTGACCTTGGGTGAGGGACTTGACTTCCTTGAGTCTCAGTTTCCGTTTCCTCTTTTGTACAATGGAAATCAAATGTGATCTACTCCAGAGGATTACAAGAGCTAATTTATAAAAAGTGCTTGGTAGGGGGCTTGCTTCAGGTTAATTGCTTAATATAGGGTGGTTATCCGTTTTCATAAAATATGCGAAATTCAATTTCATAGAATCTTTCAATGAAGACCATTTTCACAGTGTGGGAGGCACTTCTGCATGTACACAGATGAGAAATTAGTTGGTTATTTTCTTTATGATTCCAAGGCTCCTGGACTCAGCTGGTATGTATGTATGTGTGTGTGTGTGTGTGTGTGTGAGAGAGAGAGAGAGAGAGAGAGAGAGAGAGAGAGAGAGAGTGTGAGATGTGCGCGGTGTGTTTGTGCGAGACTTTGATGAAATTCTCTAGAGTAGCTTCTGTTACTATTACCACCGTGACGTCATATTCCAAGCCCAGGCTGGGCATCTAGAAAGCACTCAGTAAACATTGGCAAAATGAGAGAAAGTAATCTGTCAGATGGAGAGAGGCTGGGGCTGGGGCTAGACTCCCAGCTTTGTCTCACTTTTGTCGGTCACGTGTCTGGGTGACCTTGGACAAGACCCTTGACTTCTCTAAGCCTCGATTTTTCCCCAGTAAGATGGCAGAAATCTTTGCTGCCCTCACTTACCTCTTCTGATTGTTACGAGGTCAAAGCAGGACGATGTCTGTGACCATCTGAAAACTCTCCAAACATATAAAGCATTAGTGTTAAAAATGATCACTCAAACCCATTCCGAAAGGTTGAAGGGATACGTGAAAAGTGGACCTTGGAGCCTTCTCCGTTGTTGGTTTCAGCAGCAGTTAAGGTAGAGTCAGGCGGTGAGTGATCAATTCTTTTTGAAGTTGCTCTCCCAAGGAGGCATTCGGATTTGTGCGGCTGCCTGACATGTTTCTTAACAAGTTACCTCCAACTGGAGAAACATCAGTAGTTGTCGAGGCCACAGTTTGTCTGGTTGATTTATACAAATCGGTGAAACAATATCTCCGGTCTGTTCTTTGATCTTGGTTTGAAGCAAGTCAACTTAAACACTCGTGGGAGCTGGAAGGAGATCTTTCGTATAAATGTGTCCACAAATCTTTCCTGGACGCTCAGGGTGAGTCCTCCGCCAGCTCCTTCAAAGGCCTCGTCCATCACGACAGGGGGAATAAAAACTCAAGTTATGCTTTATTAATCTTACTGATGGTCACCCTTGACCCAGCTCAACCCATCTCCAACTGCGGCAGCAATTTCTAACTCAACTTCTGTTCCAGTAGAACTTGGCGCTCTCCACCACAACCACCGCCCTCCCCTGTTCCTCCTTGGCCCGTACCTGCCTTTAGTCAAAAGGAGGGCAGGCGGGGAAGGAGGCTTTTGTTGCTGGAGGCTGAGCCCTGGTGGTTGTGTTCTGGCTCCAAAGCCTGACTGCCTGGGGTTGAATCTCCGCTCCAGCAGATGCTAACTGGGTGGCCCGGGCAAGCTATGGAGACCTGCCCCTGCCTCAGTTTCCCTGTTGATAAATTTGGATGGTGTATCAGTCAGGGTTATACTAGAGAAACAGAACCAGTAGGATATTTATATTAAGAGATGCACTTTAAAGAATTGTCTTACGGGATCGGGGGTCTGACTAGGTAAGTTGAAATTTGCATGGCAGGCTGGGCACCTTCAGGCAGGAGCTGAGGCTGCTGTCCACAGGCAGAATTTCTTTCTCAGGGAAACGTCAGTTCTGCTTTTCAACTGACTGTGTGGAGCACCCCACCCCCCATTATTAAAGATCATCTCCTTTATTTGAAGTCATCTGTCAATGTGAAGCCATCTACAGAATACCTTCACAGCAACACCTGGATTAGTGTTTGGTGGGTAACGAGGAATAATAGCCCAGCCAAGCTGACACGTGACTCGGACCATCCAAGATGGCATAGGATTGACAGGAAGAGAGGAGGAGGAGAATCGTCACCCTAAGTGAAGTCAGCCAGCATGAGAAAGCCAAACACTTCCATGTTGAATCTAAAAAAATGGCACAAATGAACTTATTTACAAAACAGAAACAGACTCACAGACATAGAAAACTAACTTATGGTTGCCAGAGGGGAAAGAGGGGAGGTGGAGGGATAAATTGGGAGTTTGGGATTTGTAGATACTAACTACTATACATAACATAGAGAAACAACAAGGTCCTGCTATACAGCACAGGGAACTGTATTCAGTATCATATAATAACCTATAGTGGAAAAGAATATGAAAAGGAATATACGTGCGTGTAACTGAATCACTGTGCTGCACACCAGAAACTTAAGACAATGTAAGTCGACTATACTTTAATAAGAAATTTAAAATATTTTTTTAACTTAAGATAAGCTGTGACATGTTTAGGATGCGGCCTGGCAAAGCGTGTGCTCCCCGTAAGTGTTAGATGATTATTGCTGAGGGGGTCAGGTGAGCGCCTGCTCACAATAGCCCAGCACGTAGCAAGTGCTCAGTAAGTGTTAGCTATTACAACGTCTTTAAAGTTTCACTCAATACTGTATTGAGCTGCTGCCACGGGCCAGCCATGATTGGGTTGCAGATACAATGGCATGGGCACTGAGGCCTATGGGCACAAGTAATTGCACACATGCCCCCCCACACCCAGCTGATGACAAGTGGTGACTTTGGAGGGTGACAGGAGAGCTTGTCATGGTGAGTCTGGGGGCTTGCAGAGGCTTCCTTGAGAGTGGGAGTTTGGAGCTGAGGTTTGGAGGATGAGTTGGGGGGATCCCACACGTGGGTGGTGGGGTGCAGGGGGCGGAGCTACAGAAGTACATCTTGGAGAGCAGGACCGGCACAAACTCAGGCCCCCACACAGGGTCCAAGCTCTGTGGGCAGGTTCCCAGCCAATTCGTGAATCCTGACTATGTACATGTGACTGCTTTGATTTTATATTTGTATTTCTTCTCTTTCTTAGGCTACAAATAATGAAAATAATTGTTTACCGGCTGTACCTAGATATTCCAAAATAATAATACCAATATTATTACAAACAATGTCATTATTCCTAAAAAAGGTTTAAGATCTCATTGTAGTTTTTTTTTTTTTTTGGTCCAACTATGATACACATCCACATCAGTGTATTTTTTAATCACCTGATGTGATTCTTCTCTAATTGGTTAAACCAGGAGTTGGCAATGTTTTCTTAAAGGCCAAATAGCCCAGGGGCAAAATGGGCCCCTCCTTGCAGGATACAAGGAGAGCAGAATTGTTTGGCCTGGGGACCACGCTTGGCCCCTTGGCTGGCACCCCGACCGCAGGTCAGTGTCGCCCAGTCCACCTCACTAGTGCACCTCACTGCTTCCCAGCCGCCGCCGTGGGCCCACCCATCCTCCTCTCTCTCCTGACAAGTGCCACAGCTTCTGAGATGATCTCCCTGCTCCCATTCCGGCCCCCTGCTCACCTGCATCCTATCTTCCAGAGCAGCCAAAGTGACTTCCAGTTGAAATGTAACATCATTTAGAAAAAAGGATGAAAGGATAACCAGCAGTGCCGCTCTGTGGCCCCTCAGCCCAGAGCCCGAAGTCGCCTCTTTGCCCGGTCTCAGAAATGGCCCCTCCTTACTCCCCGAAGAGTCTGACATCTAACGCTATTGTTTTACTTTGCCTGCTTTTGAATTTTCCTTAAACCAAGTAATTTCGATCGTGTGTTTTATACCTGGCTCCTTTTGCACAACCTTTACCGCGTGAAGCTCCAGCGCGCCGTCGTATGCGGGCGGAGCACGTCCGTGGCTCCGCTGTGTGGGGTTCTGTTGGCGAACGTGCTGTAACTCGTTCACCCATTTTGCAATTGATGGGTGTTTGGGTCGTTTCCATCTGGGGGCATCTACAGACGGCACTTCCGTGAGCAGCCTCGTGCTGACCTGCTCCTGTTGGGCAGGTGACGTCCCGCTACAGGGCGCACGCTCGGGTTTTATAGACGCTGCCAGGTGGGTTTCCAGACTCTCCTGGTCTCGGCTCCCGCCGGGGGGCGAGGGCCCTCGCGGTCTGCACCCTTGAAATACTCACTGTTGTCCGGCGGTTCTGCGTTTGTTTTATATTTGTCTCTTTAGTTTGCTATTCTCTGGGTGGGGAGTATCTTACGGTGCTTTGATTTTCTTTATTCAACTTTTTACCTCTTCAACCGTATTTAAGCGCACAGTGCCATAGTGCTGACTGTGCATTTTGCCTTGCAGCAGAGCGCTAGGACTTCTTATATCTTGCAGAACTGAAGCTCGGTCCCCATTAAGCAATAACTCCCCATTTCCACCTCTCCCTGGTAACCCCTGGTAACCGCATCCTACTCTCTGTTTCTATGAGTTTGACTGTTTTAGATAGTGTAAGTGGTATCAGTCTGTATTTGTCCTTTTGTGACTGGCTCATTTCACTGAGCATCATGTCCCCAAGGTTCGCCCATGTTGTAGCAGGTGTCAGAATTTCCTCCCTCTCCAAGGCTGAGTAATACTCCATTGTATGGATGACCACTTTTTCTTTTACCCCGTTCACCCATCGATGGGCATTGAGGTTGCTTTCACCTCCCTGTGCTTTCAGTCTGCGCTTCCCTGCTGGCTGGTTAGGTTAAGCCTCTTTTCCTGTGTTTATCGGCCATTGGATGTCTTTTTCATGAAGTGCTCGTTCAAGTCTTTGGTCCATTTTTGCATCGGTCTACTTGCATTTTCTCTTTGACTTGTAGTAGTTCTTGATATAATCTAGGTAGGGCTCCTTGGCCATTTGTATGGAGGTCAATGGGCAAAGCAAATCTGATCAAAAGAGAAATCTGACCGTGTCACTCTCATGGCGCCTCCTTCTTTATACCTGTGTGTTCTGGCCCAGTCCCTCCTCCAGCCTCCCCTTGGCCCACCTGTTCTTTTCCTTCTCTCCTTCAGCCACGCTGGAGCCTCTTGAATATTCTGCTCTCTGCTCACCCTGGAGTTTGACAAAAGGGAGAATAACTTGGAAGCTAAGGGTACAGACTCTGGAGACAGACCGGCTGGGTTTCATTCCTTATGTTTAAAGTGGTGATGATGGTCATGATGATGATGGTGATGACGATCATGCTAATGGTGATGATGATGGTGGTGATGGTGGTGATGATGGTGGTGATGGTGAAGATGATGATGATGCTCATGGATTTTTAACATATTTGATGTATTTTAATTAATTGCAAAATTATTCTTCTTGATGTTTAAATTGTTCCATCCTTGGCCACTGGTAGCTTCTTCAAGTTGTTTTCTGTGTCCTTTGACACCCTCTCCTCACCCCATCAGGAGTCTTTGATGAATTCCTTGCTTTCTGGGGTGACAAGGTGTTCCAGACCCATGATACACATTTCTTGTTCCAGACTTGGAATCAGACATTTCTCCAAAGAGCCCTGGCTCTTGTTAGTTGGAATTAGTACTTAGAATCCACAGTCTGGGCAATGTGGGTGCTCAGTGCTATTGGACTGATCATTGCTTCTGGGCTTTTCAGTGGTCAGAACTAGAAAATGGATAAGAGAAAAAGATACCGTGTGTTCATACTAATATTTTCGTTTCAACTTTAGGATGAATGACAGGGATTTTACTTGATTGCTTTGATTTTATATTTCCATTTTCTCTTACACTGACAATAATGAAAATAATTGCATATTGGCTTTACACATATATATGTGTGTGTGTGTGTTTATGTATGTGTTTCAACACCAATGTATTACTAACAATATCATTGTTACTAAAAACAGTGTTAAGATTTCTTTGTCGTCCTTTTTGTCCCACCAGGGTATACAGCCAAAGGGTAAGTATTCTCAGGTTTGTAAGTCTCTTGTCTCTGTTGCAACTACTCTGCCATCACAGCACACAGTCAGCTGCATAGACAAAGTGTAAATGAGCAGACTCGGCCGTGTTCCAATAAAACTTTATTTACAAAAACAGGTAGCAAGCTGGCTTTTGCCAGTATGCAGGGCAGAGTTTGCTGAACCCTGTGGTTGTAAACCACCAACCCGGTGTGCAGGCTCACACACTTTCTCTTTATTTGCAACTATTTTCATTTACATTGTTTGCATTGTCATTTAAAATTTCCTTGGTTTTATAATTATCTAAACGTTTTCAAGGTTTTGAAGCCAAAACTGTAAAACAAGGTACATTTGGAAAAGTCTAGCTTCTCTGGATGCCCTTTTGACAGCATCTCAGTGCTGTGCTGAGAGACTCTGGCCAGTCTCATCAGTGGTGACTCCCCTCTCCTCCCAGCCCATTTCTTCCCTTTCTTTTGAAGGTGGTCCTGGTGCTCACCACTCCTTCCTGGCTCCCCTGTTCTGGTGCACGTGGTGATACTGAACAACTGATCCAACAGTGTCTTGGCTTCTTTAACTGGGGAGCTTAGGGTCAGAATACAAATCCATTTGTCTTCAGGCCAACACTAGTCTATATGATGTTTTTGTATGAATTTGAAGGAAGCACCCTCTCTGACCAGACAGAGCCCTGCAGGTACCCACGTCTGTGAGCAAGTTAGAAAGTGCCACCCCCTGGTATGTGGCTCAGGGGGTCGAGTGTGGGTGAGCTTTCGACCCTGCTTGCTCCTTCAGCAGAAAGACCTTGTGAAGTGTGCACCCTGCTCAGCTGTACAGTGGCCCCTGCTTGTTCTCAGGTCTTATGCATCTCCAGAGTGGCTCTATTCTCAGAAGCCTCTCCCTTTTGGTGTCAACAGTGACCTTCAGCGGTACCAGGCTTACATCCTGCCAGTTTTGTAACCCCCTCGAAGATACTGGAGAGGGAAATGATTTGCAAGTGAATGGCCAGGCTGGGATGTGTGTCCTGCCCTTGAGGAAGGGAGGGCGGAAGGGGTTGCTGCAGGGCCACCTCATAGGGACCTCTTGGATTGAGAGCCTTCAAAGTAGAATCAAGGGTTATTACTAGAAAATGAGAGAATGAGTTCTGGGCAGGAAAAAACCCACCAGCTTTTCCCATTCCTTTTCCTTGCCCCCATCCATGGAATCTCCCCACTCCCAGTTACCCTGCTTGAATTTGCTTTGCTCCACTTCCTTACAAGAAAACTCACTCCCCAAAATGTTCATTCTCTGCCTGGAAAACCCGTCTGGTTGTAAGTGAGCGTCACACACTGGTCTTCTTCTGTTATGAGTTCTGTGGGCGTCAGTTTTACCACAGCCCCCGTCTTTAATCAAGAAGGAATTACCCAGTGGCAAGGCATTACGGTTTTCTTTTATAACCGGCTTGTTTAAAAAAAAATTAATTTCAGTGCAACTTTTAAGCGAGGGAAGAGAAAGGATAATTGGGCCGCGTTTCCTGAGAAGTTATGAAAGCAAGCGAGGGGTCATTTTTCAGAACTCCGCTCCTCACGATTAATCATCATCAGTCTCGGGTCTTTCATGCATCTTGCAGCCGAGCTGGGAGTCCTGGAATTAGCTGACTGGGCTTTGCTTCCATGATGCTTCTTGGATTCTCCTATCCACAAGGAAGGGGTTTGGAATTACGGAAGAAGCTGGCGTGTGGCTGGGTGGGGAAATTCTCACGATAAAGGTGAAGGGTTTCCATGCTCTCTGGGGAAGGAGAGCCCCGGCACCCCTGCCCTCTTTCTGGAGCAGCAGCCCCCCTGCCATTCCCTTCCCCCTGATTTTTCTCAGAATCACTGGTTGTGTTGTGCTCTGAAGCCTGAACACGGATGCTTGGAATTTTCAAACTGTAATTTATTACATGGGTGAAGGTTTTATCTCTTGTTTGGTGCGCATGACACTGGGTTCTAATTTCCACCTCAGGATCGGTTCCCCGTGGAGCAGGGCAAGCTTTGCCTAGCCTTTCTGTGTTAGTTCCGTCTCCTGGAAAATAGAGTTAACGTCAACCCTGCCCACAGTAGCACAGGAGTCAGCCAGTTTCTCAGAGAGCTAATCTCCCACCTTTGCCAGCAGAAGCCTGTGTTCCACCAACAGCCCCCAAATTCCGTCTGATGGGATAGTTGCTGGTGAGCAGTAATATCACTATTTTCCATTGTGAGGCTCCAAACTAGTACTTATGAGGTGGCTACTTAATTCACAAAGAAATCCAAGAAGCTGTCACGGTCGCCGCAGTGAGCGGGGTTCAGAGCTGTGAGGGCTGCTTGGGAGAGAACCACCACCCACCCAGAGCGGCCGCCATCTGAGGCTGGGCAGGCGGTCACAGTGGAGATTACAAGGTCACAGTGGGATGTGGCTTCGTCTCTCTCAATTTCAGGCCATGATTAATCTCTCCTGATGTTATTTTATTTGAAAAAATAATCTAAAACCGGCCCCAGACAAAACCAAATCTCCTGAAAAGGGAAATCTACGTGAAAAAAGAGAATGTTGTTCATGGCGAAGAAAAGGCATGAACACACAAGGGGAATTTTGGAGGCTCCGAGGACACTGAGAGGCCTGGTGCCTTAATTTATGACTAAGAAATGGAGAGCTCTTTCGTCTTGAAGATGACTCATGACCTCATCTGGGGTCTGCCTCCACCAAAAATGTGTCTCGTTGCAAGAGCTGCCCCCAAAAGGGGGTTTTCTGTGGCCTGTGGGACCCCATGCAGTTTCTCCTCCAGCCTGAGACCTGGGTGTGCTGTCTGCAGTGAATTGTGGGGTCCCTCAGCGTGAGTTTTCCTACCCTCCTGAGTCATAAACAGTTTGCAAGAAAGACTCTTCAAGAGGCAGGCTGCTTTGGTCTGGATGGTTCTCTAGGGAAGATCCTCTCAACCACAAGTGCTACTGGTATTTGAGTCTGGGCCACTGGTGTTGTGAGGTCATCCTGTGTCTTGTGGGGTGTTTTGAAGCATCCCTGGTCTCCACCCACTTGTTGCTGTTAGCCGCCCCTTTCCCACCAGTTTTGACAACCCGAAGTGTCTCCAGACAGCGCCACATGGCTCTGGGAGGTGAATTCGCCCTGGTCGCAATTTGTGGAGCTGTGCAGTCCTGTGAGCTCTTTCCAGGCTACCCCTGGATGTCCCTCATGCCATGGGGGAGGTTGAAAGTCTCAGGACCTCCAGCTGGGTGAGCAAGAACTGTGGTGGCAGAGAGCAGAGCTGTTTTGACTCAGGGAGCATCTTTTAGCCTCGTGTACCACATCTCCAGGGACCACCCTGCTACCAGTCACTGTGGCCTGCCTCCTAGGTGCCCCCTTTGAATTGTGTCTGCAAACCAGGTGGTTAATCAGCTCTGCAGAGCTGTTTGGAAGTGTCACTGCCTAAGCGAGCATGTAATTACCAGCTTGCACCCTCAGCCATGGGCAAGCAGGGGAACCATGACAGACATGGGTGGCTCATCGCAGGAGGGGAGTGAGTGGGAGGAAGTAACCTTTGATGCACGACAAGAAGGTCAAAGCTGGCAGAGACAGAACCTTTATTGACACACGGCCCCTGGGTCCTCGCAGGTGGACAGCACTACCTGACCTTTCCAGGAGTCAGGGAGCAGGGTCCCCAGACCTTGGGTCACATTGGAAGGATGCAAGCCCTTGGTGAGCTCCAGGCAGCCTTTCCTTCGGAGGCCTCACTCCTCATCCTCTCAAACAAATTAAAACGTGCCCACACTTTACTTTAACTATAATTTATTTGCAGGAAAAATATTTGAATGAAGTTTAATGATTTTGCTTCTTAAATTATCTGGTGGCTGGTAATTCATCAACGTTGCAATTACCTGCGATTTCCACCCCACCCCCCAAAACCAGTCGCATCGTGAGGAATTCTTGGAACTGTTTTCTCAAATGTTGTGAAGCTTTTATGACTACTACATCATGAATACTGCGTCCAACAAGTGGTGAGGAGGCCTCTGTGCTGCCTTTGGCAGGCATTTAATGAAGCCCTTATTAACTTCGATTTTGTTGTTTTCTTGTCAAATTTTGGAGCCGATGATTCTTCTCCACGTGGCACACACTTGCACGGGCCCCAGAAAGGGGCTGTGCTTCGGGCTCCAAGGAGCAGCCTTGCTCCTCCGGAAGGTGAGGAGAAGATTCCAGAGAGGCTGCTAAGCCGGGTGGTGCTGCGGGGGGCGGGGCGGGGCCGCGCCTGGCTGCTGGAGTCACGCCCAGTTTTCTCCTGCTTCGTTTTTATGGCGGTAAAAATTAAGTTGGAACATCTGGAGCGCCACATGTGCCGCCCACAAACATCAAACACGGGCGTTCATTCCTTATTTCTTGATTAATTTATTGGACGTCAGCTCTCTGATCAGCCTGCGGCTTTAATCACGGGGAAATTGCCTGCCAGCTGGGGATTTTACTTTTCTCTGTTACAGCAAATGATGCGTAATTGCTGGGATGCAGACCAGTCGGAAAAACGAGGAGAAATTAGGCGTAATTGGGCAGCATTTCCTGACGAGTTATAACACCGAGCCCCAAAATGGGATTAGCCAGTGTTTTATTTCCTTTTTTTCACAAACAGGGACCTCACGATTATTAATAGCCTGTGAGCGACCCTCCCCGCCACTCTCTGAGGCGCGGGATGGAGCTGGGAGGGCAATGTCCTTCCTCCCCCCACACCCCCCCAACGATGGGTAGTGTGTCTCCTAGAAGCGTGCGGTCATATTTAAAGATATAAAAAGGGACAGGACAATTAAAAATGTGCACACGTAGCTTCAGGGCTGACATTATTGAAGTCTTTGTGGTCAATAGCGCTGTCTTTATTTGGGTGGCTGGGTAAGAAGGAGCCTTAGGAAGCTCCGGCCGCAGAACTGAGAGCCTTACAGAGGGGGTGTAAAGCCTTGTAGTGACTCTAATGTCAGGCCCAGAAATAAGGGCTGATTTAAAGCCACGGGCGATGCAGGGAGGCGGGGTTTGCCCAGGAGAGGGGATCGGAACTGCCCAGTGCCCAAACCCCAGGTGGAGGGAAGCCATTTATAACAGAATTTGGCCGCAGTTGAATTTTAATCTTGGGATCCACCGACTGCTTTAAGGGCGAGCTCCAGAAACCACCATTGGCTTTCAGTAGCTTTACCCAGAGCCGAGAGAAATCCCTTGTCGTGGCCCTGTCTAGGGTGGTTTTTGTGGAAGGGATTTGAGAGAGAAAATTTCGTAAATCGGAGCCGTGGATCTCAGTTCTTTCTGGATGAACTGTTTGACGTGGGTTTTTCTGATAATAACTACGTTTTTACTGACTTAAGTTTACTGGGTGCTGGTGGCACTCAGGGCGCTGGTAAAAGCTTCCATGTCTTGTTTGCTTTCAAATGCAAAACACAAGTTAGACTGCATTCTAGGGCCCACCCTCTGGACCAGAGGAGCCAGAGGAGAAAAACACACACTGGATCTCAGACTTAGGGCCCAAAAAGAGAGAAGAAGAAGGTGAACGCTTTAATGAATAACTTTCTATATCGATGACCCGTACTGAAATAATACAATTTTGACACATGAGACATACAAAATGATACTCTTTTCACTTTATGCTTTGTGGCTACTGTAGAAATGTTTGGCTGCCAGAAAATAAAAAAGAAAAATTACAGATGTGGCTTGCATCACATTTCTATTACACTGGTGCTGATCTCAAGCAAGACAAGAGGCACAGAGAGGCTAAGTAACTTGCCCAAGGTCACACAGCATGCTAGTGGCAGGGCCTTTTAGATGCTAACAACCTGACCCCAAGACAGGCACTTGTCCATGGATTTGCTTTTCTTGGCCAGCTTTTTGTCATTGACCCTACATCCCTGCAGACCCTGGTTGAAGTCATAACCATAACTCTGTCCTCAGTTTCCCCACCTGGGTCGCCAGGCGATCGGGCTGTACGATCTTTGTGGCTTTTCCGCAGAGAATGACATTCTCAGTTTGGTGCTCTTTGGTCCTTCGCTGTGAAATGTGGGGAGGGGAGCGACAGTCTCTCTCTTAATGCTTTTTTAATGATATTTAATTAGGAATCTTGTCATATTTTAGCCTACAATTGGTCTCCTGGGGCCGCTTGCTGCAGAGATTTTTGCAAAATCCAAGTTTTATCTTTTACTATCGATCCGTGTGGTTCATGGGGCTGAGTAGGAATGATTTAATCTGTCTTTCTAACTCAGAATGAGAGGCAGAAGGGGTGGCTGAGCAAAGATGGGCCGTGCATCTGAAAGCCACCCTTCTAAGAGCAAAGGTGGCCAGACTCCTTCATCCAGGCACGAGTCCAAAAGAGCCTGCTGGGTGTCCCCCTTGCCGCACTGCATACTGGGTCCCGGAGCGACCTGAGTCCTGGTTTCTCCTGTGTCCTTGTTGATGCCTGCCGCCGATGGAAAGAGGGGTCTGCAGGGCTGAGCGCCACTCTTCCACATCCAGGGCTCTTGGGCCAGCGCTGGCTCCCTGGGCCGGCTTCATGAAGGCCTGCGTTTCCTCGCTGCCTGCTCTCCTGCTGGGCTGGGCTGGACTCTTCCAGGAGCGGGGCGCTACAGAGAAGGGGGTCCTTACTGGAAAACCAGGGTAGGCTTTGACAGCAAGATCCACGTCGCCCACTCCCTCCCAGAACCAGGCTGAGAGCTCGCCTCCCGACAGAGGCCAGCTTCTCCCACTGGGGCAGCCAAGGGGCACCCGCTGTCCTCCAGCTCGCCTTCTGTGCCCTTCTTAGGGCACTTAATCAGGGTCGTTGATTAGTTGAAACACACCGCAGAATGGTCGAGAACCCTGGCTGGTGGCCCACCGCTGTCGTTTATGGTGGGTGATTTGAGGCCAGCCTCGCCACCCCGCTGAGCCTCCGATCCCTCATTTGCAAAATGAGACTTATCATGTCTGCCCTGCCTCCCCTCCCTGAGTTGTTGAGAGGTTCCAACAATGTATGAGAGAGTGACATGAAAATGTGGGTAAACAGGAGAGTGATATTTAAATGCATGCTATTACCATAATTGCCTTGTATTGTGTGTGTATATCTCATCTCCCCAATTAGAGGCGAGATCCTCTGTGACAGCCACCATGTCTCACCCCTTTTGCTGTTCCCCACACAGCCAGGATGGTAGGGAACATGGCCGATGTTCAATAAATATTTACTGAATGGAATTGAGTTTCAGATCGGTTCCAGATCACCCTAAAAACTTGGTCGGGAGTGGCTCAAAGGGTTTCTCAAGGAGAGTCAGGGAGGCTCCACTACAGGTGTCAAGAAATGTCTTGGAAGGAATGACTCTGTGGATGAATGAATGCCAGGTGGCATTTGCTTTATTCTCTCAGCTCCTGGCTTTTGACAGCAGCCATGAAATCTGCCGCCTCTGCTCGAAAATGACTTCTCCCTCTGTCCTGTGGGATATGCTTTCTGCCTCGCGCCCTGCTACGATCCAGATTTCTATTAAGTAGTCAAACATAATATAAAATCGCCAACAAAAAGATCTTTCCTGGATTAATTGATCTCCCCTTTCCATAGGGAAACATAAAAGAGAGCACGAGATAAGAAAATGAAATTAATCTTACACTTTCTATGGCTGCCTGTTAATTCCAGGCTTTCCTGCATCCAGGTGCCTGTGCTCCTGCTCAGTTTCTGGATTGCTTGGTACTTAAATGAAACAACTTATTAATCATTTCCTGGGAATGCTGTGCAGCCAAGAAGAAAAAAAAAAAAGAAAAGAAAAGAAAACAGGCATTCAGGAGCCGCGATGAGTTTATTTTTATAGTAATGCATACCTTATCATCAGGTATGGCCAATACATCAAAACGATAAGCCAAATTTGTATACCATCTCACATCATTATCCATAAATCAGGTTAACAGTAAGCTGCCAAATCAATCCTGCCCTGACACCAACCTCTCCTCAGAGGAGAGAGTTGAGAATAAATGTGGAAGGAGCCAGGGTATAAAGCTGTCTGAGAAGTTTCACAAAAGAAGCTGAACCCTGCTAATCAGAAAGGAGATGCATGTTTAATTCCGAGATGACTGAGCAGCAATTCAGCGGTCCTGACAACAGGCAGAGCATCTCAGCTCCCGGGCTCGGAAGAGATGGCTTAAGTGTTTTGCCCTGCCAAGCCTGCATTCTCACATTCTCCAAAATGTCCATTAACCCCAGAGGACATTCCAGCTGGCCCCTCACCCCACTGAGACGATGTAAATATAATGATTAACCAATCCACACTAGCATCAAGATTTCTTGACGCTCCTCTTCACTGAAAAATGCATTAGCTCCTGGCAGTGCTGTCCAGAAATTAATTCATAGACAGCCGAGCATCATTCCCCATGATCTGCCCTGGCTAACAGCTCTCTGTTGGTGAATTTGGGGACGGAAATAAGCTGTTTCCATTCACTTGATCATCCAAAGACCTCAGGACACAGTGTGTCTCTGGTGAGAGCTGTTACTAGAACCTGTTTAGAATTGCTATTGCTATTAATTCTGCAGAAACAGGCTCCCACCCAAAGCCATCAGCCAGGTGCCTTTGAGTCTTAAGATCAGCCTTTAATCTCTACTTTGAAGTTGTTGGCGGAGGCGAGAGTTTATTTCAGCCTGATGACTGAGCGTTTTAATTTTTTTTTAAGGAGTGCGCTGTTATCCTCCAATAGGCTGAGGTCCAGAGGCCGCTCTCTGAATGGAGCCCAGCTTAGGAGAAACCATTGCAGGTGGGCGCGCAGGTGCTGCTGATGGGTTGGTGCAGGTGGGGCAGGGAGGGCCCTAGGGCCCCTTGAAGGGGAGCGCCAGGGCTGGCACAAGTCACCTTTCAGAATTCGAAGTGAGCCAGTGATGCGCTTGGTGAGTGGTGGAAAACCTACGGGGAGAATGCCCTGTCGTTTCTGGAAGGAAACCTTACTTTCCTCCCATGAAGCACCGCCCTCCCTGGCAGCCCTCCTGATGCTCTTAACCTGGCTCTTCCCGGCACGCCCCCTCCCATGGTTTGCTGACCTCGAGGGCCACCGGGTCTCTAATGCCAGCGCTCATCTGTCTTCTGAGCTCCAGACCCACTCACAGGACGTCCTGTTTGGACGTTCCTTCTACCATGTGTCTTTCCCCATCCTTGTCCCCAAGACATCTCTCCTCTGTGTTTTGAAACCTTGTTCCGGGGGTCACTTCTATGGACCCTTCCCTGAATCCCTCCCCTGAGTGCAGACACACTACACCTTCCTGCCGGACTTGGTACCCACTTGATCATTGTCTTTATTTTCTGGATTTGTTCTGTTTCATCAAGGAGATACACGTGCACTGCAGCATGGTCTGCTTCTGCTCATCTGAATTTCCCTGCAAGGGCTTGGCACACAGTAAGTCTCTGAAAACACTTCTTGAATGAATGCACATGTATTCAAATCCAGCAGAAGGAGAAGAAAGATCAGAAGGAGGATTTGATAAACAGAAGGCAAAGAAATGGCTTCCCACTCAGATCAGTCCTGATCTATTTCATGGCAAATGATTAAACCAAATGACGATTTACAAAAAAAGACACTCGAATAGCAGCACTGTTTACAGTAGCCAAGACATGGAAACAACCTGTCCATGGACAGGTGACTGGATGAAGAAGTTGTGGTGTATGTATACGACGCAATACTACTTAGCCATAAAAAAGAATACAAAAATGCCATTTGCAGCAATGTGGGTGGACTTGGAGATCGTCATTCTAAGTGAAGTCAGCCGGAAAGACAAAGAAAAAGACCTACGATATCACTGATATGTGGAATCTAAAAAAGTGGCACAAATGAATTCATTTACAAAACAGAAACAGACTCTTAGACATAAAAAACAAACTTATGGTTACCAGTGGGGGAAAGGGGATGGGAAGGGATAAATTGGGAGTTCAAGATTTGCAGATACTAACTACTATGTATAAAATAGGTAAATAAAAAGGACCTACTATACAGCACAGGGAACTATTTTCAATATCTTGTAATAACCTATAATGAAAAAGAATATGAAAACAAATATATGTATATATATATATGCGTATGAGTGAAACATTATGCTGTACACCAGAAATTGACACAACATTGTAAACTGACTATACTTCAATTGAAAAAAGAAAAGAACTATTAGAGAAATCTACGTAGTCCTGCAAGTGAAAAGAAAAAAAGGCACTCGATATACACAGCCCCCCTTGGGAACGGATTAAACATTATTGTCGTCGTGGCTCCTGTGGTCTGAGTTTCTGCCAAACTCCATGTTGAGAGCTTTGCACACATTCGCTTATTTTGACCTCGTACGATCCACTGAAGCAGGTCCTGCCCTGCCCTTCGTTGGAGGTCAGGCAATGGATGGTCAGAAATCATGAGCCACCGTCACACAGCCAGGAGACCCCTGAGCTCAGCCATCAAGTCCGTGCTGGTGGACTTGAAGCCCCTCCCACCCCCGTGCACGTGGTCCCCAGGCTTCTAAAACCCTGGGGTGATGCACACGTTCTGTCCAGGACCATTCTTATGAAAAAGGTGTGTTCTTTGTTTCTGTTCTGGTGCGGAGTGTTTCCTATCCATCAACGTATTGATTGTCTCCCACGTGGTCGGTAATATATGTTCACCGGAGAAAGGCCAGTGTAGCGGCTGAAGCAGGGACTTTACCTCTTAAGAGAAGCTAATGGGCCCAGTTTGGGGCGGAGAGGGGCGGGTATGAGCCCCTGACCTTGGTTGGAACAGCCCCAAGCACTAATCAACATCGCGGAGGATGTCTGTGCGGTAACAAAGCATAAATGTTTGTTCTCTGTGGAAGGCCTCCAGCACCATGGTAAACAGCAGCCTTAAACATGCACAGTCCACCTGCCTGTTAAGAAAGAGAAAACACAGAAAAACAGCCCTTTGAATCCATTCTTCCCCATAGAAACAGAAACGATGTTCTGATCATTATGTCTTAAAAAGCAGGAGATACGAAAATTGGATTTGGTCGGAGCTGGATTTTAGCTGCAAATGGGTGGTTTTTAATAAAGTGCCTCATAGCAACCCATCTGTGAAAAGCTGCTACTTAAAAGCCGGTTCATATGATCTCGGAAAATGGCTCATCCAGACAGGGCAGTCTGTAACTGTTTATTTATAGTTGTCTGCGCCAGATCAGATAAGCCGGGGCTCATGGAAGTGGGGGGGCTTCCAGAAAGTACCATCCTCAGACTGTTTATGTGACCGGGAAACAGATCATTGGCTCACACTTTTAAAAACAGGGCTCTGGAGGAGGGTGGGAGATGAGGGTAGGGGGGCTCTGCTCTCGGGGAGACACTCTCCAAGTTCTGAGACCTAGGGGTTGTTTGTGACGCCGGGGGCTGCAGAGGTAGCGCCGGGGGCTTGAATGATGTTTCCTGAGGGGAGCAGACCTGGATGGCGTCTGGGCTCCACAGTTTCTGGCTGTGTGGCCTCCACCTGATGTCTCGCCTCCACCTGATGTCTCGCCTTGTCTCTTCCTTCTTTTGGAGCAGCTTTATTAAGACAATTCACATGCCACACAATTCACCCATTTAAGGAATTAGAATTCACTGGATTTTAATATGTTCACAGATGTGTTACAACCATCTCCACAGTCTGTTTTGCAATGTTTTTATCATCTCAAAAAGAAACTATACCTTTTAGCCACCCCCCCACCCCCACCATCACGTCCAGCCCTACGCAACCTCTGATCTGCTTTCCAACTCTCCAGAGTTGCTTATTCTGGACATCTTACATATTATGTTTATTTTTGTAAATGAAGTTCCACCATCTCGGTCCTTTCGTGTCTGGCTTCTCTCACTGAGCATCACCTCTCAAATTGTAACAGCACTTTGCCCCCCTTGGTGGCTGACCCCTTCTGGTCTTCAGATGCCTTGTCGGTTAAATGGGTCGAAGGCTGCCACTGCAGGACCACTCTGGGGGTGCTGTTTGTGCTTCCCTGCTAGTCCCTTACTGGCCTGAAACGCCGAGAAGTGTCGGTGGGAGATGGAGCTAAGAACATTTCCCCAAGGATGCAACTGCTGCTTTGTCCCTCCGTTCATCCCTATCACACCCCCCACTGAAACCTGTAAAGTCATGATAATGGCTGAAGTCAGAGGCATTTTCTCCGTCACAATAAAGTGATCCCTTTTCTCCCTGTGCCCAGGCTCCATCTGCATTTGTCTTGTTAGTAACAGTAACACAATTTGCTCATGTTTATCAAGCTCTCGGGGGGTCCAAGCCTCAGGCTTAGGCTCTACTGACAAAGGCTCGCGTCAACCCCGAGAGGCAAGCGAATCATGACCCCCTCCCCCATTTAGCAGATGAGGAAACTGAGGCTCAGAGAGGGTAAATGAAACATTCTGGGTCTTCGGTAGAAATCTTAATTCTTACTAAATGTTTTGGGGCTTAAGAAATGGGGTTTGCCTAGATTTGGATTTTCAAAGTACACTCCTCTTGTACGGGTCTCAGGAGATCCAGGGATGCTGGGAGGCTGGTCTCTGAGCCCTGCATGGGCCATGAAGGTTCAGGGCTCTTGTGGACACAGAGAAATCAACAGTCCAGGCCAGTGAGGTGATATGACAGTGGGCTATGGGCAGGAGTGGAGGTGGGGCTTGGTGGGCTCCGAGCAGGTGCTTGATTGGGGAGGGGGCTCAAAAAAGTCTCCCCCAGGAGGTAGAGTCTGAGTCATGTCTTAAGGCACAAAATGAAGTCACCGAGGCAGGTAGGGGGAGGCCCTCTGTCCATTCTTTGATTAACTGTAGTCAGAGGAGGTAGGTACAAAGCATCATGGGAGCGTGGGGGCGGGGGTGATTAATCCTCCTGTAATCTGTTGGCCGCAGTTTTGCTGTTGCAGGAGGTTTTGCTGGAGAGATCGATCGAGTCTTAACAGAGTGGTGAAACGGTGCAGCGTCTCCATGGCTGGATCCAGCAGGGCTTCACCCAGAGCGGGAGCTCGCCCCAGAGCCCTGCGGGTTTCCAGCTGGTGTTTTTCTTTGTGGACTAGGGGGAATTTTTTCAAAGACCCCATTTGTAGAATGCAGGAAGCAGGGAGGTCCAGGGAAGAGGAGAGGAGGAAAGGAAGAGAGAGAGAGAGAGAGAGCAGACATCACAATGCCTCTGTTCCATCAGTTACTAAAAGGGGAAGGTGCTCATTTCCTTCATAGGCCATCCACAGTCATCCTTCTTCTCAACCATCACCACAATCCTGCGAGGCGAGAAATTGGGGGGGGGGGCCAAGAAGTAAAGAGTGTTGCCTGAAGTCACACGGGTGATCAGTGCCAAATCCAGGACTTAAATCAAGGATCAGGGACTCCAAGGGCAGTGCTTAGCCAGGAGCAGAGTAGGACCTAGTGGTGCCCACTGTGTGCCTTGTTTCCCCAGAAGCCCTAAGGTGTGGGCTGGCACAGGGATTGTACAAAACCAGTCTTGCCACACTGCTGGGCTGGAGGACAATTTGGACCATGTGTGCTGGGCCCAGGAAAAGTCACTCAAATCTGCTGGGGCAGTCAGGGATGGCTCTTTGGAAGGGAGAATGTTGAGCCTGGGTTTTGATGGATGCATAGGAGTTCTTGGGTTCAGTAAAGGGGGAAACTCATACTGGGAGTGGAAGCTGTATATGCAACAGCTCCAAGCTGAGACTGAGGATCCTGTATCCTGGGAATGCTAGGACTTGCAGAGCAGCTGATGTGTAGGATGTGGGGCTGGTGGGAGAAGAAGAAGGGGCGCTGGAGGCGCATCACGGTACCCAGCCGCTCATTCGGCCCGGCCTCGCCAGGTGGGATTTCATTAGGGTCAGGGAACTGGGAATTGCTTTGATGATTTTTGTGCTTTGTGCCCAGAACCCTTTTGGAAGCTAAAAATGGATTCTCCAAGGAGTGAGAGCAAAGCCACAGGCAGAAATGGATTCTGCTGGTGAAATTGTGTAACTGCCTGCCTGTGTCATTATCTAATTAAGGAAGGGGTGGGGGGAACCCCAAGGCTTTGAAGTACCAAGAGAGAATTTTGAAATGGCTCCAGCCGGGTCCTGCTAGAGGGGTCTAATTACAGAGCAGCATTCTCTGAGTATGAGGTTACTCAGTGGGCAGCGGGTGGGACGGGACGCGTGGAGTGGCTTCAGCATTGAAATCACCAGGACTGAAATATCTGCAACCACAGACCCAAAGGCCACGACTTGGCAAGCACTTTCTCCTTCTGGGGTAATTACCATGGATTCCGGACATTTTCACTGAAAATCCATGTGTCTGTGCAGGGACGTTGCAGGAGGAGCCCCGGTGTCAGGTCCTCTGCTCCAGCCTCTCATCTTGAGTCTTGACAAGGGGCGGTCTTTTTCAGGATAAAAGTGAAATTCTTTCTGAAATAGATGGTCAGATCCACCTGCTCCATGGTTGACCAGAAGGATAGAAAGAGGTTATCATTCCAACAACTTCATCCGGCCCCTTGAGTGACCTTGATGGGAGGGGTGGTACAATGGGCCAGGTAGATATTTGAAAAGTGATGGGTAACACCATCTTGAAAGTATCACCCTCCCATTATGCCTGGATATGCCACTTTTAGGTAGCAGCTACTTTGGCAAATCTTTACTTAGCATCTGTTGTGGGCCAGGCACTATCCCAAGGACAGGTAGTAGGTGGGTTGCAGTACAACACAGATCTGGCCATCATGAGCGTGGTCTGCAAGGACAAAGATATGGACAAATAAATATAATAACTCCAAACTGGGACAAACTCTGTGAAAAAAAAAAAGAGGAAGTAGAGGGTGGTGGTGAAGAGTGACCATGCATTGGAAGAGACAGCTGAGCTGACCAAAGGATGCTCTGCTGAGTGGAAGGAGGGTGATTCAGACAGAAACGGTGGCACACGCAAAGACCACCTGGGCATTTCAGAAATCGGCATAAGGATCCTGTGGCTGGAGGGACCGAAGCAGGGAAGGGAGAGGTGGGTGTCCAGTTTCACTTTTTCACCAGGGGCCCAAAGAGGACCCTCCCTCCCAGCCCCTGCAGACAGGGTCCATTCAGACGGCTCCCCTCCCCTCATGGGGTGCCGGGAAAGGGGAGGCAGATAGATTTCTCTTGAGGTTTCTAAGCCTTTGCATCTTAAGTTTTTGTATTCTGTATCCACTGAAGAGGTTGGAGAGTCTTTAGTTTGAAATGTAAGATGATTTCTTCAGGAAAAATGATCAGAATCCTCACGACCTCTTGTTCCAAGGAGAATAGACGGTATTTTATCATTGCGGCATTGTATTCAAGCTACAGCTAAAACCATCTGAATGCTTGCCAGTGTAACAAAGGGAAGATAAAGTGGGATGACTCAGTTTTGGGTTGTGAGAGCTCAGGAAAGCGAGACAACAGCCCCCCCTCCCCCAGCCGGGGTGCAGGAAGAGGGAAGGCTGGCAGGAGCAAATGTCTTCCTAGTCCCCAAACATATTCTTCATCTAGCAGACGTCCAGGTGCCTGGCCCCGGTCCTTGAGCCTGGGGTCTTCAGCATCTCATCCACCTGCTTGGAATGTTAATTAAGCCAACATTTAACAAAGTGTGCTGAGCTAAACGGGTCCCTCGCCACAGGACTTCTCAGGGCTGTTACATGCAAATAGGCATCATGACAGTGCCATAGGGGGTTCTAGGGTGTGGGGTTTCTCAAACTTATTTAAGTATTAATATTTATTTTGAGGTATATTTTATGGGCTGGGGATTTCATGGAAGTCACTTTGGGATTCACTGCTTTAATCTGATACTATTACCCTGTTACCACTGTTGTCATCAAGAATGACTTTAAAAAATGGCAGCAAGCAACCATCCATTCATTCACTCAGTGACTCATTCATCCAGCCATCTGTCCATTCATCCAATCAGCCATGAATCTTTCCATTTATTCACCCAGTTATCCACCCATCCATCTATCCATCCATCCATCCATATACCTACCCATCCATTCAGTCATCACTTGTACATCCAAGCAAGCAGCATCCAGCTAACAAACATTTTCTAAATGGGTCTTTCTACACTCTGGGCACAATACTAGGACCTTGGTAGATTTAGGTGTCTTTGGGGAGCTTCCAGTCTAATACAAGACTATATTCCATGTATGAATAACCAGACTAGTGGGTTGGAAGTGATTTTTGTCCTTGGGGAAATGAAGCGTTAGAAGCTTGCTCCTCAGGAGAATCCTTGAGGGCTTCATGGAGGAGGTGGCATTTTTAGTTGGAGGAGAGATTTGGACATGAGATAGAAGCTGGGCAAAGATTCCTGCAGTTGAAACCCGTGTGAGGAGAGGACTAGACTGCAGCAAGGGTGGGCTGGTGGTGGGGGGCACCTTGCCCACCCCTCTTTCCCTGAGTCTCTGCTTGGCTAAGTTGTGCCTGCAGCATTAATAAAAAGCTGCTACCCAGACGCCTCGTTACTGACCAGAGTGTCTCTAATGAGGCCTAATTCTTCAGTCGGCATCCCTTCTCTTGAGTGCTAGCTTCAGAAACACACAGTTCCACTGAGAACCAGAGGCTGAAATGTGTGTGTCATCACAGTGCCCCCAGCCTCCACCTGCAGCTGCACTGGGGTACGTTCTGTGTACCTCCATCTGGTGCCCAGCACTAGGCACCTTTCACCTGGACCTGCAGATGCTGTGACTTTCCAGAACTTTCTGCCATTGGCAAGATGCCCATAAATACATCTGGGAGGAGATAAGATCCTTGGTACTCCACAGAGAAATCACATATTTGCCCACAGAACGATTCCCTCAGCATTCAACAGAGTTGAGTGGGTAGCAGGAGCCAGGTCTTGAGCATAGGGTGCAGAGGTTGACCAGACAGCCAGGCCTCCTGATTCCTGGAGGTTACATTCTAATAAGGGAAGAGGACACACAGTGAGCCACCAAATAATTCAATAAGATAAATACATGTTGTGATGAACGCTCGAGGGCTATACTCGAGAGTACCTTCAGGGGAGGGCAATTTTAGATGGGGTGGTCAGGGAAGGCTTCCCAAGCCAGTGACATTGAAGCCAAGATATGAACGGAGCCTGCCCAGGGAAGAGCTAGAGTAGGGGGCAGCCAGTGCCGAGGCCCTGCAGTGGGTGGGAGCAGCGGCACTTTGAGAAACAGAAGTCTCAGTGTGGCTAGAGTTTCTCCAGCAAGGCGCGGAGCGCCACAGAAAGTCGCTGGAAAGGTGGGCATGTGATATGCATAGGACCCCGCTGACTGCAGGAAGGAGTTTTGATTCTAAATGTAGGAAAAAGCTATAGGAGGGTTTCGGTGGATACCTCTTTTTGATTTTGAAATCCTTGCTTTGGCTGCAGAGTTAAGAATGGGTGTTGGGGGTGGAAGCCGGGGGCTGGAGGGACCAGGTGACTGGGACCAGGGTGGGGTGGAGGATTATCAGGGGAGCTGGAGGGCAGAGGAGGTGACAGAGAGGAGACTGAAGGACCACTCCAGACAGGGCCTGTGCAGCCGGGTAGATGTGGCCCTGTTTCCTGGGCTGTGGGAAGGTGGGGGAGACACAGGTTTGGGGACAGGAGAGTCAAAAACTTCCACGTGGCCCTGTTGAATGAGAGATGAACTTTAGACATCAAGGAGGAAGTTGCAGGTACAAGTCTGGGTTTAGTGTGGAAGTTTGGGGCAGGAGAAGATGGGAACCAGGGGCAAGGAGAAGCAGAACACACTAGAGTCAGGAGATGGTAGGGTGGAGGGGAGAGTGCACAACTTTGTTTGATCGCCTGGATCTAGCCATGCCTGAAGTTTGATCACCTTGGTCTCCAGTCATATGTGCCCACCACCCTCCTTTTTCCCTGCATCAGTTTGAGTCAGGATTCTGTCACTGGCTGTGGAAAGAGTCTTAACGCAACACAGGAGGCAATTTCAGGGTTTCAGGCCGACTAAGATGCTCCCCCTCTGCCTTCGGCTGGATCTGCGTGACCCCAGGGTGGTGAGCAGAGAGGTAAGAACAGGCTGTTAGAACAAGTGGACCCTTGGACATCAGGTGGACCCAGGAACCGGTCCCGGCTTGGCCCCGGCTGGCTTTGGGACCTTGGACAAAGAGACTGGCTTCTCTGCCCCTCCGTGTCCACATCCTCACATGTCGTGTGAAAGGGTTGTGTAAGGACAAGATGAAGGAAAACAGCGCGTCTGGCCAGCAACTGGTGCATGGCAGGTGCTTAATAAGTGTCAGTGTTTTGGCCCTCTCCCTCTCCCCCCTCCCCCCCCACACACTGATTAAAAGCTCAGGTTGGCAGTTATTTATGCCTTTGATTAATTAAACAATTGGGAAACAAATTAATTATTACTTAACGAAAGCAGTTTAGGCGACACAATCTTTGAAAACACGAGGTCTGGTGGGGAAAAGAACAAAAGTGATGCTAGGCGGCGAGGAGGTTGGAAACCACTGAAGTAGAAAATCTTCAAGGTCCTTCTCATCTGGAAAATGCGCCTTTTCTGGATGTGCAGAATGTGGCTCCCTACAGATAAATGTTGACTTATGGTTTGAGTGGCTTATTATATGTCATGGCGCCTCCAAATGGCAGCCAGGCAATCAGTCTGGTGTCACCTCCGTGGAGTTTATCCAAGGCAAGAGGCAGAGAGTGAGAAATTGGACCTGAGTCACAGCCACGTGGCTGGCCACTGCCGTCATTCTGGTTAAAGCCACGTCTGTCGCTGTTCTCCACGGCCCTCCATGGCCAGCCCCTAACCCCAGCTGTCGGGACTGGACCACGGGCTGCCGTGAGCATCAGCGACAGCGGCCGTACTGTGCCCTTGGCTCCATCGGGGGGGTAGGCGGGAGGGGGGAAGAATTTTTGTGCTTGAATTTCAAAACAGCCCAAGTTTTTTGCCCCATTAAGTTATCATTTGCTTCGAGGAGAAGTTCCCAGAGTCCAGGCGGCTATGATTTCTGCCCCCCATCGCCCCCACTCCCGTAACTTCCTTGCTGCCTGGGGCACCCCCAGCCCCAGAGCTCGGGCCATGTGGTTCCTTCCTAGGAAATGGCATTTCAGCTGTTCCCTGTCCGCCTGGTGCCGGTGCCGGTGCCGGTTGAGTGCATCGTCTCATTCTTTGAAGGCGCCGCAGTGGTTTATGGCTTTATTACCTCCAAACCCGCTCTCCCCGAGTGCAGGAGAAGTTCCTACTTGTCAGGAACCTGTTTGGCCATCCAGGACCTTCCCTGGGGCTGGGAAACGCAGCCACCACCACTGGTCACATTGATTGTATTGGATGGCTTCTTCCAAAGCAGTCCAACAGCAGCAGGGCCAGTGCGGAGGGGGGTTCCAGTTCTCCCTGTGAGCACACTGTCTTGCTGCTGCATTTTAAATGGCTCTCCTCCTCCCCCCTTGAGTATTGAATTCCCCCTCGATCACCCCCCTACCCCGTACTATCAGAGAGGGGCTGAGTCAACCCAGCTTCCCCAAGTTGCTGCGAGAGCCCGGTATCTGTTGCTGCAAAGCTAGACACCTCCATCCACCCCATGGGATCCGCCAGGAGTGTGTGCGTGGTGGCTGCCGAATGCTCCCCGGTAGCCCGCCGAGGCAGCCCCCTGCCAGCCCCGCAGGGGGAAAGGGATGGCCACGGATGCCAGAACCGCCAGTCCATCAGGAAGAGTTAAAACAAAGGGAGAGACGGAGGCGGGGGGCTGGGTGGGAAGCCTGCTGGCGTGGGGATCCTCTTTCACTGCCTTCTGAGGGAGGTGTTTCCAAGCCCACGAGAGCCGTGTGACCCAGAAGCTCCAGCCGCTGGTCCGGCCTCAGAGCCCTTGTTCATGACAGAGAAGGTGGTCGTGCTCTCACTTCGGTGCACACCAGACTCACAGGTGCTTGTTGAAAGTGCCGCGTCCCGGGCCCTCCCGCCAGACCCAGGGGTCAGAATTCTCTAGATGACGTACCATCAGGGGCCAAGTGAGGGTCCGAGGGTGTGTTGCTGATGGTCCAAGGTTCTCTCCAGTGACGGCCAGACAGCTCAGGAGCTGCGAGAGCTGGGGCTTGGCTCAGGGGCAGTGGAGATGTCCTGGGCTCCCAGGTTGACATTTCCAACCCCCACCACTTATCTGATCTCTTGACTCAAACTGGCGATGTTTCCATAACGGCCAGCCCCTGTGCCGCCCCCTCAGCGACCCAGCTGTGTCTTGTCAGGCAGCAAGGCCCCCCCCGGGCACAGGCTTGGGGACCTGCGGCCACGCTGCTGTGCGGGGGCTGAGAACTGGCTGGTGTCGTTGGAGGGTCAGGTATGGGACAGGATGTGAAAGGGTGGGTCAGAGAGTTTGTGAAGGGCAGATATTGTATCTCCTCTTCTCCCGCTGGAGGTGACGGGAATCCCTTTAAGGGTTTTAATCAGGGGAGGGAAACGGTCGGTCTTATGTGTTTGAAGTCTCACCCTGGCTGCTGTGTGGAAGGGTGAAGCTGTCCCCAGGGTGTGGTCAGTTAGGAGATGCTGTATGGTCCAAGAAAAACAGGGAGAGAGACTAAATTAAGGTAAGGGATGGAGACAAGGGGGCAGATGAGAGGCATAGTCCCTGAAATGATGGGGACAGTGGATTAGCAAACAAGGACATCGAAGAACTAGAAAGTGTATATTCAGTATTTAAGGAGGACACAAATACGGCGGGGAAGGAAATTTAAGAGAGAAAAAGAGCCAAATGGCATTTCTGGAAATGAAAAATGCAGTATCAGAGATGTAAAACTGACTGTATGGCATGAACAGAAGATCAGAAAACGCAACAAAAGAGTTGTGAACCTGAAAACAGAAACAATCCAAAATGAGACAGGAAGGAAAAAGACTGGAAAACATGGAGCGGCCTTTGAGTGGCCCGCAGGACGGTACCAAGCACGCGGAACTGGGGAGGTGTGGGGAGAAGGTGAAAAAAAAACCGGAGGAAATAATGGCTGAATATTTTCCAAATTTGATGAATCCTATAAATTCTCAGCTCCAAGAAGCTCAACTAGCCACAAAGAGGGTAAACACACACACAAACCACGTCCATGTGCATCATAATCAAATTACTGAAGAACAATAATGAAGAGAAAAAATGGGGGAACATCCAGGGGAAAATGACATATTATGTACTGAGGAGCAAGAAATCCACTAAACTATGTATCTAAGCCAGAGAACAATGACGGAGTGACGTCTTTAAAGTTCTGAAAGAACATCTCTCAAACATTCGACAACAACAATGGAATTCTATAGCCAGCAAAAATACCACGCAAAATGATAGCAAAACAAAGACATTTTTGGACTGAAACAACAACAACAACAACAACAACAACAACAACAACAACAACAAAACAAAGCAAGCTGAAAGAACCCATCAGCAGCAGATCTGCACTAAAGAAGCCCCAAAGGAAGTTCTTAGAGCAGAAAGAAGACAACGTCAGACAGAAACTTAGATTTACAAACAGGAATGATCGGCAAAGATGTGAGTAAATATAAAAGATACTTACTTCTCATTTAAAATTTATTTTAAGAGATAGTTGACTGTTTAAAACATAAGCAATAACAATGTGTAGTGGCGTTTATAACGTGTGAAAGTCACATATATGACTGCAAAAGCACAAATGAGAGGGAGACAATGGAGATGTATTTATACAGGTATCACATTTCATGTGAGTGGCGTGTTTGCAGGAAGACTGGGATAAGTTAAAGATGCAGATTTATAAAAGTAAGACCAAGAAGTTTAGCTTATGAGCCAACAGTGGCAATAAAATGGAATCATTAAAATACTTACATTAGCAAGATGGTGAATGTAAACCCAGCCATATTAATAATAGCATTCAATTAGTATTAAATGCAAATGATCAAAATACCCCAGTTAAAAGACAGAGATGATCAGATTGGATATAAAAGCAAGACTAAACTACAAGCTGTCGTCAAGAAGGCACTCGATGAAAACAGGCGTGTTAATGTGATGGAGGAAGACATACTACACAAAGACCAAGCCAAGGCAGGCTGACCGGCCCCAGTAAGTAGAATTCAGAACAAGAAATATTACCAGAGCTAAAGAGAGACATTCTTTAATGGCTAAGGAGTCGATTCACAAGAAGGCATGATTATCCTAAATACACATATGGAAGTAAGAGAGATTCAAGATACTCGAAATAAAAACACTTGAACCAGAGGGAGAAATAGACCAACCCAAAAGTAGAGTTGGACGTTTCAATGTCCCTGAATTAGTAGAAGTAGAAAGAAAGTTGGTGAGGAGAAGACCTGAACAACTTGGCCTAATTGGTATTTTTAATATAGAGCCCCCCCCCCCCCAACAGCAGAATACACTTCCTTTTAAATCCATGTGGAACAGTCACCAAGATGGATCACAGCTTAAAAATGGAAACCAAACATGCGGACATTATCAAGTGCTGGTGAGTTTCCAGAACAACTGGACCCTGATCCTTTGCTGACAGGGATGCCAACAGCCCAGCCACTTTGGCAAATAGTTTGACAGTTTCTTACAAAGTTACGTATACATTTACTAGAAGATAAAGCAATCCCACTTCTAGGTATTTACCCAAAGAAAATAAAAACATATGCACGTAAAAACACATACATGGATGTTTAGAGTGTATGTGTTCATAATTGCCCCCAAACAACCCAAAAATCTGTCACCTAATAGGAATCTACTCAAGCTGTGGTACATCCATACACAGGCAATTCATACAGTGGAGCTGCTCAGCAACCAAGAGGAACAAAGGACTGAAACACACAAGAATTGGGTGCAGATGAAAGGTATTATTATGAGTGAATGACTGGGCTCAAGAGACATGTAATGTATGATTCCACTTATATGACATTCACAGTCTGCAAAAAGGAAATCTGTAGGGTGGACAGAGGGGACTGATGAAAAAGGAGCGTGAAGGAACTTTCTGACGTGTAAAAAAGATAACTGACACGATCAATAAAATGAAAAGACAAGACATAGGAGACTAGGAGAGAATACTGAACACACGTATCTGACCAAGGATTTGTATCTACAATATATAAATATCTCTTCATCTTCAATAACACAAGGACACACCAACCATTTTTAAAATAGGCAAAGAATTTGAAAAGACACTTCGTAAAAGAAGACGTACGAATGACTGATTAGCCCGTGGAAAGATGTTCATTCATCACCAGGAAAATGAAAATGAAAACCACAGTGCAATACCACTGCGCTCACCGAAGGGCTAAAGTTAAAGAGACAGGTGACACCAAGTGTTGGTGAGGACGTGAAAGAAGACTTTTCCTACACGGCCGGTTGGAGAGGACGTTTGGCTGGTTCTGAAGCAGTGAAATGCACCCCGCTTTGTGTATGTGCTACTGGTCCTGGCGGGTGACAGCTGGGGAGCTGCTGGTCCTGAGCTCCACTGACCGTGCAGGTCTGCAGCGATCACTCTCGGTGCCCTGCTCAGTCTCTGACTGCTGTGTCTTTTTATGTGCTTGTGTCGTGTGATTGTTTTTCTAGCTGGTCTGCTGCTATCGGGCTGTCAGAGTGACTTTTTGTCAATATTCGTATCTGTAGCAGAATTTCTCTAACTGTGCCTTCAATCCGCTGTGTTCTTATCGGAAACAAGGATACAGTTGTTATTACTGTTTCCTGATGTCCATTCTTTGTGCCCTACTCATGCATTATTATCTCACCTCATCTGCGGGTACTGGGACCGTCTCTCTCTTTTACTGCTGGGTCCCCGCCTCTGGCACAGTGTTGGGATTCAGATCCAAGTGGATCTGGCTCCACAGTGTTCACAAGCACCAAGCTGACGTTGTGAACCATCAGCTCAGCAGTCAGCACCATATTGTGCACAGATCGACACGAATGGGGGGAGGTTGGGGAAGGGCTGCGTGGGCAGGTGGGCTTCCCAGAGTTAGGCAGAACGGATCTCGACCCAGAAGGTTCTGGGCAGCAGAGGAAAGCCACGAGCTCAGTTAAAGCTTCTCCACGGGGCCAGCCCAGCGGTCACCTGACAAGATGGAGAACCTCTGTACAAGGAATTCGATGTGGGATTGTGCAGGGCATTGAATGCCAGACCAAGGTGCTGGGATGACCTAAAGCATCATACCCAAGAGTGCCGCTGTGGGGCCCCTACCGTCAGTGTTATGGGGGTGCAGACAGCCCATGCAAGTAGAAGACCTGCTAGCTAGAGGCAGCTCCCCAAGACACCCAGCCCCCTTCCCTGGAGGAGGGAGGAGGGGGCTCCGGGGCCAGGCACTGCACAGACAAGGCACCCCTCAAGCTTTCCTGCTGCTGTTTCCAGGGCTCTTTGCCTTTGTCAGGAGATGAAGGCTTCTCTTTGCCTCCCTCCCTCCCTCCCTCTGTGGAAGTAAGTGGCCGCAGTGAGCGTGAATTTTAGGTAGGTGGCAAAAGTCTTGGGTAAATGTGCCCCACCACTTCCCGAGCACGTCCCCGAGGCAGAGGTGGATCCCCCCCGCCGGGTGAGCCCACGCCTCCCACAGCCGCTCTGAGCCAATGGCGGGGCCTGAGGTGTCTGAGCGCACTGTCAGCAGCCAGGCTGGAGCGGTCCTCCTTCGTCCACTGCCCGTCCCTCCCCAGCACGACCCACTGCAGGATTTACAGGACTCAGTGCAAAATGAAGATGTGAGATGCTCGTTCAGAAAAATATTAAGCATTTCAAGGCTGTGACCACAGAACATTGAACGGAGGATGGGACCTTCTAGGCAGGGGGCTCTGTGTGGCTGCCTGGGTCACACGCCCTGTCCCCCAGCCCCGCCTTGCTCTCTCCTGCAAGAGAAGCGGCATGTCCCCCGTGGAGCAAGGTCTCTAGTTACATTCCCTACACTTGTGGGTGGTGTCGTCCACACGAGGGGACACCCGGGCACGGTGCCTCGGTCCCCTGCTTGTTTGGCCAAACCCAGCTGGGTTCCAGCTCACCTTGCTCTGGGTGGGGCTGGGGGTAGGGGGGCGAGGGTATTTGTTCTTGATTGTCCTCCGACCCCAACTTCTCTTCCTATTTGTCTGGTCCCCACCCCGGCTCCCCAAATTTGCAGTGTTAACATACTGTCTTCCCCCGACAAAGTCCTCCTCCAAAACAACAGATTTCCTTCTGATCAATACTAGTCTGCACGCTGCGTCGATTGGTTTCAGCGCATCCTTTCATATCCCCGCGAGCTGGTCCACACTCCTTCAAACTGTGGGCTCCACAGCAGGGCAGGCAATTAGTTGAACTGGACTGCTTCTTCCAGGGCCTCCCAAGGCGTTGACATGCGCTAACTCCCCTCCCCTCCCTAAGCCTGTCTCCAGCTCTCGGCCCGGGGACGCCGCGGCCCACGAACAAAGGCCAGCCGTCACCCCGAGCGGCTGAGCCCCAGCAGGTTGCAGCTTGCTTTGCTCAGTCACTCACGGTCACTGTGGGCCTCTGGGGTGCTCCAGGGGCTGGGGAGGCCTGGGAGGAAGCAGGAGGAGGGACGGGAAAGCAGTCTCTGGGCCTCGGGTTCGAATCCCAGCTCTCCCACCCACTAGATTTGTAACTGAGCAGGTTTTGGAGACTCCCGTGTTCTCAGTCTCCCCGGTGCTTACTGTCGGGGCTGTTGGGGGTGACGGGGGGCAGGGCAGCGGTGGAGCGAACTCCTGATGCTAAGGGCTTGGTAACCACGAGTCGCAGTTAAGGAGCCAGGCTTGCACTCCCCACATGAGGGTCAGAGCTAGCGCTCAACCCCCAGACCAGGACCCCCGACCGCCCCCTTCCCTGAGGCTCCATCCATCCAGAACCGCTCTTCTTGTCCCCTCGGATCATGGCTCCTCCCTCTGGGGCCCCAGCTCACTCGGGAACACACCCGCCCTCCTGCCTCCGGTCCTGGTCACGCTTCAGTCCCCACAGCTGCCTTTCCCAGGGAAGTGTCCGCTACCCTTTCTAAAGCAGGGCCTCTCGAATGCCCTGCGGTCCTCTGTGCTTTCCTGCACTGGTGTTTTAAGAATCTAGATGTATGTTGTTTTATGTATTAACTATTTGTGTGCCTTTGGTTAACGCCAGTCTGCCCCATCTGACCGGGAGTTCCGAGGGGACAGGGCCATACCAGTCGATCACTGATGTGTCCACGGCGCAGAGCACGGGGCCAGGTGCAAAGGCTGCAGAAATCTGGGTTGCATGAGTAAATGAGTTTCTGGATGAGAGAGACAGAGACCGAGAGAGAGTGAGCTCCAGGAAGGCCCTTGTGCCTGGGTGTAGACAGCAGGAGTGGACGGCAGGGGGTGGCCAGGTGACTTCGGGCCTCAGACCATCTGGCCCTGCAGCCAGGGCTAAGGATTCAGGTCTTTCTCCTGAGGGTGCTGGGACGCCTCTGAAGGGCATCGCATGGCTGCGTGGTGGCGTCCGATTTGCATTTTTGGAAGATCACCGGCAGCTGTGCAGAGAGTGGATTTATAGCCCGGCTTCTTTGTTCAAGTCCCCAGAGTAATTTTCTTCTCTTTTTATAGGATTCTGCTTGTTAGGGACAAAGCCAGGAGCTGATTGTTTCTGCCTAACTCACTTTGTGACCTTGGGCGAGTGCTGGCTGCTCTGCTGGAAGCAGGGAAACCCGCCCTTCCCGGACACAGAGCTCCAGCCCCCACAGCATTCCGCCGCTCCCCTGCCCGCCAACCTCCACGGCCCGTGAGATGTCCCCTTGGCCTCACACGGCTACAGGAGACGGGTCCTCTTTCCACTGAGTGTGGGGCATTCCTTTGTGGTCATCCTTGTGGTTTCTCTGCGATGGATGCACAGAGAACACACATACATCTCAACACAGTATCTCCCCAGGGCAGCCGCTCTTTCTTGGTGAAAAATACATCTCTTACTCAGTTGGTGAAAAATACTTCTGGGTCTGGCTCTTTGGGTCCCACAGTTGAGGACAATCACGTGGTTGACGGATTCTTGGTTTCTCTCTAACCCGCTTTGCCCACCCACCTCTCCTCTCTCCCGATCTTTGCACTTCTTGGTGGGGTGGGTGGTCACCCAGGAATCAGGGGAGCCTGACTTTTGACTCTGTGGCCACCCCTCCGCACACAGGGACGGGCATGCGGAGGGTGGCGGGGCTCCTCCTGGTACTGTCTTAAAAAATGCCAGCAGAAAACCCCACTCAGCTCCTTACCACTGCCCAAAACAGCTTTCCCTCTAGATTTATAAAGTTTGCCCAACGTTCATTCTGCAACCCAGGAGGGACCTTCGCTGTACTTGAAGAAAACAGCTACGGGGTTTTTGTTGTCTCCCTGAAAAACAGATGCAGGTTTTGGCTAGAAGTCTGGGAGGGTTGGAGTGGGTTGGGGATGGGGAGGTGGGGAAGGTAAATTTCACCGTGGTTTACTGCCCTAAGGAAAACATACTTGCTCTATGAAGTATGCCCCCTTGAAATCTCACTTGACATTCTGTGAAGAAAGAGGAACTTTTTAAGAAGTTGGCTGAGCCATCTAATACCTCGCCTCCAGAGTGAAGCCTTTTTGAAAGATTAATAGAGAGCTGGAGACAGCCAGTCCCCATGACGCCCTAATCCCGGCTTGGTTTCTCTGCCCACATTGTCTCGGTCCTCGAAGCCGTGGGAGAGCTCCGTCCGGTGTGTGCCCGCGGCTGGTAAGACCAGCTTAGTTACAGGAAAGCCTGCCAGCCGCGAGCTCCAGGGACCCCTCCTCGCCGCCCCCGGGAGGCTGGGGGAGCTGAGCCGCTGTTCTTACTCGCTCTTCCTGAGCCGGGAGGCAGGGCCAGGCGCTGTGTTGGGTGTTTCTGGGCATTTTTTTTTTTAATGGAATGAAGGATGATCACCAGAAACCACTGACCTGTCACACTGCTGCCCTTCTGACACCTACTTAAGCGCTAGCACCCCAAGCAGGCTCTTCCACCTCCCCGGCTGTGTCCCTTTGACCAGAGAAACGTTCCATGGAAAGGAAATGTGGGGGCCCGAGGGGACCCCCGGCCTTCTCAGACTCGAAGTACTCCCCCAGATGCTCTGTGCGGTGCTGCCTGCTGGTTAGAAGGAATTGTCTAAGCTGTGGGTCTTGGCCTGGGTCAGGGCGCGCGAGACTCCCTCCTCCAAGGCCACGCAGTAGCCTCTCGCTGGGACAGGGTGGCAGTGCGTTTAAATACTGCTGACGCCGAGAAGCGTCACCCCCGGAGGACCTGCCTCTAGCCTGAAACTCTGGGGGTCAACTTGGAGTTTACCTGTTGGCTTTTCCTTTTACCTCACACATCCGCTTGGCTGGTCATAACTGAACAGACCCTGAACTCCACCTTGGGCAGCCCTGGGACCTGAGCTTGCTGACCAAGGGCCAGCTGTGGAGATGCTTGGTTTCCCCAACTCCTACCATCTATGGGGAAAAAACCCAAGGCCCAAGTGAATAGATTTTTTTAAAAGACATCATCCATGGAGAATGAATTTGCAGGAGGTGACCTGCGAGTGGGGAGAGTTTCAGAGCTGCACGTGTTAGGAAAACATGGATTTCTTCACCTGGGGGTGGTAGGTGGTGCAGGAAATCTGCTCGTGGAGAAATCACCACGGGGGCGAGTGCCCCTCCCGGAACCGGCGCCTGATCAGTGACCTGCTCGGAGCTGGCTGCTTATTAACTTCCCCCGGAGTTTCCCCTCTGTGTCCAGGGGCAACTTCTGACCCGGATAAAGTCTGCGCTCACCGCGTGACCTTTCCAGAGAGGCAATACTGTGTCCCCTCAGGGGTTCCCGAAATAATAAATCACCAGAGGGCTGCTCAAGGAGGCAGATGAAGGACAAAGAAGGGAAAACAGCTTTAACTTCTTAGGAAGTAGGCTGGGTTTGTTTTTTGTTCTTTTTCTTTTTTGCTTTGTTCTTTCTAATTTTTTGGAAATGTGATTATGATCCAATAATACAAATATCAACATGTGGAATTCTGCGGTCTAACTCCCTGTCCGTTCTGTCTGGAGATGGAATGCTGATCAGGCCCACCTTCTCTCCTGTTCGCGGCCGAGAGCGAGGAGTTTGGGGAAGGCCTGGTTCAGGGAGAGAGCGGATCTCTTAGCTGGTTTGTCATTCGAGAAGCTCCAAGGGTCCCGGGCCGTCCGTCAGCCCTGCCCTCGCTGACTGACAGTCCAAAGAAACCCAACCCAGCAGAGGCCTGGGAACAACATGCTCAGAGTCAACCTGGTTTGAAAAGCACCAAGAAAGAAGCCAGACTTGATCAAATCTTTGTATTTGTCCTGTGTGTCTCTGTCCTGGGCTAAAAACATGGATTCTAGACCAGGAGTTTGAAGAGTTTTTTGTTTTGTTTTTTTTTCCTTCTGAAGTTAAGGTCCGGGGAAGAAGATGCCTTTTGCCCACCAAGAGGCTGGATTGCCTGTGTTGTGTCCAGTGTCTCTGTAATCAGCACTAGGACCCTCTGCAAATTTTCTTTGCTACGCATTTGGGACCTCTTTTTATTCTAAACTTTTAAACCTTTTCCAGGCCATTGAAGAGATTGGGGGTGGAAAATGCACGCCTCTCCGCCCCACCCTTTTCTCCTTTCAGACCCCAAGCTCTGGAAAATCCAAAGTCTGTCCATTTCCCTGATTCAATGACCCAATGAAAACTGAACGTCTAAAAATACGACAAGCATTTTCTTCTAGCGCTGTCAGAAAGCAGAGACCCTCTCCAGGGAGAAAGAAAAACCAGCTTCAAAGTCCTCCAAGAGGTGATTAATTCCTCATGGTTATTAATTTTTAACTTTTAATAGCTTCTATTCCCCAGGCTTGTACAGCAGACCTCCAAGGCCCTGAGACAGGAAAGATGGCCCAAAAGGATTTCATAAACACTTTGAAAACCCCACAAAACCCTGCAGTTTTAGGATTCATTGCTCCGACTGTGCAGTTACAGGTCCCAGTGAATGAGGAAAGCTCCAGGTGTCCTAAAAGTGCGGAAGAATCCAGAATTATGCAGCTCCTGACTTCAAAGCCAGGGCCCAAGTCGTTTAAATAACCAGATGTTTATCTGGCCAGGATCCATTTAGATGTGTATTTTCTAAGCTGCTGGTTAAAACATAGAAGTAGTTTAAGCCCCAAAACAATCACTAAGGTCAGAAATCAAGTGATTTGTCAAGCCACAGCATCTGATGCCTGGGGGATAGCCAACCTTTTATGTTCTTTGGGGAATGTAAATTGGACAGAAGTCCTAAATGGGGAAATAGCAAAACGGTCGTGATTGCCCACCCCCGCCCCCAGCGCAGAAGGTCACAAGCCTTCAATCTAGAAGTCAGTGTGTTCCCTGGAGAGCGAGGTGGCCGCTGCTCCCCTCGGCCAGGCATTTTGTTCTTGATACCTGGGTAACTCTTTTCTCACTTGACATCTTTCCTGAGAGCTAGCAAGGAGGCCCCAGCTGCCTTGGCTCCCTGCAAACTCATTTTGGGGCACTTGCATCTGTGCTGGAGCCATTAGATTTTCCATTTTCCAGCCGGGAATGGAATGTTGATACTGTGTGATTGTTTTATTTATTTTATACGTTTTCCTTGGAATGTCTTCGTGTGGCCACTGCCCTGGCTTGGCGGCCTCTTGATTTACGGTAGTTATAAACATTCCAAAGTAGACGTGTCAGTTATACGATACAATAACATTATACAGTTACCATTCTGTTATAAATGTGCCGGTGGCAGTTCCGGAAAAATCCATTTTCTGTGCTCCCTCCCCAACCTTGTCCCTTCCTGCTGCTTCGCAGTGATGACTTTGGAAGCCACCGGCTCAGTGGAAAGAGGGCAGAGATCTAAGGTTTAGTTGTAGAGTGGCTTCACCACCCCCAGCCCTGCACTCCGGAAAAGGTTTCCAAGAAGCCTCAGTGTTAGTGTCCAGGAGTGCTGTGCTCGCCTGTGGAACACGTCTGAACTTTTTCCCCACCAAAAAGCACATTTAGTCACATAACCACTGCCTTCCCAGGAGACGCGCGGTTTCGAGATGGCAGCTGGTGGGGCAGCGGGTCATCTCCTCTCGCCTCCCTCGGGCCGTCGCTGCCTTTCCTCCTCACCCACTGAGCAAGAGGGGCTTGTTCCTCCTACAAGGTGCTGGCGGAGGGAAGGAAGGAAAGCTTTCCACGGACACAGCAACCTGGAGCCTTAGCATCCAGCCCGAAAACCCACCTCGGTGTCTTCCATCTCTCACACATCTTTCCACAGGAAGCCCTGGAGCCACCGTACAGACTGCTCTCAATGCCCATTTTCTAACTGCCCAGTATCTGTATCTGACAACTGATATTTGACGTAAAACGCACACCCGAGGAACTTCTATTCTCCACCCTGGAACAGGAGTCAGCAAGCTGGGACCTAAATAAGTCTCCGAATTGCCTACTTCTTTCTGTCATCCCCTCCTTCCAGGTCACCACTGCTCTCACTTGGGTGATTGAAGTGGCTCCTGACTGGTTTCCCTAAAACCCATGCATTCATCTATCCCTCCTACCATTTTTTTCCATCATCCCACCATCCGTGCACCCATCTGTCCACCCATCCATCCACCCACCCACCCATCCGTCCGTCCGTCCATCCATCCACCCATCCGTCCGTCCGTCCGTCCATCCATCACGTGTATTTAGTAGCTACTATGTCCCAAGGACTGTGTAGGTCCTAGTGTAGGTAGAGAACAAAACAGATGGCCTGCTCCCAAACCAAATAGTAAGTTTCAAAGTAAGATGCTCCATGAGGGGGAAGAGCAGGCTGTCTGGAAAGAGAACTGCACGGGGGGCTGCTTACCAGCTCTGTGGTCCTCCGCTCCCCCAGCTGAGCTGTGGAAGGGTGCTGGGGGGCTACATGGAGGGGGTTATGGGGGGATGATTTATTGGCAGAAAGACCATATAGTTTGTGGTTCAAACAGGGACGTTTCTGAGGGTGAGGGGAGCTATTAAAGGTTATTCTGGGGCACCAGGCACAAACCAGGACTGGCCCCAGGAGACCAGGCACGGTCATCCAGAGTGCTGGGGCTCAGAGGAGGGGCGGAGGAAGTTCGGGCAAGAAGGAGAGAAGGGACTCCTTTTCCTTGGTGACAGAGGCTGCAAACACATAAGAAAAGAACTAGGAGAGAAAGGAAATGGGAAAGGAAAGGCAGTGTGTGCGGTGTCGGGGCAGGAGTGAGTTCTGGGAAGATTAAGTGAATGAGAGTTGGAGAGGGGCGGAATTCAGTGGGAGAGGAAATAGGCTGTAAGACGTGTTTCTCGGATTGTCAAGGGCCAGCAAGCGCTCACTGATGCCACTGTCTTTTGGTTTAGGGTGAATCACTTAGACCATTTAAATACCAGTCCAACAGGATTGCTCTGTGCTGGTCAGCAGGGTGCCAAAAGGCATTTCCCTTCCAAACACTCACCAAAATCATCTGTGTTCTCTTGGCAAAGAAAAGGGGTCTGATCCTCCCTTCATGTGTATCCGTCTTACCTGCAATTTCTTATGGACATACTAACTTCTTAGGAATTTCAAACCCAAGTTCCTCCTCCATGCTGCCATGATAATTCCCCCTTGATCCAAACACAGGAGGATCCAAACTCCTCCTCCCACCCCCCAAAAAAGCTTCTTTGAGCTGTGAATAGAGGCTTCCTTTGGTGCCATTTTTACTGTTGTTCTATCAAAAGAGGCAAGTTTAAGAGTGGGATTCTTTTTAAAATTTCTTTAATAAGCGTGGCAGTTTGAGATGCGTGTGTTTGAGAAAGTCACTTAACTGTGCAGTTTTTGCGAGCAGGGGCTCTGCTTGTGTCTAGCCCCAGCGCCCAGCACGGGGCTGGCACTAAGTATGTGCTCAGGAAATGTTCAGCGTGGGGAGGATTCGGATCCCCGAAGAGCAATCACCCTCCCCGAGCTGCCCTGGAGGAACAGCTCTCCGGGCTTACGCTTCATTTCCCATCCTGCTCCTGCAGAAACGGACCAGCTGCTCCCCTCAGGTCATTTAATGCCAGAGTTCCATCTTCCCCACGCCAGGCTGGCCTCAGCTCTGCCTCCATCAATTCTCCAAGGCTGTCCAAGGAGCCTAGTGAAAGCAGATGTCTGCAGACGGCTCGTGTGACCCGCAGATGGGTGGCGCGAGCCTCACGCCTCGCTGCCTCGCAGTCTGGCGTCTTCCGTCAGCAGCAGCAGTGGGCCCGGCGGGGTCTCCGAGCAGCATCCTCACCCCAGCCGCAGCCCCCAGAGGCCATGTCTTGCCGTTGCTGGGCCGGCACCCTCCCATATCAGGGCCATCGTGACAAGCAGGGATCTCGCTGCAGGCTTTCTTCCTCCGCCAGCTAGCCCTGCAGTTCTGGGAGAGAGCCCTGTCATCCCCAGGCCTCAGTTAATTCTTCTGTAAACGGGAGATAACACCATCGTGCCCCATGGAGTCTGCGCTCCACGCACCGGAGCAAGATTTATGGCCGCTGGGCGTTGATTGACGGTGAAGCTCCGGAGGCCTTGCAGTGCTTCGGAGCAAGGCCCTCGCTGGGCGCCCACGGCGGGGGGCAGGGGAGGGGTGCTCTGTCTCTGGCTCTGTCCTTGGAGGTGGCGGGAATCGCTCAGCCGGGCCAGGGGTCTGGGCCTCACTGCTTCTGTGACAGCCTCCGCTTGTCACCCCGAGAAAGGCCAGGCATCGCCCGCGCCTGCCCGTGGCTCTCTGTGGCTGTGTGAAAATACCTGCTGGCAGCTGCAGCTCCCCCCCCCAGAGACCTGGGAATGAGCGCCTGCCCCGCATCGGCGACGTGATTTAAAACACGCTTTGTTTATGCTCTTGCGAGCAGACGAGACTTGCATGCAGAGCGGTTGGCGAATCCTGGAAGGGAGGAGGTGCAGTTTCTGGGATGGAGACGTTTCTGGGGGTGGCCCCGAGTCTGATAAGATGGAGGGGTAACCAGTGCAGAGTGGGGTGGGGGCTCCAGGTGATCGGCTCCTTTGTCAGGGTCTCCTGGTCTCAGGGAGAAGCCCAGAGAATGCGGGGGCAACAATTCATCTGTTCATTCAGCGTCTCTGCACCGATGGAGCAGCCACCATGTGCCAAACCTGTGGATCAGAGTCGGCCCAAGTGAGGTCATTTCAGATTTGATAAACTGACTCTTGAAAGGAGTGTGGTGTGGGCAGGATTTAGGAAAGGTGGTGTGGTGTGGTCCTGGAGGACTGGGAACAGCAGGGAGCCGTTCTCTACCCAGGCCTGGGGGCAGAGGGGATGGAGCGGTGCCCAGAGCCCAGGGAGGGTGGCCCAGGAGCTGTGGCCTTTAGAAAAGGGACCAGCACCTTGCTACCTGTCCAGGCGAGAACCAGAAGATTGAATTCCCCGGGTCTCCTGTGGGTGACTCTCCTCCAAACAACCCGGAAGCCAGAGGGCATGGGCCTGTTGATCGGCCCATGGGAGCAGCCTCCTGGGGCCCGGGGCAAGGTGGCGAGGGCAGGCGTGGCTCCGAGGGCCCATCAGAACATAGGGCAGGCTGCCTCTTGGGGGATTTTTAGCACCTGGTTCAGGAGTTGCACACACAGGGGCCTCCAGGGCCTGGGTAGGTAGGTGATGTAAATGAAGGGAGCCAGCAGGTGTGTGAGATAAGGAAGAGCTGGAGAGTGTGGCAGACTAGCTTGTTCACTCCAGAGGGAAAGTGGCCCAGGGTGGCCGGACCTTCCAGTTTTTTGGTAGAGACTGGAAACTGGTTTTTTTTTTTTTTTTTTTTTTTTTTTTTTTTTTTGGAGCTATCTCTTGATTTGAAATTTTAGTAGGGTAGTCCCATTTTGGGAAAGAAAACTTTGCAGGCAGGACAAATGTAATTTGTCTGTGAGCTGGCTCTCACTCCTGACTGTCTGGTTTGGGACTTCCGGGCAGTGGGGACCATGAGATGGACAATCGTGGGACACCAAGCTGGACTCACTCTCCTGGCCAGAAAGGGCTTGAGGTGGGGTGGTCAGGGGGTGTCCTCCCGAGGTTGAGGGCTGAGCTATAGCTGCCTCTGTGAACTGTGGCCCCGGCACCGTTCTGAGTGTTCACACCATGTCTGTTGTCCCTGACCCCACCCCCCAGGCACCCTCATCCTTCACGGTTTTTTTAGAGCATTTATCCTAATTTATGATTGTACACTGATTTAAGTGTTTATTTGCTGTTTCCCCCTGTTCCCGAGACTGGGTTTGTGTCTGTTTCCTACCTTATCCCCCAGAGCAGAGGGGTTAAGACACATAGTTAAGGTTACACAGCCAAGAATTATTAGAGCGGGGACTCAAACCCAGGACTGATGGATTCTCAAGAGCCCTGCTCTTAGCTTGAACACTGGCTCATTCCTAGACATCCCTTAGATTTGAGCAGAGACCTCACCTCCTCCAGGAAGCCCTCCCTGACTTCCCCACCAGCTGGATTAGTTACTGTCTCTGGGCTCCACAGGTCCCTGGGATCCTCTACGCAGGATTTCTCTCTCTGTAATACATCTTCCTGTTTCCCCTTTCTTGTACCGGGTTGTAAATTCCACCTTGAGGGCAAAGAGCTAATTTTGTCCATGATTCAATTCCCAAACCCTTCTAGCCCAGGGCCTGGCATGTGTTAGTAATAGCCATCCTGATAATTCTCAAAAAAGGAGAGAACTCTCATTAATGAGTGACTACCATGTGCCAGGCACTGAGGTTTTATTTTAATCTTCATCAGGTTCCTGTTTTACAGAACAGGAACCTGGGATGCAGAGAGTAGCTTGCTGGAGGCTGCACTGGTGGCCAGAGGTGGAAGATAGGATTCAAACCCAGCGCTGGCTATCCCTGAAGCCACCGTATCAGCCTCTAACCATTATGCTGACAGATCCCACCGCAGGCACGTCGTAAATACCAGACGAAAGAGGCCAGCAGCCTTGTTCCGTAAAGGGCTGGGTGCGTACGCTTTTGTCTTTGTGGGCAGCACTGACTCCATTCCAGTGACTCGACTTAACTGGCAAAGCACAAAAAGCAGCCCAAAACATGTTTGCGAATGGGCCTGTTTGTGTTCCAGTAAAACTTTATTCACAAACACAAGTGGTGGACTAGATTTGAGCTGTGGGCCTTCGTCTGTGGCCTCCTGCTATATGTTGTTGAATTAAAGATGCCGGTGATAACAAGCATCCTGGCTTCAGAGAAATTATTATGTGAAAACCTGTGTTTGCGTCAAGGAGATTTGATACTTGTTGAGCGAATGAGAGGACGTGATCCATTCGGGGGTGTGTCCCTGAGGATTTAGCAGGGAAGGTTCGAACCCTGCAGCAGTGAGTTCTATGAATGTCCTCCAAGAAGCCTGTGCTCTCCCCAGGGGACCACCACTGTCCCACAGTGCCTAAGGGGAGATCGGGGGCCCAGGAAATCCAGAATTTGCTCATAGCAGCTGGCCACAGGGTCCCGGCAGAAGCCAGGCTTCCCAGCTTAAGAGCCACCTGGGCCAACGGGCCTCTGGAGGCAGGATCGGAGCAGTTCCTCATCAGCCAAGGAAGCCAACCCCAAAGTCACAGCAAGTGCACGAGAATAACTTTTCACTTCAATTCCATCCAGATTAACTCAGCGAGAGTTTACTGTACCCCTTTCATCCCGGCTAGACAGGGGAGAGGGGGCCGTAAAACACCACCGCTGCCCTCAGGGAGCTTAAGCACATCTAATCTTATAAACCACCCAGGTGGAAAACCAGCGTGAGAATGCAGAGGCGCCGGGCCCCCCCGCCACCCCCCTTGTTCTGTCCCCACAGAGGCTTCCCAGGTCTGCACCGTAGGTATTTTCCAGGCAGGAATTAATCACGGTTTTGGTCGGCGCTCCAAGCCAGACCCTACTTAATGCCTTCTATAAAGAGCCTTATTACACGGGAATGCTGTATATTACACTCTTCAGTGCACACCAGCCATGTGCGTACGCTGCTCCCTGCATCCCTGGGCCAATAAATTAGATTTAGATTGCTAGGGGAGGAAGGCGGCCCAGTGCGTGAATGCCTAACGGTCACTGTGGACGGAGATGTCTTGATTTAGACAGTCAAATGGGCCTGCAAAGGGGCCGGGAGGGTGCAGGCCGGCGCATTAAAAAGCTCGTAACCTCCATAAGCAGACCATTACCTTGAGCAAACAGGCCCTCCGGCAGGGCCCGGGGCCCAGGGCTAATTGACAGCCCAGATCCAACTTCCTGCTCGTTTCCCAAACCCAGATCATTTCCAGCTACAGGTTATTGATCTTGCTGAGGAGTGTTGAGAGGCAGAGGTCCCTTGTCTGGCTCAAAAATTTTCCAATTTGGGGCACTCATGTTTCTTTGGTGCCTCTGTGGGACCAGGGGCCAGGAAATCTGATGTCAGGCGTGCGTTGCTGTAACCCCAGGGCCCTGGCGGGATGGCAGGAGGGCTGTGGGTGAGCAGGCCCAGCGTCTTGCCTGGAACAGAGAGGAGAGAGGCCCTGTGGGCAGCAGGAGGGGAGGTGGCTGCTGCGGTGGTGGCCACGCTCCCCAAACTCTCCTGGCTGGAGGAACCCCTGGGCTCAGCAGATCTGGGGTCAGGCCTCAAGTTGCGGGGTTTTCACAAGCCTCCCAGGTGACGGTGGGTGTCCTCGGCTTCAGAACTTCAGGAGGCTCTTCCAGAATCTTCTCGCCAGAGAGCACCACCGAATCTGATGCTCCAGGGAGCAGATGATTGATATTTCCACTGCTGCTTGCTGACCTCTGCAAGGGGCCTCCCTGCTGGATGGGAGTTCTTGAGGGGCTGGGGCTGGGCATCTTGCCCTGGCATACCCAGAACAAGCCTCAGAGAAGGTTGATTGAGTGCATGAAGGAAGGGAGAGAAAATGGGAGGGGCAGTGAAAAGGGTCCCTAGAAAGAACCCTGAATGGTCCCAGAAAAGGCCAGGAAGTGCAGAAGAGGGATTTGCTGGGAGCAAAAGCAGAGAGAGAAACAGCACACATGTGAAGGATGCAAGGGTCAGCTCTTGTCCCCAAACCTCTGCCAGGGGATTCAAAGTGGAGTGTCCCTTCCCCTCCCCGAAAGGTGGTCCACTTGCCAAGTGTGAATGCCTGGCATTTAGTGCCTGGGAGCCGTCTCTCCCGTCACACGGACCACAGCCGTCTCCCCACCACTTGTCTTTCCCACTTAGCATGTCTCGGAGCCCTCCCCGTAGTTCTACTGACAAGCCCCCACCCCCCAATTATTTTTTAAAACAAATCACACAGATTATTTTTAACTCCGTTCTTTGTCATTTCTAAATCGTGGTGGGACACGTGTAATATAAAATTGACCATCGTCTCCCTTTAAAGCACACGACCCAATGGCAGGAAGTTGGAGCCACATCACTATCGAGGTCGCAGTCATCACCACGAAATGGAGCCCTCATCCCTGTGGGTGCTCACTCCCTAGCCCCCTCCCCAGCCCCCGGCAGCCACACATTCACCTTCTGTCTCTGTGGATTTGCCTCTTCTGGGTATTTCATACGAACGGAACCTGACCAGAAGTGGCCTTGTGTGCCTGGCTTTTTTCCACTTAGCATAAAGTTTTTGACGTTCATCCACGTGTCAGTCCTTCATTCCTTTTTATGGCTGAATAGTATTCCACTGTCTGGATGGTACCAACAGAGGGGAGGAGAGGCTGGTGCCAGCCGGTCCTGGAGGGTGGAGTCGGTTTATTAGGAATGACTGAGGATCAGGGCAGGGGTTTGAGAGGACAGGGAGCGAGTGGCCCTGCTAACACATCAGTGGCTTTCCCTGAGTCATTCAGGCAGAGTCAAGTGCACCTATGCAATGATTTCCCTCGTCACCTCAGCTGCCAGGACGCGGGAGCCACGCTAGAATATCTCCCTGTGTCACCGTTTCCCTGCAGCTGAGTGGGAGATTTCCTGACCCCTCCTCCTGTGACATTCTTGATTTTTCTCTTTCTAGTTAACAGCCTTTCCATTTTATGTGTCGTTTATCGTAAACTGTCTCAAATCCTTTTTGGAAGCAGGCAAGGTATAAATTATAAATAGATTTAATTTAAAAAACTCAATAGGGCAGTTTCTCTGTAGGGCTCCTAGCAATTGCTTCTGCTGACATCCCCTCGTTACCCCGGCGGCAGCGGGGAGGGGGCAGGCAGAGCTGCTGGGAAGGGGCTTAACCCTTGGGGTGCTGTGTCTCGGGGGCTTGGCCCTGGCACAGGCTGGAGACCGCGGTTCAGAGGAGTGGAGCTGTTGCAGACAATGGGGTGACCCATGCACTGGACGGAGCTCTCCCCTCCAGGGCATCCATCCTTTCCTGCAGTTGACCCCAGGGTCCCATTTCAGCACACTCTCTGGAGCTGGCCTCCCCTGTTTTTTGCTAGCCTTGGGCCTCACACCTACCAGCACAGCAAAGGCAGACCACAAACCAGGTCATAAAATCCAGGAGAAAGAATGGGAGCGAAGGCGCGGCCTCAGCCTCTCAGAGCGCCCTCGGGGCCTGCTTGTCTTTCACAGGTCCCCAGTGTCCTGTAAAATGTGTTGTCCTGGTCACTAAACTATAACTGCAGGCCTTGTTCCAGCAGCCAGGCGGGGCTGCGACATGTCCCTGCGGAGGGGCGGTGGTGGGGCTGGTGGGAGGCAGCCCAAGGGGTCAGGCTGTGTGACCTTGGGTAAAATATCCAGACTCTCTGAGTCTCAGCTTTCTCGTCTATAAAGCAGATACAGTCACAGGAACTATTTCAGAAAGTTGTTGGGATGGTGATTCGAGTTATTAAAATATGTCTGAAGTGCTCAGGACTTAACTTGAACTTTGCTACTGTTCTGTACTTTGGTTTTGGGGGAAAACACATACACATAACACACACCTGCTGTAGATTACTTCCACAGTTTTCACGCTCCTGCACCTGGCCTCACCCAGAAAACCCACATCGTGTCACAGAGGCAAGTCATATGCACCATCCACCCATCTGATCGCCCTTCCTTCCTTCCCTCCCTCCCTCCCTCCTTTCTTTCATCATCTCAGGTGTGTGTTGAGCACTTAACTTCATTCTAGATTCACAAGGGCACAGTAAGAAGCGAAGACAGACGTGGTCCCTGTCCTGGAGGCCACCTTCTGGGCAATACTTAAGAAAACAAAGGAACAAAAAGAATTTTAGAAAATGAAAGTGCTGTGCAGAAAGTCAAAGTGCTTAGAGGCTAGGTTGTGCAGGGTGGGGGCTCCCGGCTGGGACTCCCGAGGAGGGGACCTGGAAGCTGAGACCTGAAGGACGAGAAGAAGCCAGCAAGCGGAAGCTGTGGGGCAGAGCTTTCCAGGCAGAGGGAGCCGCAGGTGCAAAGGCCCTGAGGCAGGAACGAGCGTGGTGGCTTCAAGGCACAGAAAGAAGGCTGGTGGGACTAGAGGAGCTTGAATCTGGGTGGATGGAGGGTGGGGAGGAGGCAGATGCAGGCAGGGGCTGGATCCCATGGGGCCTGGGGGCCTCGGTAAGGAGGTGGGATTGTATTCTAAGTGGTTAGAGCTGAGAAACAGGACTCCAGCTCCTTCTTCTCTGGCCACCCCCTGCCTTTATATGAAGACTCTCAGACCAGCTGACCATCATGATGAACTTGTGGAGGTCAGACTTGGGAGGGATGGCCATGGTCGGAGGCCCTTGGTGGCCTCACCTGCTTGGCCTGTCACTGGTTGTGGTCGCACCAGAACTGCAGAGCCCAAGCCTCCCGGTACTCAGTGTTTTGGTGCTGTGGCCTCCAGGCTCCTCTTACAAGGCCGGGGGCTCTACCGACATCATTGGTTTATGTTCCATCTGTGTGGAAAGTTTGTACTTTATTAAATATACAGATGCCTCACATTTTCCAAGGGGAGAATGGTTCTTTTCCCACCTGCCCCCAGCCAGCCACAGAATTTTGCAGCTTAAAGAAATGGTGAATTGCTTTATTATTGGAGAGATTTGTGTCCTCCTGGGGGATGTCAGGCCTGGAGGACACGGAAGAAGGAAGAGGTCATCATCTCTGCCCTCAAGGAACTGGTGGAGGAGTGGTTTTAGTAGCATAAGCCGAAAAGTTAAAAAGCACAGAGCAAAGTTTGACTCACTGGCAGAAACTACACGTCTGTGGACCGTAGACTATTCCTTCTTGAATCTGCTCATGGAAGCTGAGTAGGAAAGAGGGCTCGTGGCCAGATACGTGTGGATGAAGCAAAGCGAGGAAGCTGCTTCGCCTGCAGGACTTGTCAGAGCCTTCATGCTGTTACTCAACAGCATGAAGTATCTACTCACATCCCCAGTTTTGGTTCCTGGGAACTTTCCCTCCCAGGCTCCAGCGCCCCCTTGGTCCGCCAACATGGCGAGCAGGGAGTGTCTAAGCATTCACACACCCTACCTGGGGGACAGCTCTTAACCAGTGATTGGAGAACGTGCGTTCTATCTACCTGTCCATCCATCCATCCGTCCATCCTTCCGCCCGTCTTTCTGTCCGTTTATCTATCAATCATATCTATCACCCATTTATCTACACATGAATTTTACATGGAAATGAGATCCTTCTAAACATACTATTTTGTGACTTCCTGCTTTCCCTTAGTAATTTGTTACGACCGCTGGTCCACGTCAGTGAACACGGGCACCGCCATTCCTACTGCCTATGCAGGACTGTGGTGCGTGTATGTATGGTCATGTGTTTGATTCTTGGGGACGTTCAGGTTATGTCCAATTTTTCATTACCATAAACGATGCTGTCGTGAATATCCCCGTTTATGGGCCATGGGAACCTCCACAGTGGTTTCTTTAGAACCAGTTCTTGGAAGGGGAAGGGCTGGCTCAAAGAGGGTGCACATTGAAAAAGTAGTTTTAGTATTTAAAAACAAAAACATTTTTGATCGGATCTTAATGATGGATGGTGACCTTCATCAATAAAAAGTGGCCCCCACCCCCGGATTATTTTTACCTTGAGTTCTGTTTGAGAAAATGGCTGTGAAAACAGGAGTGGCTGTGAGGGTGGCGGTGAGGGTCAGGTCCCGGCAACGCAGACCCCGCGTGGAGCGTGCTCACCACAGAGCAGTGTGACCCCAGCTCCTGAAGCGTGTGGTGTCTCAATGCCAGCACTTAGTAGGCCCTTTGTAGATTTTAATTGTTGCACCTTCTTCCCTGTCCCCTGCCATGGCTGTCGCCTACCGTGGAGACACTGCCCCTTGCCTCATTCGAATGCATAGTAGGCTTTCAAGAAATATGTGTGGCACGAATGCGTGAATGGATGAACGAATGAGTTGCAGCCGCCTCATCCTCTCGCTGCCTGGAAACAGATGCCCATCACTCAAGGTTTGGGTCCCGCAAACCTGGACCCGGGCCAGACAGCTGCAGGTCACGCCAGGCCAGAGCACTAGATGTGCATTGAAACAAAGGCTTGAAAGCAAAGCAGTGTGAATCCAATCCCAGGCAGGCCCCACTTCACCCTCTGAGACCCTCGACTCGCAGGCGAGGTGGAGAAGCGAACGGGACCCTTTGTAGCACGCTGAGCGGAGTGCTGGGTGCCGGGTCGCTGCACACCTGTTCGCCCACCAGCCCCTGTTCCGCTGTGGGGCAAGGGTGCGTGCTGGCTTGCGGGCACGAAGAAGACTGCTTTTCAGGCTGCGTTACGATAACCAGCCTTGAACCCTCCGGTGCTGTTCTGGTCTTTTCCTCGCCTCTTTGGGGTCAGTGGTCCCACAGCAGGCCTGGGAGGAGGAGCTGGGTGAACACCCCCGTGGGGGGGCCTCGCTCCAGATTCCATCGACCACTCGGCACAGAGTGATCTGTTCACTTGGCCAACGTTGACTGTGTGTCTAGGGTACCCCAGGAGGCGTGCTGGGGTCAGTCCTTCCTCCTGGGAGCTATCCAGGGCGGGGCTTCCTGTGGACCCAGCTTGTAGACCGGAAAGTGAGTCCAAGGCAGGAGGCACCCGATGGCCTCACTCGGCACTACGCGGCCAGAGTGGCTCCCCTGCATTCTGGGGGAGCCTGGAGGCAAGGTGCAGTTTCCCCTCTTGCTCTCTGAGGCATCCAGCCATTGCCCGCAGCCCTTCAGATGCCCAGGCCCTGGCTCACGCCCACAGCAAGAGGACAGAGCCCCTAGGCAAGTCCAGAGGCCTGAGGCAGAGACACTGCGGTTAGCCCCATCCTAAAACCCAGTGACCATGTTGTCTTATATGCCAAAGAGACCTCAGATGTGATGAGGGACATTGAGATGGGAGATTACCCTGGGTTATCTGGAGGGGCCCAGTGTCATCCCAGGATCCCTGTAAGAGGGAGGTAGAAGTGGGGAGGGTATAGCTGAGTGGTAGAGTGAGCACTTAGCATGCATGAAGTCCTGGGTTCAATCCCCAGTACCTCCACTAAAAAACAAAACAAACAAACAAACAAAAAAACCAGAGGAAGGCATGAAGGTCAGAGGCCGAGACTGATGGGAAGATGCCACATGCTGGCTGTGAAACTGGAAAAGACAAAGAGATTCTCTTTCAGAACCTCCTGGAGAAAGACAGACCTGCTGACACTTTGAATTTAGGACTTCTGACTCCTAGAACAGTAGGATGAAGAATTTGTGTTGTTTGAGGCACTAGGTTTGTGGAATTTGTTACAGCAGCCATCAGAAACTCATACAGACTGTCTCTGGTAAGATGATGTCCAAACCACGGCATCGCGTGGTGGGTTTTCTTTCGGGTTCTGGGAGTGCTGGAGAAACCAGGAGGCACGTAGGCACAGACTGCGGCCCGCGGGCAGAGCTGTCCTTTCTGGGGCCACACCTGAGTGGCCATCTGCACTGTACTTGGCCACATGGTCCCCTGGTGTCATGGCACCACTGGGAGCTCTGCCCCCAGCGGTCTTCCCACATCCTGTGCTCTTCCAGGGACAAAGACACAGAGGCTTTTGGAAAAGGAGGAGAGAAACCAGCAGAGAACAGGGGCTTGCCCAGAGCTGCTCAAAGCTGCCCTTTGAAAAGAGGTGAGGGCAGAAGGAGCTGGTGGTGGGAACCGTGCTCCTCAATGGGCAGCTTGCTGGGAAAGGTTGGGCCGTGATGTGATTAGCTGGCCCCGGGTAGACGCTGCTGTCACAGGCAGAGCCCACGTCGCCAGGTCTGCTGTGTCCTCCTGGCTGCCCCGCTTTCCACGTTCCATCCATCATGGGCATCCAGCTTGCCCCCTGCCAACATCGCTCTTCCTCGGGCATGTCACTGATCCTTTGATGGGACTGACTGTTTTAAAATTGTTGTTTTTGCCCACTGGTTCTGCAGAGAGACTGGGCCTGGGGGTCGGGGGTCCTGCACTGGACTCTCGTCTCTGGCTTTCTCTAGCTTTGTGGCTTTGAATAAGCCTCTGACACTCGCCTGTGGCAGCCGGACCACTCCTTGTGGGTTACTGGGGCGATTCTGTCTCCCCTGCTCATGTGGACGTGAGCCCCGGAGTGTTCACCGTGGTGTCCGCAGCACCTGGCTCTTGAGAAACACCTTCTAGATGTTTGTTGAGTGAATGAGGCACAGGGGCACACAGCTGTGAGCGCGGCGGTGCAGGCACAGGGCGGCTCCTGGCCAGAGCCGGGCTGTGACTGATGCCAGCCACGTCCCATTCCCCCTTCAGTCCTGGAGCTCTGTCTCTCTCCCTCCCTCCAGCCCTCTCCTTCAAGCTGCTTCTGCACAGCCTACATTTTGACCCATTTTGGGAGGAGAGACAGTTTTTCAATGGTCTGCTCCTTTATTTTCAAAAGAGCGGCTTTGGAAGTTGGGCCTTTGATGTCCGGGACGCGATGTGAGTGCCTGTCTTATTCTCCGTACCCCTGGGCTTTGCTTTCTCCTCTGCCATCTGGGCAACCTGGCAAAAGCAGACGAGCACTCGGGTTTGCCTCTGCTCCTTGGAGGCTCCTGGCTACGGACACCTGCGTGGATGAGTGAATGATGGATGGACGAGGGGAGTGTGCCCGCGTGATAAATGAACGGATGGGCTGGAGAATGAAGGGGGAGCGCTGGTCTTTTCTGGAGCTCAAATGGTCTCTCAGAAGGTACACTGTCTGGGCTGCATTTTCTAAGGCACGCTCCCCGGGTACTCAGCTCTGCCAAACACTCACGGTGTTATCCAAAAAATACAAAAAGGGGAGAGGGCATCCTGTGGTCAGAATAGTTTGGAAAACACCGGTGTTCCACAAAGTTAAAAAGGTTTCTTCCTGGCAGGACTTCTCAGAGCCTTTACTAGGCGATCATGCTTTGCAAATATCCCCGGGGCGGGTGGACCATGCTGTGCCTTCCAGGACAGCCTTGGTCTTGTCCCGAAGCAGCAGTGACCTCCTGTCAGAATTGGTACCCCGCAGGAGCCAGGGACGTGTCTTTGTTGTTGTCAGTCAACAATCACTACCTCTCTTTTCGGCTGTCAAAGGGATTCATCTTCTGCACCTACTGGGTCCTGGCCACTGGCCACAGTTCTCTCCAGAAAGTGCTTGTCGCGTGTTAGTCCACAAGGTCACTCGCAGACGAAGTCATTATTCCCTTCTTAAAGGTTAATGTGTTTTTTCCAGGAGAGTGTGAGTGGGAATTTCAAGTATTCCACATTCTTCATTTAGCGGAGTAAGATCTTGAGCTCTGGAAACATCGGCCCTTGAGTAGCAAGAGAGGAGCCCTGGCAGGAGAAAGGAGGGCAGCGGGGTTGCTGGCCCCCCAGGAGGTGTCACTGCCCGCCAAGGGAGGTGAAGGCAGCTGCCTCACCTAAGCCCCATGCTGGGAGGTAATGAAAACCTATAGGACACACCTCCGGGGGAGGCAGACATTCAGTCAGGGGAACAGGGGTTGTCATAGGACCTGGGAGCAGGGGTACCAGGAGTCTCTTGACTGCTTCTTTGCCTCTTCTGCTGCCCCAGCCCCCCAAATCTGTTGAGTCCTCAATGTGAGATGGACCAGAGGGGCTGTGTCCCAATTCCAAATGCCCCCTCAAGGCAGACATACACCCTGGTCCAATTGTCCGTGGTCAGAGGGTGACTCTGCGTTGTGTAACCATGGTTGTGCTGGGCCCCCTTTTCCTGAATGGGAGATCGGAGGACTGAGCCAGACCAGCTCCCCCAAAATGGATCTACTTCAGGCCTGGACATTAGATGTTTTCCAGCACCTTCTCCCCTGCCCACCCTACCACCTACCCCAGTGTTAGCCCTGTGGGTCTCCACCCCCAACTCGGGACCTTCTTTTTTATCTTGAAGAAGGAGTGAGTAAACTATGGCCCGCTGGCCAAATCTGGCCTGCATTTCCTTTCGTAAATGAAGTTTTATTGGCACATGGCCACACCCATTCATTTACATATTGTTTATGGCTCCTTTCCAGATACCATGATGGAGCTAAGGAGGTGCAGCCCAGACTTTGTGTCCCGCAAAGCCAACAGTAGTTACTAGCTGGCTCTTTGCAGAACAAGCTTGCCGACTTCCGTTTTGGATGGCTGCTGTGTAGTACCCGCTTAGCTAACAGGAGTCCTCAGTGAACGTCAGGTGTGATGGTGACTATGACTGTGATTATCCGGGAAGGTCTTTGGTTGTGTAGCAAACACCTGCTGCCTAGCAGGCATGTGTTGAGCTCCGGGGATAAAATAGTGACCGAGACAAGGTCTCTGCCCTGACAGAGGTCTCTATGTTGAGATGGTAGAGTGTATTTTCTTCTGAAAAATGCCCAGAGCACTCAGCCCTGGGTGCTCACTGCCTGAGGGTACGGATCTGGGGCTGAAGGTGGTGGATTGGGTACATATTAAAGACGAAATGTAATCCCTGGCTCAGGAAACAGAGTCTTTCAGGGATGCGAGGAAGTGCCCAGGTTCCAAAATAGCCAAAGGCACCTGACAAGAGGAAGAGTGGGCCTGACATAAGGTTGGCCAGTTGGCCAGCAATGGGAGTGATTAATCCCAGAAGCCTGCCTGGAGGAGGTGGCTTTTGTATACTGCCTTGGTTGCAGGGAGAAGGGAGGGCAGTCAGCCCTGTGGCCCAGGGACCCAAGAGAGGCCCAGGCTGGCGGCTTTGGCTCTCACCCTGCCTTCCTCGCACTTCTCTGTGGAACCTACTGCTGATTTTTCTTCTTCTGCAGTAACAGAGTATAGCTGGGCACGCGATCACTATAAAGACCTCCTTTGCAGCTAGATGAAGCCATGTGGTAGATTTGGCCATTGTGCCTTGAGTGGAGGTAGAATAGCCATTTCAAATCATGATCTTAAAGGGAAGGAGCAGGCCCACTCCTTGCCCTTTTATTCCTTCCCGTCTGCTGGAATGCAGAAGTAATGGCAGGAACTGGGGCAGCCATTTTGTATCTTGAAACGGAAGGTATGGATGCAAGATACAGAGAAATGAGGTGGAAAGCACCTGGGTCTCTGATGGCTAGACCTGCTCCACCAACTCAAGACTATGACCTTAAGCCTTCAGTGGAGAGAGAAATCAATTTCTGTGTTAAGTCATTACTATTTTGGGTGTCTCTGTTATAACAGCCAAACCTCTAATATGATACTTCCAAGGCATTCTAAATAAACATACAATTAAATCAAAACCATAGGTTCACCATGCAAATGAAGCTCTGAAGCTTCTTCCACTTGGAAATTCTGGGGCCCCATTGCTACTGCTCAGCTCTCGCCTCTGCATAAGCAGACAGCTCCCCTCCTCTGACTATGAGCCAGCTGCCAGCTCCCTCCCCACTGCCAGGTCTCAACGTGGATTTCTGGTTGGAGGAAGTGTGGAAAGGTAAAGGGCAGGGGGTACCAAGGCAGCTAAGGCCAATGGAGACTCCTAGTCCTCAGCAGTCCCCTGACCTTCATCTTGGACCCTTCCCCTGCCCTGTGAATGGGGGTAGTTCTCGAAGAACCCAGCGTCAGCTGTGCCGAGGGGCTGCTGGGAACAAAAGACTGTAAGGGGTTGCAAATGGCTGTGACGATGTCAGAAGAAAGATTCAAGTCCCTGGCTCTGCTGGGTGGGGCGGCTTTCTTCTCAGTGATCTCAGCTTTCCCCATCCCTGCCCCATCCCATAAAATCACAGGAGTACTGCCAACGAAAAGCCTGCCAGCCGAGGCCTCTCTGAATGTAATCAGCCGTAATAACTTAATAGCTTTAAGTTTGGTAGGCTTCGTTTGAAGCTGAGAATCTCTACCCCCAGTAGCCCAGTTAATCTGGAAGAGCCTCTGTCTTGCCCGGACCACACCAGTTATCTCCGGCATCCCTGATCTTTGGACCCATCTCCAGGAGCCTGCCCCGCTGTTTCATTGACAGGCATCGTGCATGCTTCAGGCTCTCCCACTGCCATTCCAGCCAGCAGCCCAGCACAGGACCACCCCCAGCAAGAGAAAACAGTACTGTGTACCAAAGGCTTGGCTCAACCCCGCACGTCCACACCCACCAAGAGAAATCAAAGGAAGTGCCCACCAGGTACCAAAGATCATTCAAGAATGAGGACCATAATCAGGGAGAAAGTTTAATATGCAATACTTCATGTTGGATTCAGTGTACCACACAGCTGGAAAATGAGGCTGCAGATAGAAAACAAATGTTCAAATGTCTTCGTGGGTGACCTCCAAGTTTCCACCGGCTCCTAATCCTTCTGTCATAATTCAAGCTTGTTGGCCTGAAGATGATGGCTTGGCCAGTGGAATTCCAAGATCTACACTTCTTCCAAGGCAGCCTGTGGTTCCCTCTGTGGACCCAGCATGCTGCAATGTTTCTCTAGCAGGATGCAAGCCGTTGTTTCCATCTGGCTGGGTGGAGAACCACCTCTGAGTTCATCTTCCCAAGAGCCTGTCCCGTGCAGGCATGGGAGAGGGAGGCAGGGAGGGTCTGTGATCCACCAAGTGTTATGAAAGAGTTTGTCTTCTTGGGGGATGGGGGCAGGGTCTTTGAATGATTTTGGTAGGACCAGCCTTCAGCAATGGACCAGTTATCCCTCTGTTCGTCTGTCCACCTACTCATCTTTTCATTCATTCATTCATCCATCTTTCAACTACATATCTACCATAAACCATGCTACAGTCTTAACTGAAGCATCTAAAACTTGTCATATTCCAGATAAACCTTTTGGTCCTCCCTGACCTCCCGGTGTAGTAGGCAGCTTCTAAAAAGGCTCCCAGCGATCGTGGTGTCACACTCTTCGTGTAGTCCCCTCCCTGAGTGCGGGCACAACCTCATGATTCTCTGCTGAGGCATGGAAAGTGGCCAAGGTGACGGGAGGTCACTTCTGAGGTAGGGCGCCAACACCCACACCCTCTGTCTTGCCCCTCCTCCGCCTCCTCATATGAGCTTGCTCTGATGAAGCCAGCTGCCACCTTGTGAGCTGCTCTATGGAGGGGCCCACGTGGCAGGGACCTGATGTCTTTGGCCAACAGCCAGGGAGGCCCAGGGGCCCTCCATTCACCAGCTGAGTGAGTGGTCTTGGAAGGCATCCTTCTCCAGGTGCGCCTTGGGGCGACCACAGTTTCTGTTGATACATTGTCTTGAGAGACCCTGAGCCAGAAGCACCCAGACAAGCCGTGGACGCTGGGAGATGACACGTGTGTGCTGTTTTCATCACTGCGTTTTGGACTGGCTTGTTACACAATAGAGAACTTACACACTCCATTTTCCCATGTCAGCGAGCGGCGCACTGTCTACCTCAAACCTTTCCACGTCTGACCCATCAGCGGGAACGACTGGCTCTCGCTCCAGAGCAGGTCCCTGGTCCATTCTCCTCCTTTTCGCCCCTGTCCCCGGAGCTGCCTTTCTCTCTCTGGTACCCGTGGTAGGCCCCTGGGTCTCCTCCTACTCTGCCTGCCCCATCCACTCCCCACCAACTCCCCTGCTCCCGACCCTCCAAGGACTCCCCCCCTGCCCTGGGGGAATCCAGCTCCTCCCGTGGCCCCTGTTTCTCCCCAACCTGGTCCGCTCCCCTCCAGACGCACCCACTCCAGGCCTTCCTTCTGTTACCCACATGTGCCAAGCCTTAGGCACCTTGTGTTTGTGAGCCCCTCGGTCCATAATAGCTTCCCCTAGACGAGTGAGTGGCCGGCTCCTTCTCACTCTCCAGGTCTCGACTCTGTCCCCAACTCAGTTTTCCTCTAGCCCATTGCTTTGTTTCGTAGCCACGATAGCGAGTTCACCATGCGAGGTTATCCTGGTCACTTATTTTCATGCTTATCTATCAATCACCCGTCTTATCTGTTCTCGCATTCATCTATTTCTCAAATTTATCATCGATTTATTACATTTCTCTGTCCTCCATATCTATCGCTCTATCCCATCCATCTGTCAGTCAATCATCTATCATCTCACCCGTCTTCCCCACTAGAATATAAGCTCTGTAAGGTCATGACCTGACCCTTGTTTGTCTTGTATATTAGTTCCTGTGGCTGCTGCAACAAATTACACAAACGGAGTGGCTTAAAATAACAGAAATTTATTCTCTCAAAGTCCTGGAGGACAGAAGTGCTGAAATCAAGCTGGCAGGGGATCCATGTTCTCTCCAGAGGCTCCAGGGAAGAGGCCCCCCTCCCCTCTCCCAGCTCTGGGTCCAGCTCTGGGGGTCCAGAAGGGCCTTGACTTGTGGCCACACCACCCCAGTCTCTGCCTCCGTCTTCACACGGCCTCGTTCGTGTCTTCTCCTCTTCTGTCTCTTTTAAGGACACTTGTCATTGGGCTTGGGGCCCCCTTGGGTAATCCAGACTCATCTCAGACTCTTTAGCGTAATGATGTCTGTAAAGACCCTTTTTCCAAATAAGGTCACAATGAACAGATTCTGGGGGGATGTCTTTTCAGGGCCACTGTCCAGCCCCTCCACGTCTTGTTCACTGCTGTGTTTAACCCTCGGGCCTCCAGCAATTCCAGGTGTATCTGGGAGCACTCAGTAGGAATTCGTTGAATGAATGAATGAATGAATAAGCAGCTCACCCAGTAGTTTAATTGTTACCAAAGTGAGCTCACCATAGAATCACCTGGGGGACTTCTTGAACCCCAGATGGCTGGGCCTGCTCTCAGAGTTTCTGACCCAGCAGGTCTGGAGTTAGGCCTGAGAATTTGCATTGCTGATTTGTTTCCAGGTGATGTTGCATCCTAGGGGAGGACACCTGGGGTGGGGGTGGGGGGGCAACACCTGGGGGAGGACCACACCTTGCGCACCCTGCTGTAGGTAATCTGTCCTTCCATCCAGCTGCCAGCAGGGTCTGAGTTGTGATTCAAACTTCGTTTTCCCCTCCAAGTGCTTACAGGCCTCCAGCGTCTCCCAGCTGTCCCTGGTTCTTCTCTGTCGAGCAGGAAAAGCGCTCTTATCTCCTGATTCTTCTCCAAAGAGTCCGGTACCTTACAAGCTGCCTGGGAGTAACCGCAGTTAGATCAGCTCCCTGGAGGAGGCGGGGCAGAAGCCAAAGTGAGGGCCTCCCCCAGCAGATGGGGAAGGCGGGGTGTGCACGGTTGGGGTCTTCCCGGAGTCTCTCAAATCACACCTCAGGGGCCGCACCTAGGGGTTGTTACAGAGGCCAAGGGCGCTCCAAGACTCACTCCCAAAATAGGATTTCTGATTTCTAGGCTAAGTGTTCCACAAAGGAAAAAAAAATATGCAAAGGGAGTATCTTGAAAATACCACTATTAAGATGGATTTTTAGCCAGAAAGACAGATGGTAACATTGAGGCTTTCCCACTGAGCACTGGAGACTTACCTGGAGCTTTTGCTGGGAGATTTCGGTCTTCCACCCAACACAGCCTGGGGTTCCTTCCTTCCCTCCCTCCCTCTTCCCTTCCTCCCTCCCTCCCTCCCTCCCTCCTTCCTTCCTTCCTTCTTAGCACTTTATGGAGATACAATTCATTTGCCAAATAATTCACCCATTTTAAGTGTACAATCCAGTGGATTTTAGTATTTTATGCCCAACTAGTCAATTTTAGAACATTTTTGCCACCTCAAAAAAAAAACAGAAAACAACCCCATAACCATTAGCTACCATCCCTCTGTCAACCCCCAGTCCCAGGCCTAAACAACCACTAATCTACTTCTTGTCTCTGTAGGTCTCCCTGTTCTGGACTTCCATATCTATAGAATCCTGTACTGTCTTCTGTGACTGGCTTTTTTTTCACTTAGCATCATGTTTTCAAGGTTCATCCAAGTTGTAGCACATATCAGTACTTTATTCCTTTTCATGGGTACATAATAATATTCCATTGTTTGGATAAAACACATATTGTGTATCCATTATTCAGGTGATAAGAATTCGGATTGTTTTTAGCTATTATAGACGTGCGTGGACACGTTTTTGTGTGGACGTGTGTTTTCATTTCTCTTGAGTGTGTTCCTAGGACAGGAATTGCTGGGTCCTGTATAAGCCTATGTTTAATCATTTGAGAAATGGCTATGCTGTTTCCCAAGCAGCTGAACCATTTTAAATCCCCACCTGCAGTATAGGAGGGCTCTGATTTATCCACATCCTTGCCAACGAGTGCATTGGACTTTCTGATTCTAGCCATCCTTGTGGTTGCAGGGTGGTGTCTGCTTGTGCTTTTAATTTGCATGATGGTGAGCATCTTTTTGTGAGCATACTGGCCATTTGTATGTTTTCCTTGGAGAAGTGTCCTTTGCTCCTTTTAAAAAATGGGTATTTGTCTTTTTACTGTTGAGTTGTAAGCATTCTTTATTCTGGATACAAGTCCCTTATTAGATTTGCAAATCTTTTCTCCCATCCTGTGTCTGTGTTTTCACTTTCTTGATAGAGCTCTTTGAGGCACAAAAGTTCTTAGTTTTGAAGAAGTCCAAATTATCTATTTTTCTCTTTTATTGCTCTTACTTCTACTGTCATATCTAAGAACCAAGCCAAGCCAAGTTCAAGGAGATTTGCCCCTATGTGTTCTTCTAAGAGCTCTATAGTTTTAGCTCTTACATTTAGATCTCTGATCCACTTTGAATTAATTTGTGTATCTGGTGTGAGGTAGGAATCCAGCAGCATCCTTGTGCATGTGGAAATCCAGTTTTCCCAGCACCATTTGTTGAAAAGACTACTCTTTTCCCACTGGATAATTTTGGCACTCTTGTCAAGAGGTGGAGATCTTTTTTATTTCCTAACTTTAAAACAGATGTGAGTAGTCAGTGACTTTTTAATCTAACTGTAATTATTTTACAAATTTACATATATAACAGATTGTAGTAAGCAAAACCAGCTTCCCCCTGCCCCCGCAAGAGGATTTATCTGAAAATCAAGTTTAAAAACCTATCTATGCTTCTGGCCATTAATACTTGGATGTGATTCTTGAGAGGTTTCCAAAATGCCAAAGAGTAACTTTTGAGATTTTCAAGGGGGCCTGAGCAGACAAGGGTAAATTCCTTCCTTTCTCTTTTCAAAGCTGCGTGGTATTTTATTGGATTGTTTCCAATTTTCTGCTATTACAAAAAAAAAGAAAAACTTCAGTGAATAACCGTGTGTGTATACCCGCTTACATGTGTGTGAGTACTTCTGTAGGCTACGACTTCAGAATTGGAATTGCTAATTTCAAAGGTACACTATGAATTTGTCGTTCTTGTAGATGTGGTCCCACTGCATCCCATGAAGCCTCCTACCGAATTATGACCCCACCAGCAGCGCATGAGAGCGCCTATTTTTCCAAAGTTTAATCAACACAGAATATTATCAAGCTTTTGGCTTTTGATTCATCTGATGGGTAAAGTGAGCAATTCAGTGTGGTTTTAATCTGTATTCCTTATATTATGAGTGAGATCGCACAACTTTTTAATATACTTAAGATCCATTTACGTTTCCTTTTTGGTGAATTAGCCATTCGTATCCTTTACTTTTTATTGCCTTTTTTTTCTTATTTGTGGAAATGCACTTTATATTTTAGGGATGTTAGGTCTTTGTCTACCTAGGTCTTGTCAGCCGTATTCATTAAAGAAGAGATTATATAAGGACACAAATGAACAGCAAGAGGTGAGTCTTTGGGGACCACCCTGGTGACTGGCAACTGTGTTCTTATTTTCATTTTTTAGCAGCCTGAGGAATTCGGTTGGCCCTTCTGAGTCTCAGTTTTCTCATCTGAAAATGGGGCTAATAATTCCACTTGGAAAGCATCTCTGAAAGTGCTCTGTGGCCCTGTGCGGACCTTCATCCTGCCTCAGCCCTGTGGCCGGGTCCAAGCTTGTACTGCCCGCCGCCACACAGCAGACCAATATATTGAGAGACAAGTTGCCGGGGCAAGGAACAGCGACTTTATTTGGAAAGCCAGTAGACTGGGAAGATGGTGGACTACTGTCCCAAAGAACCCTCTTCCCTGAATGAGAATTCTGGCGTCTTTATACGAAAAGGGGAGCGGGGTGAAGCCCTGGTTCCAGCGGGGCTCCCCAGGAGATGTGTTCATGTCTTCCCGTCTGCAGCCGTTCACGGGTGGGCCTGGTCAAGGTGGTGTCTGTGAGTGAAACAACGGGATTTTAGCTTAATGCTCACTTCCTGGGAGGCAGAGACGGGCCTCTACGTATAATTAAAGCTTATAGGCAACATCCCCTTGGTGGTTAACTGGTTCTTTCCTATTATAACCGCAGTCTCCTTCGAGGTGGCCTTTCAGCTCCTTGAAGCTCAATGCCAGCTTCTCCCAGACCCTGGGGCATTCATTCTCTCATTCATTTACCTCCTGAAAGCCCGCATGAGCCTGCAGCTGCTCGAGAGGCCAGGTGCTCGCGCTCCAGCGGGGAACGAAACAAAGCTCCTGTCCTCACAGAGCTTCTCGCTGGGGGCGATGGACGGTAAACCAACACTCCGAGGAGATCAGAACTAACCAGCAGAGCACCTGCGCCTCGCGGGGCACCGCTGATGTGAGAGACCCTGTTTCACGCACTCCTACGACAATCCTAGGATGAAATGATGATCAGCTCCCTCTTAAGGATTTGATAAAAGCTCAGAAAGATGAAGCGACTTGCCCAAAGTCAGCCAGCCAGACAAGAGGATTCAAACCCAGTGCCACCTGGCTCTCAGGACCTGGGGGAGAGTTAGCTCCTAAACTCCCAAAGCACCCTCCAGGGTGTTTGGGATGGAGTGAGGTGGGGGCTGGACCCAAAGGGAGAGGAGGACTGTCTCCAGGGTTACAGAATTGCTCAAGAGAAGCCCCTTGGCACCCCATAACCCGCCACCCCACCCCATGCACAGATAGACTCCAGCTGCATCACTGACCCCTTGGCACCTGGGCAAGGATGAGCCAAGTTTCATAAGCAATTACAGTCCATGCAAGGTAAGACACAGAAGAGATTCTTAATTAGACTCTTTCTAAGCCTTGGGTTTCTTTGAGATGCAACAGCCAGAGGGCTGTTGGGTGTTTGAGTGTACGTGTGTGTGTTTTCCCCTTCTCAGAAGCAGGACCAATCTCTGAGGCTGGCATGGAAACAGAGCCGACTGCTACTCCTTGCCCCGGGAAGGCATCTGGGCTGCCTCCAGTGCGTGATCTCCAATCCCCTTCCCAGCCGCCCAGCCACCCCTGCTCTTCCCGGCCATCTGGCTGCCACGGGCAGGAACTCACCTCAGGGCGGCGGGGTGGGGGATGGCAGGTGTTTGAGTCTGGGCCCAGATGGCCCCTGACTACTGGGAAGTTCTGCCTGGAGGAGGGTGAGCTCTGCTGGGGGTCCCACCTGCCTCTGGGCCTCCTCCACCAGCCTTTGGAGGGGCCCCGACAAGCCTGCCCTCTCTGAGCCTCTATCTCCCCACTTGTGCAAGTTAGGGGCGACCGTGGGTGGTGCAGCTGGAATGTGAGTTTCCTGAGAGCAGGGACCTCTCCCATGTTACTCGTGCTGCAGCCGTGAACTTGTACCAGCGTGGGCACACAGCTGTGGATGCCATGCAGACCTGCCCAATCTGGGCACCTGTATCACCTGGGGAAAGGAGGGTAGGATAAATGCGGGCCACCAGTTAAATCTGGATTTCAGATAAACAACAAATAATCTCTTAGTATTTGTTGTTCTCCCAGACCCTGGGACATTCATTCTCTCATTCATTTACCTCCTGAAAGCCCGCATGAGCCTGCAGCTGCTCGAGAGGCCAGGTGCTCGCGCTCCAGTGGGGAACGAAACAGAGCTCCTGTCCTCATACTTAGTATAAGTATGTCCCATGGAAGATTTGGGACATACTTGGGCTCAAAAGTTATTCGCTGTTCATCTGAAATCCAGATTTAACTGGGCATCTGCCTCCCATTTGCTGCATCCCTACCTGGCAAGGTATCAGCCACTCAAGAGATTTAGGGCCAGTGCACATGGGGCAAGACCCCAGGATCTGCATTTTGATCTCCTTTGCTGGCCATCCCGATGCACAGGGTCCTTCATGCACACTTTGAAAAACATGCAGTGTCTCCTGAGGGCCAAGTTCAGGAGCTGAGAGTGGATGGCCTTCCCTTCACCTCCTCTGTTAATACGATTTTCCCCCAGAGCCATGGGGAGACACTAGGAGGGGGCAGCTTCAAGGAGCAGCTTGTTACCCTGGCTTAAAGCCCTGGAGTGTAGAGTCAGGTGGTCCTGGGTTCAAATCCCAACTCCTTTACTCACTCTGTGACTTTGAGCAAGTCACTTAACCTCTCTGGCCTCCAGTTTCTCATAAAGAGATGACAGCAACATTTCACAGGTTGTCAGATAGATGAAATGAGATCCTGCGTGGAAAGCCCTGAGCACCAACCAGCACCTAAACATAACAGCGCTTAACAATGGGAAGACAGTAATAATACCGATCCTTGCTAATACACATTTTTTTTAACCTACTAGCTTTTTATTTTTTAATGGAGGTACTGGGGATTGAACCCAGGACCTTGTGCATGCTAAGCATGTACTCTAACCACTGAGCTATACACATTGAGCATCACCCTATGCTTGGCATTGTTATAGGTACCTGCTTCCATTAGCTCAGAGAATCCTCATCCCTACTAGGCTCGCTACAAGGCATAGTGCGTGGGGTTGTGCAGTGCACAACCTGAACAGCTGTACATGGCAGCCCTAGGGGTTGGCTCTGTGTCAGTCCTACGTGCAGTATGCTCATTCAAGGCCACAGCCCCGGTGAGTGCCAGGCTGGTTGGCAGGAGAATGGCCCTGAGGCCACACAGTTCACCATAACATGAAATGTTCAGGACATAGTGGCTGTTAGAATCAGGAGTGAGACACATGGAGGACATAGGGACCACAAACCACAGAATAAATCTAGGAAAATGACAGTAGGAGTCTGAGATGAGCCCAGGATCCAAACGGAAAGGTCTAGCTTCTCTGGCCTGTGGTTCATGGGAGATGAAGAGACACCCAGCCCAGGAGGGAGACCAGCAGGCCTTTCTCTTAACAGACAGTTCTGGGGGCGGGGGAGGGGCATATAGGATAGACCTGTTGGGGGGCCTGTTAAGAGAGTGGGCCAGCCAGACCCCCATTCGTGTGCTTTTAAAAGATTAAGGAGATGTGAATACCCTAAACTCAATGTGGTGGTAGTGCCTAGGAGCCCGGAAAGCCCTCGCCCACTCCGTGGGCCCATGGAAAGGGGAGGTGGGGATGCCGGCATCTGTCTATCCTGTCCTAGAGTCCTGGCATCCGCACAAACCAGCTCTGAGACCCTGAGCCAAAAGCACATCCCCTCTGATTCTCATCTTACTCCCGTGACGACTGGGGATCTTAAAACCCACCTCACAGGGCTGTAGTGAGTATTAGAACAGAAGCAGCGTCTACCTAGTAAAGAACTTGGTCTGCTGCAGAGGGCTGGCTGAGGGGGTGATGGGGTGACATCATCCTTCATCTGGGGGCTGCCTGTTTCCTCTCTGGCCCCCTCCAGTCAGTTCTCTATGATGACCTGGGGATGATTCAAAAACAAGTCATGGTCCCCTTTCTTCTCTTACCACATGCCCTCCTGCCCCAGGGCCTTTGCATGAGCTGTTTCCTCTGCTTAGGATGCTCTTCTCTCCCCTGAGCTCACTGACCCCGCCTGTCCCCTCTGCTTTAATTGCTGGTGGCACCCTGTGCCTCGCCTACATTGAACTTGTTGGAGCTGTGGCTTGACACCACACTGGAGCAATTCCTTAATCCCCTCCCCGCTGGTCCCTGAGCTCTGAGAGGGCAGGGCCCTGTTTGTGTTTGCTCATCACCGCATGGTCCGCAGCAGCCCCTGGGGAGGAGGAGGGTGAGATGGAGGGGGCAGAAGGATGGAGGCCCAGGAATCCCGAGTTGGCCCTACATGTTAGCTCTGCTTCCTGTGTCCCGGTCCCTTCCCCAGATGCCCAAGAGATTCCAAATCAGAGAAGCCAAGGAGGTGGTTTGCTGCCTGGGGCTTGCTAGTTTGTGGTGAAATGTTCTCTGTGGCTTTTCTGAGGCTGGCTACTGCCAAAATAGACACACTCCTCAGTCTCCTGCCTCTCCCCTCCCTGGCCACAGCGAAGCCCTCTGCCCTGCGACAAGCTGGTGCCCCCACTCTGGTTTCGCTTAGGCCACACAGCAGTCAGTGTGTTCCCGCCAACCAAGAGCGGCCAGCTTGCCAGGATGGGCTGCCCACACGCACCAGACCTATGGGGGCTGGCGCAGGAGTCTGCTAAGCGGCAGGAAAAGGGGAGTCCCCATCCATCCCCATCCCATCCCGCCCCACTGGCCTCCCTGCCACATCCTGCTCCAGCCTGGTGTCCCAGGCCCCAAGGACATGAGCACATCACCAGGAGGCAGAAGGGACAGGCATGGGGAAAAGTCACCCCCAACTCTACAGTGAGCTCGCAAATTTGCCGCCTCTGCATCTCTTATGTTTCCCTACCCCTACCCCCACTCCTACCCGACATTTGGTTCAAACAAGGCTCCCAAGAACAAAAGTTTAAGGAAAACCCAGAACCGGTGCTCTTTGGTTTGGTCTGCTCATTTCACATTAAAATAAACATGTCAGGGGGTGGGTGGCGGGCTGGAGGGGAGGGGGCAGGGCATGGCAGGGCGCTCAGTACCAGGCCTGAGTTCCATGCCAAACCCTAACCTTTGCTTCTGCCTCCTTTTGTCTGATCCCTTCTGAGAGTCTAAGTAGCAAAATGAAAAATACCTGGCTACATGCCAACCACCATTCCTTCTCCCATCAGTGGGTCTGGGAGCTCTAATGCCCTAACAGGAGGGTGGGGGAGGGGCTCACGGGGAACCTAGAGAAGGAGGGAGGGGTCAGAGGGCAAGCATGTGTTAGGATTTGGCCAACACCATCCGAGAGAGTTGCTAAGTCTCGGGCCATGATTTCTGGTGGGTTCTGTCGCTAATGAAATTGTTCATCAGACTCCTCCGGGGCTGGTGGATTGCCTCGCAGGCATTTCCATTTTCTGGCTGTGTTTCTTTGACCCTCTTGCTCCCCTTGGTCTTTTGAGAACCGATTTGACTCCCCAGTGTCCTTCACAACCACTAGCACAAGCCTTGGGGAGCAGACTCAAGGACCCCAATCTGGCCAAAGTCACCATTGTCCTTTCAAATGGATAAGCAGGCATGGGAGGGGTTATACATCAGTCTCTTGTGAATTTGGTTGATGTGAATCCATCACAAAGACTGATTAAAATTTAGAGCATCTGTGAGAGCTTAATTTCTATGCTTGAAAAAGTATGGTCTTCCTTTGGGGGCTCTCTTTTGTTGGCCAAACCCTCACCCTTTGTGACTTTAGGGACCAAGCTGGGCTTTATTTCAAAGAGAATTCCCTATTTATCTTTGTAAATAACGTTGCATCATGCTAGCTCTTTTCATACGTGATTCCATAGTGTTCTCTTGGGTACCCTGGAGGCATTTTTGTATATAAAGTGCATCTTACTTTAAATCACAGCTACTATCTCAGACAGTTAATACTATTAGGTTGAACCACAGGAAATCACCAATAGTTGACTTTTTTGATCCATATGAAATAGCAGTTTCTCCTGGTTCAACCAGTAATGGCTAACAGTTCCAGAGCTCTGATCACAGAGGCAGGAACTCTCAGTGGCATCAGCCAGCATAATTGTTCCCACCACCACTGTGGGTTTCAGAGAGGTAAAGTTTCTCACTGGAGGTCACACAGCAATAGCTCCAAGAATCATTCCTTGAGCTGGGAGGCTCTAAGGAGGTCCTGGGTGGTGCTGGATGTCCTTGCCATCTGTCCATTTCTGTCCATGGCCCTGCCACTCCCCCTGCCAGGCCACCTTCATCTCTTGCGTGTTGTATCTCAGTAGTTGCCCAGCTGGGCTTGGTCCCTGGGTTTGCATCTTCACTGTGCAGGCTTACAATTTCCCCCTCCTTGCCAGCATCGCCAACACCAGCTCCCTACACTCCAAGCTGCAATGATTTATTTGTAGGATGGCAGAAGCCTGTTCACCTGTAAAAGGAGGCAGATGTGACCATTGTATCAAATCTGTTCATTCGACAAATGTCAGCTGAGCCCCTCCAAGGGGCAGACACTGGCTGCCCTGCCTGAGCTGACGCTGGGGTATGGGAAGCTGAAATCAACCAGCAAACATGCACCAACAAGATGCTTCCCCGAGACAGGCTGGTCAGGGAAGTCTCTCTGGGGAGGTGACATGGGGCTGAACATAATCAGAGCTGGAAGAAGAGCATCCAGGGGGTGGAACAGCGAGTGCAAAGGCCCTGGGGCACAAGTGTGCACTCTGTATTCGAAGAATGACAAGGGCAACTGGAGCAAGGTGGGAGGGGGTGAGAGGGAGGGGAGTGGGGCCTGGGGAGTGACGCCGTGCCTGCCCCAAAGACACAGGGTCTTTCACACAGAGGAAACGCTTGTGAACTGTTGGCTTTTAGGATGAGCGTTGTCATCATGGGGTTGCTTCCTAAGGGGTCATCCCAGCCAGGGTACAGGGAAGGTTTGGCATGATTCCCTGTCTGCCTGCCTGTCCGTCCGTCTATCCATTCCTCCACTCACTCAGTGGCCCTCCAAACTTATCGCCCACCCTGCGCTGCATGGGTGAGCAGGCCATCTGGTGCTTCCTGCCCTCCCCCTCCTTCCCCTGCTCCAGCTGAAGGAAGCCGGCCCACACCTGGTATCTGGGTGCACGTGCGTGCCCAGAGCAGTGGGGTCACTGCTGATGGCTCTGCGGGACCCGGCTTCCTGTCTGGGGGCCCGGCACACAATGCACCATTGTCCCGCTGCTCCGAGGAGCTTCCTCAGGACGTGGAGGCCCAGGCCGGAGGTGCCGGCTATTTTGGGTGCCGGGTGAAGGCCTGGATTTGCTGGCTGTGAGCATTTTTCTCAGGAGGAAGGTCAGTGGGCCTAGCCTGGGAGGTAAACCCGTCCCATTGGCCTGTTTTCCCACGGCGAGGCAAGGCCAGGCCAGGAGGTGGGGCGGGGGTGCTCCGGGTGACTTAACTTTCCGCCCTCAGGGCCACCACGGGGGCCTCCACTGTTCCCAGAAGCGCCTGTCACGCCTGTGACATCTCTGCAATTTCAGGGGCCCGCGTTGTGAGCCCCTGCGAATACAGAAACCCCAGACTCAAAGTTCCTGGGCTGGGAGCAGAGCCCGGGACACAGAGCCTGGCGATGGGGTTCCTGGCACCCCAAATTCAGCTCTCAACTCGCAGTCAAGTGCTCTTTCCAGAGTTCGTGCTTGGGGTCAGGGACTGACGAGGTCACTCCCTCCAGGAAGAGGCACGTGCAAACTCACACCGGCGTTTGGTTTCAGGAGGTCACGGGGCCAGAGCAGACCATTCTAGTGTATGTTTGCAGTCTCGCAAATGACTTCATTGTCGTCATCCGCACAGACCAACTTGGACCCTGGCTTCCCCCGCGTGTGACCCGGGACCAGGTCCTGGACCTCTCTGAGCCTCAGACTCTGAAAAACAGGCACATCAATCACACCCGCCGTGGAGGGGTCGTGAGGAGCCACGAGGTCCAGGTGGAGCGCGTCTTCTCAGCACAGATCTGTAAAGAGACGCTTGGTTTATCAGGGGTATTAAAGTTTCATGAGAAGAGGTGATGAGGAAAAATTGTCTAAAAATGCCCCTTATGGGGATGATAATGATCAAGGCTTAGGATGTGCAGATGTGGAGAAAGAAGGGAGGTGCCTGGAAAAGAAGGTGCTCAGTCAACCTCAGCTGCTTTGTAATGACTGTTACTGCCTGCAGGGGTCGGAGAGGAGTCGTTGGGAGTTCCACCACTTTCCAGCTGTGTGACACTGGGCGAGTCACTTGACTTCTCTGTGCCTCGGTTTCCAGACCTCTTTCATAGGGTTATTGTGTAGATTGAATGGGTTGATTTGCGTCATGTATGCAGTTCAGTGCCTGGTGCACTGTAACCGCTCAATACGTGTGAGCTATTACTATTATTTATTATTGAAAGTATTATCACGTGCACAAGGACATAAAGGGCCAGTGGTTCTAAGCGAGGGGAAACCGTAAGGGGTGATGAGCTTCTTTAGTCCCCAGAGAGCTTGTCACTTCTCCTGGGCATCTGGTTCCAGCCTCAGTTACCAGGGTCCGTCCTGGACACTGAGGAGGGGGCTGATTGGCAGGGGGAGGGGAGCTGTAACCCAGCAGCCCACTCTGATTTGAATAAGGTGAAGCCCTCTGCACCGTGGTGCGCATTCCTGGTGTCCACAGCTGTGCAGGGAACGGCTGTGTCTGCCTCGGAGCAAGGGGTCCTGGGTGCATAAACTAGCTGTCACATGCAGAAGCCAGGGGTCACTGTCCTCAACCTTCTGGCCCCTGTACCCACCCACCCCCTTACCCTCTCCACTCTTTGGCCTGGCTGAGGAGGGAGCAGGACTTCCCAGAGAGATGGTGAGCCCTCACTTTCCTGACCTGGACCCCCAGAGCTGGGTGGAGACCCTCTGTCTTAGGATACCAGGAAAGTCTCCCAAGGCCCCATGTGGTCCGGCCTGCCTTCCTCTCCCACCTCCTCTTTCACTGCCCTCCTCAAGCGGGCCCAGCCCACCGGCCACTTGCTGCTCCTGAACCTGTCAAGTCCATCCTGCCCCAGGGCTTTTGCACATGGTATTCCACTGCCTGAAGTCTCTTCCCGTGTCTGGGTCCTTCCTAGCCTGCAAGTCACAGCTCCAACATCCCCCAGAAAGACAGACCTTCTTAGACCACCTGGTCTGAAGTGGACACCCCACCCTACCTGCCCCACAGTCCTTTTTGACTTCAGTTTTTTTGTTGTTTCAATCATGAACAACAATTCTGTTTATTTGTGTACCTGTTTCTTGGTCCTCTCCCTGTGTGAGACGACAAACTCCACTGGGCAGGGGCTTTCTCCTCACCCCAGCACTCAGTCCGGGGCTGGGCCCGGGAGGCCCTCCAGGCCTGCTTGGTGTGGGCAGGGGACCAGCCAAGGCCTTTCACTGTCGTGGTGGTGAGCTCCAGTTGCCGTCCCGTTTTACAAAGGTGAACACTGAGAGCAGGGCCTCGTGTGTGTGTGTGTGTGTGTGTGTGTGTGAGTGAGAGATATCTCAGGGAAGATTCCAGAACCCTCACCCAGGACCCAGGGAAAGGACGGGCTGGAAGGGCGGCTTCAGAGGCTACAAAAATTGGATCCAAGCCCCTGTGTTTCTATTTCTCCTAAAGGAGTATTTTCCTAAAACTTTCCTGTACCCTCAGGACACACGAGCAGGGCTCTGGAGGGACCCAGAATTCGATTAGGCGGAAAGAGCCGGACAGACAGGACAGGTGGCACTAATCAAAGCCGACGCTCCGCTGGGGCCTGGGGGCCCGGGCTCTGTGGGCTCGGAACGCCTGCGTGGAAACGTCCTCCTTCCCCGCCCCAGACGGATGGGAAGGACAGCCGCCCGCCGGGGAGCTGTCGGGGTGGGAGGACACACGTGGGCCACAGAGACCACCCCCTGGGTGCTCCTGGGCCCCCGGTGGGGGTACCAAGAAGGAAAGTGAGGCCACACTGGCGTTGGTGGCCTTGCCTCTGGCCAGTGTAGGGGTAATGAGCTTGCTCTAGGAAGGTGATTTAAATGTCCCTGGGTCCCGATTTCTCCATCTCTGGCCCGTGCTCTAGCCCAGCCTGGTCTCAGCCCTGGGCAGCAAGGACAGAGCAGGTGGGGAGCCCGGGGGTGGGAGCCGGGGGTGGGGCCCTCCCAGGGTCTCCCAGGCAAGCTGCAGCCCAGGGAAGTCCTCCTGCCAGCATTCCCAGGTCCCGGCTCCTCCCTCTGATCAGTCCCAGAAACCAGGCACTGTCCTTGGCTCAGGTTTTACAGATGTGGACACAGAGGCCCAGCCAGGTTAGGAGGTGCCTCCAAGGTCACGGCAGGGCTGGGATACAGACCCACGTGGACCTCAGGGTCTGGACTTCAGACTTCTGTGCTTGAAACACTCAGGAGTCTGGAGGGGAACCTCCTTCGCTCCCTCCTTCCATCCCTCTTTCTTCCTTTCTTCACTCATCCTGCCCCATCCTGTGGTCCCTTCACCCCTGCTTCCAGGAGTCCTCCCCCCAGCCCCCTTCTCAGTCAGTCAGCTAACATCTTCCACCTGCTTCCTCACGTTCCCCTAGGCTGGGGTGGGGGGTGGGGGGCAGAGGACCCAGTGCAGCCAGCACTGAGGCCTGGCAGGGGCCTGCCTCGCACAGCCTGCCACCTGTGACCTGGACAACAGACAGATGGGGACTCCGGCGGACAGGCGCAGGGAAGTGGCCGCGGGGACGGCAGGAGCCCCACGGCCCGGGACTGGTTTACTCCGGCATCTCGGGAATAGACTTGCGGAGATGCCCCCCTCTGGGCTTCCTTGGGGAGGGCCCCTTGCCTTTTTTAAGCCATCGCGTTGTGTTGATAATGCCTATTCTTTCCATGGGGTCATCTGCCAAGGTAAACGTTTGTGTTGTTTTAAAAACTTGTATCATATCACTGTGAGATCTGAGTGGATAGAAATCTTTCTGTTTTCCTTTAAAGCTGGGGCTGGAGGGAGGGAGACAGAGGTGGAAAGATTCTGTTTTTTCCTTTTCAGTTTTCCTCTGTCACTTTAACAAGAGACATCATTTGGATGGCGCTGGTTTCCCGCAACTGCAAATATATGAAGTTGTATTAATCATGTTCAGGACTGTCTTCCCCCTTCCTACCCTCTGAGGATAATGCAGTCACTGGTCACTTCCTAGAAAAAAAATAAATAAAAAGAAAAAAGGAAGAGAGGGACAAAGGGAAGGGGAGGTGGGGGCTTCCTGGAGCGATGACCCTAACGTTCTCAGGAGGAAAGTTTGAAATATGTGGTCAGGAAAGAGAAGGGAAAAAAACGACTTGGAATGAATTCTGCTCCGTGTTTGTCCGAGCTGTCTGCCCCACAGAAGGGCGAGAGGGCTGATTTAATTGAAGAGGACAAAATTAAATAAGCCCTGGGCTTCAGGTACATGGGAGCCTGGCAGGCCCGTCCCTGGGTGTGGTGGCCACCGCCACCACCTCATGCCAATTACGTGGCCCCGCCACCGACATCACGATCCCCAAATTGGATGCTATGCCCCTGGGCAGACCGGGCCGCACGGCTGCCAGCAGCCCACGGCCCGAGACACTGGGAACTTGTTCTTTCACAAATGCCCTGGTGGGGTGGGTGAGGTGTGATGCGAAAGCCAGCCGGATTCTCCTGGGTCACAACAGCCAGAGGCTGTGCCATGGCCTCTGGGTTTATTTGGGTTTGCTCGGCAATAGCAGCAGAGAATAGGTTCTGGGACTCGACCTTGTTGCTCCCTCCTCCAAGGAGGACTCCTTGATTGATGCTCGCTCGGCCCCATGAGAGGAACTCTTCCTCCCTGCCTCCTGCTTGTCCGAGATTAGTCCCTGAATGTGGAATGTTGGGGGTCTAGTGGAGATGGGGACACGCAACGCTTTGTTCTCCTAAGCTCACAGTCTGGTCGGGGGGAGCGATGGGGACCAGGCCTTCCCAGGGGCTCTGAGCTCTGAGAGAGTGCTGTGCCCCGGGGGATACAAAGAACGGGGTGCCTACGATCATCAGGGGGACAGGAGGTCTCTGGGTGCTGGAGGGAGGACAGGCAGGGGTGAGGCAGGTGCAGTGGGGACGGCATGGGAGCTGCTGCTCACAGCAAGGGGCCTTGGGGAGAGCCATCTTGAGTCCCCCAGACCCACACATCCCTGAACGTACACACACAGCGGAGCTTCTGAGACTCAGCCAGCCTGGAGAGAGAGAGATGCTGGACTCCACCAGCTGCGTCCTGACAGCTGTGCACAGAGGCCTCCTCAGGGCCCCAGGGTCACCTGGCAAGGCTGCCCTTTCTTCAAAGCCGGCCTGCCTGGCCTCTCCGTGCCACATGGGGCTAGCCTGAGTCATTGGGCCCAAGCGTCCGGCCCTGAGGTCACCTTCTGCTCATGCACCGCCTGCTGCTCCCATGTGGGCCCACACGCCCTCCGGGCCCCTCTCCTGCAGCAGGTGAGGTTGCCCAGGCTGCCCACCCCTCCCGCTTGTGCATCCCTGGATGTGTGGACACCCACGAACTTTGTAGTGTGCCCCGTGCCCCTGCAGCCCTTTACGGCCTCCACTTGGAGCCCCAATAAGAAGTAAGGTGTGGGGCTGCAGGGGTGCGGAGACCAAGGCACGTGAGGACAAGTGACACCCTCAAAACCAGCAGGTTTGTCCACCCACCTGGGCTTGAGCTGTGTCACTAGGGTTGCTTTCTGTCTGAGGACAATATCTGTTACTCTGCCAATTCCTGGCTGTGCGTCTTTGGGCAAGTGACTCAGCCTCTCTGAGCCTCAGTTGCCTCAACTGTGAGACGGGACTCACGACGGCAGGCTGCCTCTGCCTTGCGGAGCCCGGCAGGTGTGGGGATTGATACACAGAAAGCCTTAGAGCAGCGCCTGCTTGTTTGTCTCCATATCTCTCCTCGGGCCCCGGGTGCCTGTCTCTTGCTGCCCAGGTGCGGTTGCCCAGTGCTGGGCCCCGTGTGTGCTTGTGTTTGTTTTGAAATGGGAGACTCAGACACCCCAGCCCCACCTGGTGGTTGGTGTGTCCAACTTGGCAGTGTGCCACCTGTCACGGGGCACCCTCTGGGTGTTGGGCACTGGGCAAGCTGCTCTACACACCTTTTCTCACTGTGACCTCATAACAGCCATACCCATTTCACAGATGAGGAAATGGAGGTTCAGAGTGGTCCCATGACTCACCCAGCATCTCACAGGCAGTTTCAGTTCCCAGAGTGTCCCCCTCCCAGCACCCCCCCAGCCCCTGCCGATGGTGGCGTGCTCCCCTGGGGGCCCTGGACACCACACACGCTTCCACTGGACTCCGAGAAGGCAGCAGAAATGAATCCCCGCCTGGAGATGCCCCTGTGTGTAGGATATAGGAAGCTCCTAGGCCCCACACGCCGCAGACATCGCTGGGGCCAGGCTGGGTTCGAGGCACGCGTTTGCTGGGCGGCCAGGAAACGGTAATCAGGAGCTGTCCGCACGCTTTTCCTCCCTTTAATGGGTTTCCTCTGACAATGAACAGCACAGCAAGGTGGGCACCAGGGCCCAACCACGACCCCATTCTCAGAGCAGCCAGCCTGGAACCGTCTCCATGACCAAGGGAGCCAGGGAAGCGGAGAGGCCAACGGCCCCAGAGGAGAGGCATCGGGGTGGTGCCATGCAGAGCTCAAGGTCCGAAAGGAGCCTGAGGTCAGGCAACGAGGAAGTGGCCAAGTCAGGACACGAACCCACGTCCTTTGTTTTCTTAACAGCTTTACTGAGATACAGTTCACAGACCACACTATTCACTCACGCAGCGCACAACTCCATAGCTTTCGCTGTATTTACAGAGTTGTGGAACCATCACCACAGTCTAAATTTTAGAACATTTAATCACCCCCAGAAGCCCCCATCCATTGGCAGTCACCACCCCCGTTGCTTTTCCATGCCCCCTCCAGCCCTAAGCACACAAGTATCAACTTTCTCTCTCTACAGATTCGACTGTCCTGCCCATCTCGTGTAAATGGAACCCGACAGTACGTGGGCTCCTGGCTGCTTTCACTTAGGATCATGCTTTCAAGGTTCATCCACATCACAGCAGGCATCAGAACTTCATCTTCTGTTGCGACTGAACAATATTCCATTAAATCGATACAGCGCGTTTCATTTATCAGTTCATCCGTTGGCTTGTCTCCACGTTTTAGTTCTTGTCGGTAGTGCTGCTATGAACATTGGTGTGCAAGTTTCGGCATGGACACGGGTTCTGTATTTCTCTTGGGTGTATACCTAGGAGTGGACTTACTGGATCGTATGGCAGTTCCATGTTTACCTTTCTGAGGCACTGTCAAGCTGTTTTCCAAAGCAGGTGCACCGTGTTACTGTTCCAGCAGCAGCACGTGGGGGTTCCAGTTTCTCCACAACCTGGCCAACACTTGTTATTGTCTGTCTTTTGGATTCTAGCCATTCTAGGGGGTGTGATGTGGTATCTTATTAAGGGTTTGATTTGCATTTATTTATCACTTTTAACATAGTGCTTCCTCCTCTGCCAAACGAGTGAAGTGGTTTTCCTTCCTCTGCTTCTCCAAGTCCTCTCTCTGCGTCAGCATCGTTGGATCCCCTGCTCGGTGGCAGTGGTGAGGTTTCAGTAGGATGTCCAAGTAGATCAGACTGAGTCTCCTTTCTCCTTGTTAATGGCCTATCGACAGGTCTTGGACGGGTGTGCCTGGCCCGGCCTCAGGTAGCGGGGGTTGAAGGTGAGAGCAGATGCTGGGTTCTGAGATGAAGCAGGGTGCGTGCAGGGAGAGGCACAACCCCCCCCCCCAACATGGTGTCGTGTCCTTTGAGGAGGGCCCTGAAGGACAAGAGGAATTTTATAGGAAGAGGGGTGAGGGGATGGAGAATAAGAGACTCAGCACTTTCTCCTTCCTGCTTTTAATAAGTATTTATTGATCACCGACTGTGTGTTGGGCAGTGTACACCTAAGCCAAAGGCGCAGCGGTGGGACCAGGCGCACTGCACTCTCTGCCCTTCCCCCAGGAAGGGGGACCCGGGGAAGGCAAGCTTATTTTCCAGTTTGATGGGCTCTCTGTAGCTATGTGAGCGGTCCCCATGTTGCAGGCCAGCTTGGGTCTACGCTGATTTCATGAAAATCACAGGGGAACAGCTGACATTTGTGACCAACGGAACACACTTAAGCAGCCACCGGCACCTTTGTAACCATTAAACACAAGGGTCCGGGCAGTGGGCCTCTGACCACGCCTGTGCTCGCTCATGCGGAAAGTCCCCTTCCGGACACAGCCAGGCAGCTCCGAGTTCTGGAGAAAGTCAAGGTCTTGATGCCTCCATCTTGGTGATTTAAGGTCCTCCGCTGATAAGAGCAGGGCCACGCACAGAAGCCCCCCCGCCCAGGGTTAGATTTTTATTTGATGGGTTTCCAGACTTCTGACGACAAACAGTCTTGGACAGGGCAGTGATTTCGTACCAGGGTTCAATACTTCACTCCAATTTAGGGCCAGGGCGGAGAACTTTGAGGGGCAAGTCCTGCCCTTGGGAGGCTCAGGGCTTTGTGCAAAGCCCATCCCCCATCGAAGGTCACCCTTTGGATTCCTGCCAAGGACCCGGGCTTCACATAAAGTCTTTCTGTAAAAACTGCACACGTGTCTCCGGTCATCTGCTGGCTGTCTTTCAGGCCTCAGCTTGTGATTTATATGTTTTCCGGATATTCAGCATACCCTGCTTCTGTCAGGACCTCTCAGTGAAAAGTGGGTCTGTTTACTTTGCGTTGGGGATGTGAGGGGCCCTTTCTTTTTTCCTTTTTGCTGAGACGACGATTTGTAGAAAATGGCGCCTTGAACCGGTCAGCAAGGGAGGCAGCCCTGGCCGTCGGGCGCTGTGAGAGGGAGGCCGTCCTGGGGGGCCTTGAGCTGGTTCAGAGGCCTCAGGAGGAGGAGGGTGCGGGCTCGGCTGGCCAACGACACTTCGCGCCCCCTGGCTCCGACACGCCGCCGCGGTGCCCGCGCCCAGCGCTTCCCAGGCCGCCCCGGAGCCCCTCCGCCCCGGAGCCCCGGGCACATGGCTGTTGGCCGAGCAGCTCTTCCCCCGCCACCCTGCACGGGGCGTCCCCTCTGGGCTTCAGACAGGCTTCCCCGAGGGCTGGAGCTCACGGCCAGAGCCGCCACAGGGCCTGTCTGTCTGCCCAGCGCCAGGGTATCACTGCGGGGGGCGGGGGGGGTACCAGGAGCAGAGGAAACCAGGGAGAGAGGCCCTGAAGAGTGTGAAGTTCCAGGGCAAGGATGGGGTGCCTCCCAGAGGTCAGCAGACCCCCAGGGCAGGACCAGCTTTGGAAGCCACCAGACCTCAGCTCCCATATGAGTGCACACCGCCCAGTCTCCCCTAGGAAGGCAGACAGGCAGGGGAGGTGACAAACATCTTCCTTCGGTGCCCAGAACCCGGCTCCGTCCTGAGTGCCGGAAGCAAGTGTGCTCAGCTCCGGGCCCTTCCTGCACCTCCCGGTGCTCCGGCTCCCCCATCCCTCAGCCCAGAGGCTGGCTGGGTCACGGGCTCACAGCTCCCCCGCCTGGGCCTCCCTCGGAGGGTCCACCACGCAGCAGGTGGCCGGGGGCCGTCCCTGTGCAGTGAGGCAGAGCTGGCTTGGCATCCTGCCCCACCTACTAAACTGGATCTGCTGTTCAATCATCCAGTGACTATTTTCAGTCAATGTTTATTGACTCCTGCCACTCACTCGGGCTGCGCGGGACCCCTGATGTGCGGAGGGCATCAGAGCCCGGTCCCGCCCCCTCGAGGATCCCAGTCTGGTGGAAGAAACACAGGAAGCAGAAGAACCACGCGCGTAAACATATAATTACAAATGTGCAACATGCCATGAAGGAGAAGAAAAGAACGTGATGAGAGATAATAACAAAGCCGGCACGTTGGAGCCCAGGCGGTGGGAGATGCCGCGTTGGTACCGAGCTCTAAAGGATGAGTAATAATAATAATAATAATCAGTAATTTTTTGAGTGATTAATGGGTAGGATGGTAAGCAGGCTATTGTATCGTCTTTGTACGTATTGACTTCTTTCACGACAGCAGCAATTATATGAGTAAGTAACACACTGTTAGCTCCATTCCGTAGATGAGTAAACTGAGGCCTGAGAAGGCCCGGGGACCTGCCCTGGTCTCAGGGCTGGTAGGAAGGGCCGAGAGAGGAGTGGAAATAGGATTAGCATTTCCTCAAGGGCCTGCTTCCCCTCGGTTGGGGACGATAAAATATGTCAGGGCTACTGACTGCAAGCAGATGGGGGCCCCTTGAATCCTGGAGCCCAGACCCCTAACCCTACCCCTACCCCAGGGAGAAATCCTGCCCCTGAGTGGGTGCAGCGGCTCCCTGCCCAGCCTCACCGGCGCTCCTGGGCAGGCAAGCTGGGAGGTGGCCCGCAAAAGAGATGGCTGGAAGGGCAGGTACCAGGGTGCACTTGGCAACCAAGATTAGGAAAGAGCTGCAGGCCTGGGAGGCAGCCAGGAGGGCATCTGGGGCCCTGCCATCTGCCCCTCTCAGTGGGGAAGTATGCTGGGTGTGGGTGTCTGCTTTTTGGATAGGTTCCTCTCCCCCCAGTTCCCCACTCAAACAGATTGGAGGAAGTGGGGTAATAGCGTCTTGGTGGCAGCCCAATTTTCTTCCTTTTGGAAGCAATCTCATGTCTACTCACTCCTAGCTCCCTCTTCCCCGGAGCTCCTCCTTTGCTGCCTCCCTTTCCAACATCCTCACGCTTACCTAAACCACAAAGGCAGGTCCAAGGCCATCTCATTTCCCCCAGGCAGCCTGGTGATGTGCTCTTCGAACTGCGCTGGCCAGGAAGGCTCTGCAAGATGGTGAACACAGAGAGAGCCCTGCGGGCCATCCAGGGAAACACAGGCCCCTGTGCCCCCCATATCCCAGCTCTGCGGGGAGACCTGGGCGTGGCTGTGCTGTTGGTCTTGAGGACCAGAACTTAACTCTTGGTTCTGCTGGTGCTCCTGGGACTCACTACCACTTTGTTTCTGTTTATCCACTGGGACAATGGGCCAAGCAGTGCCTATCTGCTCCACCTCAAATTGTAGGAATCTGTTTCTAGGCCTATAAGGGCTTTCTAGGAAGTCACCAGGGGCAAAGCTCTTGGAGTTAGAGTCAGGTTGAGTTTGAGTTTGGCTGGGATTGGAATGCAGTTAGATTTAGGGTTAGGAGTAGAGTTTGGATTAGAGTTGGCTTGGGTTGGGCTCGAGAGTGGGTTTAGAATTAAGAGTAAAGTTGAGTTGGGTTGGTTGGGTTGGGCTGGGATTAGAGTTGGGTTGAGTTGGGTTTAGAGCTGGGGTTGAGGTGGAGTTGGATTTGGTTTAGGGCTGGAGTTAGAGTGGGCTGAGGTTGAGTTGGGCTGGTTGGGTTGGGCTGGGGTTAGAGGTGGGGTTGAGGTTGAGGTGGACTGGTTGGGTTATATTGTGGTTGGAGTTTGAGTTTGGTTTCCAGTGGGGCTGAGATCAAAATTGATGTTAGTTTAGGGTTCAGACTGAGCTAGGGTCAGTTTGGGGAACAAAATATCTATTTTTGCCTCTGGGCATGACCGGGTCACTCGGTGGGACATTCAGAGCCAAGACGAGCGGACTTTTCCACCTAGCAGAGCACTAATTCAAGTGAGTTTTGAGAACATAGTGACAGAGTGTATCCCCGTAACTCTCCTCCATGGAGTGCAGCCCAGAGATGTAGGAGGGGTGACCAGGGAACAAGGAGCGGGGTCCCCAGGCCTAGTTCTGGGAGCTGAGTCTGGGGGGCTGAGGGAGGCAGAGTTGCGTCTCATTGACTCATCAAAGGGAGAGGCATTCATGCTATCCCCGAATCAATTCTTGTTAGGCAGCCCCCATCTGAGTCCTTGACCTCTCTCTCCCAGACCACCTTTTCACTCAATTAATCACTGAGCTCTGTCAGCTCTCCCCCTTTATAGCTCTTGAAGACATTCATCTATCTCCACCTCTACCATCACCACCTACATGTCGCCACCATCACCTCCTGACTACCCCAGAGGAATCCTAGCTTCAGGCTCACACCCTCCAATTTCAGCCTTGCAAGGCTTCTGGAATAGTGTGGAACACTCCTTTCCCCGCTGAGAACTCCACAGGGCTCTTCGTGGTCCAGCCCCTGCTGACCTCGCCAGCTGCCCCCCTCACATCTCGCACCCAACCCTGCATCCTTCTCCTCAGCCACGCTGATCTGCTACCTGCCCCAGGTGCTCTTCTCCTTACCCGCTCGCCCCCGTGCATCCTAGACTTGCCTGTCTGCCCCCAGGGTTGCTGGGAATGTTTCAGTGGTGCAGTTGGATCTACTCATGCCTGACCCACCTGGATCTTTAGGCAATGAGGCCAGCAAATAGAGCTGGGCTCTACTGGGAGCTTCCCAGAGGCCCCAGCTGGCTGGGGAGCAGCTCAGAGCACTGTGTAATGAACAGAATTCACATCCTGGTTCCTGGAAACTATGGAAGCAGACTTTGCATATGTGACTAAGTTAGGGACCTTGAGATGTGCAGTCTTTCCTGAGTTATCAGCTCCTGTCCAATCTAATCTCACGGGGCCTTAAACCAGAGAACATTTCCAGGCTGGAGTCTGACAGAAATGTGACCAGAGGAGCAGGGTCAGAGATGTGCCTGGGTGAGTTTGAAGCTAGGAAAGGGGGCCCCACATCGAGGAATATGGGAGGCGGCTAGACTCTGAAAGGGCAAGGAAACAGATTGTTCCTTGGGAGCCTCCAGAAGGAACCTGCTCTGCCCACACCTTAACTTTAGCCCCATGAAACCCATGTAGGACTTCTGGCATCAAGGGGCATCCAGATCTAAGATTTGTGTAGATCTGTGTCATTTTAAGTGACCAAGTTGGTGGTCATTTGTTATAGCAGCAACAGGAAACTCACACACCTGGCTTCAGAGTTAAGAGAACGGCGTCTGCATCTTGGCTCCAGCACATAGGATCTGCGACCCTCTGGCCGAGTCTCACCTTTCTCACCTCGATTTCCTTATTTCTAAAATGTCTACCGACCTCATAAGGTAGTTCATTCACTCAAGTCCTATTTACTGGGTTATGTGCAGGCACTTCCATGTCCCACGTCTGATGAGGAGGAAGAATTCAGCCCACGGTGCTGGCTGGACCTTGGTCCCGGCCCAAGGCAGCCCCTGCTGGGAAGACTGCTCCTTTGGTTTTGCTATGGAGTTGGCTGTGAGGGGGGAGCGCGGGGGGGGGGGTCCTGTTCACTGTGAGCCTCCAGGAGGGGAAAGAAGTGTCTCTGGGTCAGTTGTTGGGCATGGATGGACCCACTCTCTCCAGGACTCTCGAAGGCAGTCTTCCGTCCGTCGGGATTGGGAAGGTTGAGATGGGTCAGTGGGCAAAGATGAGCAGTGGGATGCTGAAAACAGCGGAAACTCCACCCAGAGAGGCGGGCTCCTGGTGAACCTGAAGGTTTGGCAACTTCCCCCTTCCCTCCCCTCTCCACTCCCTCCCCTCTTTTCTCTTTTCCTCCTTCCTTTCCTCTCCCATCCCCTCCTGCTTTTCTCACCTCTTACTGTCTTTCTTCTGTGAGTAGGAATTGTGTTCAGTGAGTGTGTGTGCGTTGTTCTGTTTAGTAAGTTTAGCATCTAAACCTGGCCCGCTTCTGGGTGGTCCCAGAGGCCATCCCTCAAGCCCCAGAGTGTTCCTGAGCGAGAGCAATCCCTGCACGAGTCTGCCTGGGCGCGCCTTCTAGCAGGGGTGGCTTTGGGGCTCTGAGACCTCCCTGCTGGGGGCCTCTCCTCCTTGTTGGGTCCCCCTTCCCACCTCCCCGCCTCGTCCCAGGGAGGCCAGATGGGTGGTGCTTGGGGCAGAGATCCAGGGCTTCCCAGAACCCTACAGGAAGCCTCTGTCACGCCTTCTGGTTTCATGCGGTGGTCTTGGACTGCTGACTAGACCCACCGGGTTGGAGCCCAAAAAAATGAAGAATGGGGCCCCATGAGGGTCTGACCTCAGTGTCGAGTTTCATTCTGTTGGCTCAGATGCACCATGATAAACACTTTCTGAAACTCTGGGGGCTCTGGCCAGGGTCTGAGACTGAGCACAATGCTTACAGCTGCCACGGAAATCACACCTCTGGACGCCAGCCTCCCACCTTGGCTCTCACTCCACCTCCTCCAGCTCATTCATCACCGTCCGAATCCCGGAACCCCATCAGAGAACTCCATCCCACCCACTGAGGGACACATTGTCTCCTCCTAACCTGCGCATGCCCCGGGATGGGAGGGATGTGTCTTTAAGCCAAGGATCTCCAGGGACTGCTGGAAGCCATCAGAAGCAGGGAGAGAGCCCTGGGACAAATCCTTCTCCACAACCTTCAGAGGGAACATGGCTGCCAACAGCACCTAGACTGTGAACTTCTGGCCTCCAGGACCAGGAGAGAATACATTTCCTGTTGTTTGGAATCTCCCAGCTTGGGGTCGGTTAGGGCAGCTCTAAGAAACTAATGCACCTGCCTTAGCAGATCCAGTAGCCACCCCAAGAAGCTCCATCACCACACCGTGAACCTCCCCGACTCATATGCCTTGAAATCCAGTCTCCAGCTGGGCTTGTGGCCTGTCCCTGTCTCCCCAGTTGCACCCACTCACAAATTGAGACCATCTCTTGGCCTCCTCACCACTTTCTCTCCGCCCCCTATGGTTCTTTAGAGAGCAGACTTCCCCGCTCTGCTGCTGGAGAAAGTGGACGTCATTGCTTTGACAGCCTAGCATCTGTTCCCCCTCCTTTAGGTAATGGCGCCTTGGCTTTCCTTTGAGGGGGCGGCCCCTCTCCTATTTTCAACCCACGGGGTCTTCATGGAGCCCATGACCCAGGGCTGGTTAATCAGAGTAGTCCACTCTTTGGCCACTAGAGCTCATTTAGAGATGGACATGTGACTGGTGGGTCAAGGAGATGCAATCAGGGGGCTTTGGGTGGGACGGTAGGGAAGCAAGACTTCCCTGTGGAGTAGCTGATCTGGGAGGCTGTAAACTGGGATCCACTGTGAGCCACTATGTGGGGGGAAACTGCCTAGAAATGAAACCAACGTGGAGGAAACCAGAGCTGAGTGGAGCAAGATACTTACAGTAAATTTGATGTCCTGGATCCCACCATGCCTGAAATCCACCCTGTCCCTCCAGATAGGCATTCTCATGAGACAGTGAAGTCCCATGTTTTGCCTTGAGCCACACTGAACTGAGTTTCTGCTCTTCTCAATCAAAGGAGTATTGTTGACACAAGAAAACATCCTGCACGTCTACCCAGAGATGAACAAAAGCAAGGGGCACAGGGACAGTGTGCTCTTCCCGCCAGCCCTGATCATCCTTCCGTTCCTCAGGCCAGAGGCCACTTCCCAGGCTCCTGAGTTCCCACTGACCCTCTCCCCACACTCTTTGCAGGAGTAACTAAAACGAACTGCACTGTTTTCAGTCCTCCCTCCAAATTGTTGCTACAACTTTCTTTATAAAAACCCGGGCTCCTGTGCCGTCCCCACACCCTACCCCTGTTGGTTCCCAGCTCTGTAACTCACTTGCTGCTTTGTGCATAATTATGAGTATGTATAAGCGGACGTCTGGGTTGTTGGCCTGTCGTCTCCGCTCCTAAATCTTGGGCTGCAGAGATGGGGGTTGTGCGGCTGACCAGGTGCCGCGTCTGCTTGCTAGATGCTTGTTAGACACAGAGATTGACGGCTGATCCCTGCCTCAAGGACCCAAACCAACCCAGAGCACCTGTGATGTGCCAGGCTTCATCCCCAGCATGCCACGTGGACTTGAATCCCAGGAAGTGGCAGTAACCATCTTCGTGTCTTGTAGGTGAGAACGCCAGGGACAGGGCTGTGAGTAACTTGTCCAGGGTCACATGTAGCTGGTCTGCGGTAGGTGGGGGTAGGTAAGAAGGTGGTAAGAAGTCCACATCTTAACAGGAAGGGCAGGAGGGAGGGGGAGAAGGAGAAAGAAAAGAAGGGGTGGGAAAGGAGGGAAGGAAGGTTTGTGGGTGCGCGCGCGCGCGTGTGCATGAGAGCATGAGTGTGCGTGTGTGGTGTGAGCGTTATATACACGAGTGTGCACGTGTGTGTGGGTCTGTGGACATGTGTAAAAGGTGTGAGTGAATGTGGCTGTGAATTTGTGTGTGGTGGGGATGCTTGTGTGAGTGTGTACAGGTGGGTGTGAGTGTGTGCCTCTGAGGGTGCGTGTGCGTGTGCGTGTCCTCCCGTGCTCTCTGCCCACTCGCCCGTTACAATGTGCATTTTGATGCTGGGGCTCATCAGTGTGCGGAGCGCGTCCCCGGCCGGGCTGACTCACGCCGCTCGCAGGGTGAGTCACTCCCCAGTGGAGCCGCAGGAGGGGGGCCGCGCTCAGCCCCGAGTCCCCACCAGCCTCCTGTTCTCAGCCTGCACCCCCGCAGGGCCGCCCACGCCTGTGGCCCTTGTTGTCTTGAAAATGCCACTTGGTGAGGCGGGATGGGAGGGTGACGGCCTCAGAGACGGTGACTGCTCTCCCCAGCCAGACTCCAGGGGGCAGAGGGCAGGCAGCTGCGCCATCCAAAGCACCCTCTCCAAAGCCCTGTCCAGTGGGAGGGACGGACAGCAAACAGACAGAGAGACAGACAGACAGATAGATGGTACCAAGAAACAGGCCAGAGGGTGAGAGGGCTGCGCACCGCTCCTCCATAGCTGTTAGGACCTGAGACATCGTCTGCATTTATTTGTGTCCTGAGCACAAACCCCTGGGCCAGGGAGGACTCCATGCCTGCACCATCTCTTCGTTTCATGCCTGGCCTGCCTCACCCTCGGTCCACTCAGAGGGGGAGGAGGAGGGAGCGGGGATTGGGGACAGTGGGGACGGAGGGCCGGCCAGGTGGCCCCAAGGAACCCCCCACCCGGCTCTCAATTCACCCCGCTCCTGGAGGTGCCCACTGGCCCTGGGTGCCGCCGCGGGGAGCTCAGTCTGTGAACCGCATCCAAACACAGAGATGCGTAGGGAGCGATGCGGCCCACTGTTTCCCCGGTGAGCTTGACTCTGGGGACTGGAGGAGCCATTTGTAGTTTTAAAACCCTGCAGAGATCAGCTTGTCTCCCCTGATGATAGAGAAAGAAGTCATGCAGTGGTGGCAGGAGCTTCACTGTGGCCCATTTCTTATCAGGTGCCCCATCTTGATAACCCGTCTCATACTGAGAACTGGGTTCCTCAGAAGGCCTGCCGCACCTGCTGAAGCTGCTTTTCTGGAGGAGTCTGGGGGGCAGATGTGCACGGCGGTGGGTGGCGCCCACCCAGGGGCAGGAGGCTAATTCAGTTCCCGGTTCCCCTTACCACACATGGGTTGGGTGCCAGCTGCCGGCCACGGCTCTCTTCTTGGGAGGGAGCCGGGCACAACCCCAGCCGGCCTGGGCACGAGGCGGGGGGCGAGGCCGGCAGAGTGGGCAAGGAGAAGAGCCCCGACCCAGGCAGGGGGCCCAAGGCGGCACTGGGGGGAGGCGGGGGGAGGGCGGCCTGGGCGGCGGGCGGCTGGGGCACCCATGGATGTCACAGAGGCGTGGGGCAGAGAAGGGCGGCCTAGGAGGAGACGAAAAGGCGAAGGGGTGAGATCTAGCCCCAGGTTTGAAGTGTGGCTTCAGGAGGTCTTGGTCAAGCCCCTTGCCCTCTGGGATCCCGTTTCCTGACCAATGAAAGGGAGACCCGGTGCGTGCCCTGTGAGGGGGCGACATGAGACATTTGTTGAGTGCTTGGCACACGCGACGTGTGGTGAGGCTTGGTCCTCGTGACGCGGGCTAAGCAGACAGTCTCCACGTGACTTCCACTGGGCGGCAGGAGGAGCCGGCACGGGGCCTGCTGGGCCTCCGGCTTTCGGGCCTCGCTCTTCCTGCCATGCTTCCTGCCTCCTCGCTGAGGGCTTCGGAGGCCCAGCTATGGGCTTGGACTCTCCCTGGCAGGGTGGCGGAAGGGACGGCGGCACCTGGAAGTGTCTGTGCTGGGCCAGGGGCAGCATCATCCTCGTGGCTGGTGGGGCTGAAGGACCTCGGAGGCTGTGGAGTGGCCGCTCTTGTTCCTGTTTCTGGAAACCTCTCTCACCAGCCTCATTGCTGGGAGCGTCCTGTCTAGGGTCTGTCTCTGGAAGGTTCCACTCTTCCTTCCAGCCCGATGTCCTGACAGCATCGTGTGCCGGGGCTGGGGTGCTCACGGAATACTGTCTTCCTCCAAAATAACTGATGAAATATTTGGTGGCAGGCTCTAAGGCCTGTGCCCCAGGGAGCCTGTCTTCCAACCACTACCAGGCCTTCCCTGCAGGGGCCGCCTTTCTCGGGGACCATCAATGTGTAGAAATTATTTTTAACTGAAAAGAGCAGCAGACTTCCCTCTCCCTCCCCCTCCCCCGCCTCCTGCCCCTGCTCCCGACTGTCCCGGAAACAGCTGCCTCTGGGGCTGTGTTACTGTGCCCAGCCTGGAAAGTCTTGTCCCCCTTCCTTGACTTGGCCAAATTTTCCCGTGCTCCGGGGCCACACCGAGGCCTTGGCGGGACCAGGAAAACGCTACAGACACACCTGACCCGTCCCATCTCCCCTTGCTCACCCCTTGACTTCTGGTCAAGCAAACCCGGAACATCTCCCCTCTCCCTACCCTCAGGAGAGTGTCTGAGCAGGAAAACAGTGGCCTGAGCCTTTGAGGGTTTGCACAAAAAGCCTCAGGGGACTTGGCCTCTTGGGGACGGGCCCTCCCTAGCAAGGGAGCCACCCCGTGGGGGAAGTCCTGGACTCTTCACCATGCCGGCCATTTTCTAAGCGCTGGAAAGCATCGTTTGATGTTGTCCTCATCAAAAGCCCATTTTGCAGGTGAGAAAGCTGAGACTCAGCAAGGCTAAGTGGCCTGCCCCCAAAGAGAGTGGCCCAGTGGGGACTTGACCCTAACTCTGACCCCAAAGCTAGCCTCCTAACTCCCCCGGGGACCTGCTCCCCTCTCTTTCCATTGGGGCTGCCTTTTGAGACATAGCTGGGGGAGGAGCTGCTCCCGTGACCTAACCCCAGTGACAACGATGGGTTTTTGCAGGTATTCGTTTTTCAGTTAGGTCAGTTAGGTTTTGGGGTGGGGGAGAGAGGAGAGAGAGAAGGCTGGGGGCTGGGGGCTGGGGGCGCTGTGGCTAATTTAGTGCCCAGCACACTTCCTTCTGGGCCTCTCCAGGCTCCAGAAGCCCCCTCCCCAGCTGTGACGTCACCAGCCAGCCTCTGCAGGTGACAGCCTGTGATTCATTGTCAGCCATCTGCTTTCTCGCTGCTGGGGACAGCCGGAGCCCAGAGGGGGCCCGCTCGGCTGGGAGGCAGCTGCACCCTGACCGAACGCGGTCCCTGGGCTGTTTGTGTGTTGGGAGATGTTGCTCGTCTTGCCCAAGTCCACGGAGAGCAGCACCTCACCAGCCTGGTGGGAGTTTCTAAACAGTCAGATAACCTTGCTCCCAGAGAAACAGCCTGAACGCCATTTCTAGATGGTGACACGATTTAATGAGAGAAAGTCTTGGGCATTCACGAATCAATTTACGGGACCAGCCACGATGGAATGGCTGCTTTCCTAACAGATACCCAAACTGAACATCGTCCAGAGCCCCGAGAACTTCAGAGAAACTCTCAGCTCCAGCTTCTTACAATCTCAGGCAAAATCCACACTTGTCAGTCTTACCACCACCACGGGAATGGTATATTTTCCTAATAGTGTGTGGACCCCATTTGCCAAGGAAGAGGCGCCCCAGCTGCTTTCAGGGCTCAAAGCCAGCATCTTCACCCTTTTTTTCACATCATGCAAACACTGAATTCCACTACCAGTTTCTAGAGGAAAGATTTTAGATGGATGGCTTGTCCTAGAGAAGTTTAAACAGCTGGACGGGGAATAAATATCAAGCTTTCACTGGTTCCCAGTTTCCTTGAACCAGCTGGTTTTCTAAACACTCTAGAAACGGGGAGACTGGAGCTAGTGGGCAACTGATTATCAGACCTAGTCCCGGACAGGAAGGAAAGCAAGAAGGGAAGGAAAGAAAGGAAGGAAGGAAGGAAGGAAGGAGGGAAGGAAAGAAAAGAAGAAGGAAGGAAGGAGGGAAGGAAAGAAAAGGGAGGGAGGAAGGAAGAAAAGAAAGGGAAGGAAGGAAGGAGGGAAAAGGAAGGGAGGAAAGAAAAGGAAGGAGGGGAGGAAAGAAAAGGAAGGAGGGAAGGGAAGGAAGGAAGGAAGGAAAGAAAAGGGAGGGAGGAAGGAAGAAAAAGGGAAGGAAGGGAGGAAGGAAGGGACTGCCTCCCCAAATCACACCATCATGGGTCCCTCAGACAATGACCCTCTCAGACCACAGCCCCGGGGACCCCCTTTAAAAATGCGCAGCCCCCCTGCCCCGCGTGGTGTCTGTCTCTTCTGCCTGCCTTGGACAAATGGCTCCCTTCTCTGAGTTCCTAAAACATTTATCATCCCTACGACTCACGGGGCAATTCATCATGTACTGCCTTGAATATCTCTTCTATTATTGCATCGAACGGCTGTTTAACCCTTATCAGCGGTGAAGTTTTGGTATCTTGTCTTTCTAGCTAGACGTGGGCTTCCAGAGGGCTGCGCCGGCGTCCGCCTCCCCCAACCCATCGCCACCAGGGGAAGGGCTGTGCCTCCTTTTAAGAGTCAAGTACTTCACACAGAGACCAGTTCCTCCTAAGTGGCCAGGAAAGAGCCTCTGAGCCTAACATTCTTATTAATGTCACTGTTACTTGGCTTACTCCGAGATGCGTCGGGCATCTACCATGTGCTAGGTGCTTCTAGAACCACCTGGAAACGGTGCCTGGGGACTTCCCTGCCATCTCCTGGAATCCAGTTGGAAACTGTAGGTGCTAGTCCCTACGGAGAGGACGCACTTAGCCCTTCGGCGAGAACTTGTTTTTCTCCAAAGGCCCTTGGTCAGTGTCAAGGACTCTTGAAGTCTGGGCAAAGTTGGTTGTTTTGGTCTCGAGAGCTGTGTGTGACCTTCAGAGAACAGAGGGTTTGGAGGCAGGGATCCTCCTCAGCTTCTCCCCCGAAGAAGTCAGGGGCGGCCGGAACGAACGGGGGAAGTGCTCCGAAGAGGGTGGGCGCGTCGCTGGTCGGGGGGTGGGGTCCAGAGAGGCCTTCATCCATGTCCCGGCCCAGGGGGAGGGCGAAGCAGCACAGGAGGCCAGGGGACCGTGTGTGCATCTATAGCAACCGTGTCCCTGACACTTTCAATAGAGCAGTTATCACAGGACGATCGGGTAGAGCTCTACCTATGGCCACCCCCCGTCTGATTTTTAAAAGTCCCTCTGGTTCCTGTGTGGAGAATGTCTGGGGGTGCAGGGGGGGGGAAACCTGGCAGCCCAGTGAGGGAGGCTGTCATGGTGTCATGGACCAGGGAGGCAGTGGGGGACCAGGATGGGAGAGATGTGGAGAAGCTGGTACGTTCCAAAGCCCGCCTTCCAGACCTCCCGCACTGGGTTCCTGCCCCCTTCCCAGCTTCTTCCAGACTCCGACGCCCTGCTTGTGCATCAGTCTCCCCCATGAATAGGGGATTCTGTGAGGGCAAAGCCTCTGGCTTGACTGCCTCTGAACGCTGGAAGGCAGGCGGGCAGGCACAGAAGTTCCTTAGGTCTCCTTCCTGGTTCATCTCTTCCCGGAAATCCATCTGCAGGCTTTGTTCTAGCAACCCAGGCCCTGGAATGAGAGGAGGCTTACCTCCCAAGCTGTATATTATTCAATTCCAATCCTGGCATTTGCAGCCATGCTTCATTCCTGCCTGGGGTTTATGGCTCTCCCAGGGTCCATTCTGCAGCCCACTTTCCAGCAAAAGCAGTATGTGGGGACAGCTGAGACCAGCCCGGGCCCCAGAAGGAGGGAGACCTACATCTCCCTGGAGAGCCCCTGGCCCTGAGGACAGTGGAGCCTCTGTCAGCCTGTGGTGAACGTCACAAGGACCTGAAGGCTCTTTCATGGCCTGGACGTGCCTTTTTAAGAAACAAAACAGGTGAAACATACACTCCAAAAAAGATAATTATATCCTGCGTGACCCTCTTAGGCCAGCTTCATTCAAGGTCCCTCCAGCAACGGGTCCCAGAAGGGGAGGTAGGTGGCGCCTGGCCAGAGTCAATGTGTTCACCCCACTCGTGGGCTTAGAGCTGAGGGGCTCTCCTTTGGTCAGGAGGACTCCCCCGCTGCCCCCAAGATGGTCTGTTGCTGCTCGTGGCCACGGCCATGCCACGGCCATCTGGTGCCAAGCAGTAAGCAAAGCTGGGCACACCCAGAGCCCAGCCCCCATCTGGAAGCTTGGAGGGCCCTCGCCAGCCACCTTGGATGGTCTGTAGGCCCTCCACTTCCTCCCAGCGTTTCTGGCTCTAAGCCCAGCACAGCCTGGAACAGCCCCTCCATGGCCCAGCCCACCCTGCTGTGTGGCTTCCGCTGGGATATCTTTGACTCCTGCGGCTGTCTCCCACCCAGGCTCCCGTTCAAGCTCCTTTGGCTTGTGTCAGTTTCCTGGGGCTGCTGTAACAAAGTGCCACAAATCCGGCAGCTTAAAACCACAGTTTATTCTCCCACAGTTGCCGTGTCCAGACATCTGAAGCCAAAGTGTGGGCAGGCCCACCCTTCCTCTGAAGGCTCTGGGGAGGACCCTCCCTGGTTTCTTTTGGCTTCTGGTGGTTCCAGGTGGTCCTTGGCTGGTGGCCGCATCCCTCCAACTTCTGCCTCCACCTTCGCATCCCCCTCTTCCCCCATCTCCGTCCTCTTCTTATGAGGACACCGGTCATTGGACTTAGGGCTCACCTGGGGGAAGCTGGCCCCCGTCCCCGCGTTCAGGTGGGAAGGATGGGTAGAAGGACCAGTGAGCTCACTGCAGGGGACACAGGGTGCTGTCTGGGTTTCTGCAGGAGAAGAGTTGTGGCAACTCCAGGGCTCCATGAAGCAGGCGACACAGTTCGTTGCTTTCTGGAGAGGGCTTGCAAAGGCTACCTTATCCTCTGTGCCCTCCATGAAACCATTTGAGTGTCGTTCCTTCTTCGTTCTTTGGACAAATATTTACGAGTCCTTACAGTGTGCCTGATCATTGGTCAGTGGTGAGCTGGCCAGACCAGCTCCCACCTCGTGGAAGACCCAGGGGGCTGAGTAGAGACTGATGGGCAGGCCTGGTGGGAGAGTGCACCTGGAGGGCTTCTCCGAGGAGTCAGTCAAACTGGGACTGGAGGCTAGGAAGGAGCCCGCCATGGGAGGACGCAGGGCAGGAGAATTTCCGGCAGAGGGAACAGCTCAAGGCCCCGAGGAGGGGAAGGCCTGGCCACTTCTAGGAATGTGTCCAAGGCTCCCATGGCTGGGACAGCATGGTGGAGGAGCAAGGATGCAAGATTATTGCCATTTGATCAAAGACAAACACCCTGGGAGAAATGAGACAGCCAACACACTGGCATGCCGCCTCCTCCAGGAGGTCTTTCAGGCTGGCACCGCAGCAAGCCTAGGCCTCCTGCCGTGGCCTCATCTGGCTGCCATCACCTGTGGCTCTGCTTCTTGAGGTTCTTTGTTTTACGAGGGGTGGGTTTCTGATCCTCCCAAGATGCCCAGAATAGGGCGACAAAATGTCTGTTATTCCACTGGTCACCAGGATTGATGTGATACATCTGGCTGGTCATGTGAGGGACTCCGTGGGCAGGCAGAAAGGCCTGCCTAAGGAGGAGCCGCCCAGAGCTCTATGGCAAACAGAATTCGGGAGCGCCACATGCGGTGATTGATTAGCAATGTCTGCTAGGAGCACGGGAGGGAAGAGTGGGGCAGGCAGACCATGTATTTGCCATCTCTCATCACTGAGAAGCTCGCACCTCCCTCCCCAAAGCCCCATACATTTTCTGAGTCTTAACCCAGTGGCATCTACATGATGGATGTTGAAAATATTTGTTACTTGATCGATAGTTTAGTCAGCAGTCATTTTCTAGCCTAGTGACCACAAGCTAGATTAAGTGGGGTGGGGGCGCATAAGAGCGTGGGGGGGTGGGGGGGGTAGAAGAGTCTGTCTGCCACATGGGAGACAGGAGAGGTGCCAAAGACAGAGATCTTGCCATTCTGGGTAAAGGATCATTTTTCTATGCCTACCAAGTCGGGACGCTGCCCTAGATGCTGGAGGTGCCAGGGTCCCGGCTCAGGAAGGCACCTGCCTGTTTCTGATCTCATGAACTTTATGCCAGGCCAGGCCTTCGGAGCTGAGATGCTGGCCCCAGTCCCTCCAGAGGGAGAAAGGGGATTCAGGCTCTGTTTGACAAACACTCTTATAAAAGCAGCCCTCAGCGGGCGGGAGAAAGGCCCTATTTAATGGGGCAGTTGTCAGAGTCTGGAGCTTACATTTTCTTGAGAAAGGGAAAATGCCGCCCAGACCCACACCCGCGCGTGCATAAATGTGGGCGTGATTTATGAACCTGCACGTCACCCGGTGTTTTCTCTAAGTAGCTGTGAAATCTTTCCCCCTCTCTGACCAAGACATCAACAGTGTGGTCCCTGTATACGTTTTTCCACTTTTCCCAGAGCCAAGAACCAGGAGAAAAAAAATTTAAAAATGGAAGTGTAAGAAAAGTCAAGCCCAGGCCATTGCCACCCCAGTGTGGGGAGCCGTGTGAGGGAGGGTCTCAAAGTGCCACCAGGGGCGTCCTCGGGACCTCACACTCCTGGGGGATGGATGTGCTGGAAATACATCGACCCCTCTCTCCCTGAATGTCTGGCGCCCAGGGGAACACACCTCTCCCCGAAGGGGCTGGTACTCCTGTAGGACACGGAACAGCAGGGCCACAAGGGCTTCAGAAAGCATCTCTGCATCCCGCCTGCCTTTCTGAGCATTCACAGGAGGCAACACCTTCTCCCAAGAGAGGGGCCTCCTGGGTGGTGAGGCGTTTGGGTATAGGTGAGGGGCCACCTCGCACCGGCTTGGGGCCCAAATCTCTCCCGCATTTCCCACAAGGTTGATGTGCTCCAGTCTGCGAGTCACCAAGAGCCTCTCCCCTTGAAGGGCACCGTCCGGGGACCAGCCTTGGGGACACCATCTAGGACCTTGGGACATGAAGAGCACTGGATCTCAACTGGGGATGCCTGGCAGGGTCTGAGGACATGTGTGGTTGTCACAGTTCTGGGTCTGCATCTGGCATCTTGTGGGTGCAGAGCAGGGAGGCCTACCCCACAGCGCATAGGACAGCCCCACAGCAGAGGGCAATCTGGCTGCCAGGTTGGAGGACTGGTCTAGAGAGATTTCTCTCCTGCCGCCTCCCTTCGTTTGGATGCTTGCTGCCATGTGAACACTCCTCCTTCTGTCTCTCCAGACTCCTATAGGTCAAGAATTGATGTACCAACAGATACACATCACTGTATATAAAACAGATAAACAACAAGGACCTACTGTAGAGCAGAGGGAACTGTATTCAACTTCTTGTAGTAACCTATAATGGAAAAGGATCTGAAAGGAGAATATGCATGTGTGTGTGTATGTGTAACTGAATCACTGCTGTCACCTAAAACTAACGCTGTAAATCAACTACACTTCCACATGAAAATTTTTTTTTAAAAAAAGAATTGATGTATCCATTTGAGGAGTGGACAAACTGAGGAACTGAGTGGGGAGGTGACTTCACAGACAGTCCCCTGATGGCAGTTTCTGCCCCCCTCCCCTCCTTCCTACCTTTCTCCTACTCCATTCTTCGATGGTGGCCCATTGCACCTTTAAAACCAAGTGACAGCGAGCACCAAATACATTCCTGCAGCCTTGTCCACCAGAGGGAAGAACGTGAAGCCGGCTGGAGATGCGTGCTTGTCGATAGACAACAAAAAAATCAGAAAGAGAGAAAATGTTCTTGGTCATGAGTTTCCCTGGAGCAGAGAGAAGACAGAGCCAGCTGGCCCTCTGTGCATATGACACTATGTAGAAATTTCAGGAGAAGTACCTCGGACTCCTTCCACCTCAGGTGATGCCGAGGGCAGGCGGCCGCAGGGGTGGGGGAGACAGACCACCCAGCTGGCGGGAGCCCGCCAGACCTGACACTAAAAAGAAAGGCCAGCTCAGAGCCTTCTCCATGGCGGCAGCTTGGGAGGTTTGGATGGAAGCTTCCAGCCCACAGAAAGCCTCAGATGGCAGCCCCGGGGACGTGGAGCATTTCAGACTAGACCGGGCGCTGCCAGGGTAGCTCACAAGTAAAGTCTCCGGGAATGGACAGTAGCCTGGTTAGATTTGGCTGATCCCAAGTCCTTCCGGCAGCATCCCAGATGCCGCTGTTCCCTCTCCCTGCAACACGCTTCTGGAGACAGTTTCTCTGCTCCAGTGTCACCTCCTCCTAGAGGCCTCCCCAGATCACCCTTCACATGAGTCTACTGTCTGCTCTGAGGCAGGGACCTGGTGTCTTGCTGGCCACGGCAACCCCAGCAGCCAGCTCTGCATCTGGCACATAGCAGCTGAACCGTTGTGTCTGTCCCACTCCTGTTCCTGGGAGCTCTGCTAGGTTTGTCCTCGGAGGACTTGCTAACAAAGTGCTCTCAGCTGAGTGGGCTTGACCAAGATCATCATGGGTAGCATGAGCAGAATCCCTCAAAATGAACAATGTGATCAAGGGGCGGGGCTTGGGCTCTGGAGCCAGCCAGACCTGAGTTCCATCTTAGCTCTGCCTCTCCGTGACCTCAGGTCGGTCCCATGCAACTGGTTCTTTGTCTATAAAACAGGAGGCGAGGAGCGTTGGTCCCTGGGGCTGTTGGAGGGCTACTGGAGACGACTCGTTTCAGGTGCTGAAGACAGCTGTTGTGGTGGCATCCTCTCCCCACGAGGAGAAGCATGGTTAGGCAGAGTTTCTTGAAAAATAGGGTGCTTTTGCTTCATGAGCTGAGATCCTGGGGATGTTTCTCTCCTGGTAGGTCCTTTGGGGGCTACCAAATTGTTCCAGCCTCCATGGGCCTCTCATTTTAAAAGACCAAGGAGCTGTGAAAAAGCCGCTCCCCACTCATGAGAAACTCAGTCATGGGATTTGCATGAAAAGCATCCCAAAGCATCCCAAAGCATCCTTGTTTAGCATTCAGACATGCGTGGCCCCTTCCCACCACCCTGTCCAGATGTTAAAAGCTGGCCCGTCCTGCCCTGGATATGAAAGAACTGTGCATGGAGTCACTGTTACCTATGCCCAGTATTGCTGTCGGGGGCTCAGGTAGCCCTGCTCTGGCCAGGCCGGCCCCCAGGGAAGGGATCCTGCTCCCCCACGTCCCCCAGCTGTTTTACAGCACCCCCGCCACCCACCCTCCAACTCAGGAGACCGACCTCTGGACAGCTCTCCATTCTGGGTGATGACCACTCAGCTTCCAAGGAGCGGGGAATTCATCCTGTCCCGGAGCTGCCCCCCATCACCCTGGGTCCATTTGTTGCCTTGAAAGTCCCCCCAGGACCAGGGCCACAGGCCAGGGCTAACACATGGGGACGAGCAGACCTAATTTCACGCAGAGCTGTGCCCTGAGCCTGTCCTGCCACCAGCGTGCATGAGCTTAACTTCAAGCCCCAGGGTCCTTGGCAGGGGTGCCGCCTGCTTGCAGGGGCCCCACGACCCCCACACAGCCTGAGCTCCCAGGAGCACCCTGGCTGAGTGTGGGGGCCTAGCTTTTTGGGGTCCTCCGTGACAATCGGGGTCCCTGCCGATCACTTAGAACCCACCGTGAGGACTGCCTCTCACTCCCAGGGGTTCCATCCATTCATTTCCTATTCATTTATTCTTTTCTTCATTCCACAGATATTTACAAAGCCTGCACTCTGCCCAAGCACATACAGAAACGAATTAAGCGTACGTGGCCCCACAGCTCTCTGTGGTTCTGAAAGGGAGATCAGGAAATCCCGGTTTCCGGTCTTTGGGGCTTGTCCATCTTTTTGCCTGCCCACCATCGACTTTCCCTTCTTCTGGTGACAACACCCTGATTTTCCTCGGGAAAGCCTCCCCTGTCTGCTCCAGCCCATGTGGTTGGGGGACCTGGCCCAGTGCTTGCTTTCTTGCGAGCGGGTAAACCTCCCCGCCAGCAACAGCCATTAATGGGCTCAGGGATGGAGGACGTGCCTATGTTGGCCAATGCAACCCAGTTCTGGAGCCTTTACTGGAATGACCAATATGTCCAGAAACGCTGGTCAAGGCCGAAGAATCTGTTCCTTCCTCCTTCAATCGAGGAAGGCTTTTTAAAGGTAGAGCCTCAGGTCTTTAAATGATGGGAGAGACATGAGAGTGACCAGCACTACTACGAGGTGGTCAGGCCACCTTCTGACCCCTCCACCCAGCGTGAGTTGAAGACACATTGGCACCAGGTGGTTCCAACAAAAGCTGGCTGCGTTCTCAGCTTGTGCGTGGCTTGGCCAGAGGTTCTGAGACCTTTCTCCAGCATCTAAGTGCTTCCCTGCTTCTGTTTCCTCTGACCTGCACACCCCACCTCACCTCCTGCTCACAAACAGGTCACAATCTAAGTGATTTTTTCTCCGAAGTGAGAAATGAGACCAGCTGCTGGGAGAACCACACGGAAGAGGTGCTGGTCACTGCAGGGGCTCTGGGAAGGTCCTAATTCCTCTTGGAGGGACTCCATAGTGTGCTGAACGGCTGCTCTGGGAGCTAAACTGGGTTCAAGGCCAACTTCTGCTACTGGGCAGCTGTGTGACCTTGGCCGAATGGCTTCCCTCCTCTGGTCTCTGTGGTCTCTAGGCATCTATCCAATAAATTTGTCATTTCTGAATCAATCAGCTAGAAACGCTGAGGCCAGGACTCTTGGATCAGGACCCAGAGGACATGGGGCTGCCCCGATAATCCCTTGGGAAGGTGGCCAGCGTCTGTCCATGTTTTGAGAGATTCTTCCCCTGCGGGGCTCCAAAGCCCAGAAAGGGAGCCGCTCCACCACACCGAGCCCACCTTCCCAAGGCCATTTCCCCTTTTCCGTTTTGCTCTTGTTCCAGGCAGCACAGAATAGGAAATTCTGTCAAATAAAGACAGAAGTGCTCAGTGTTGCTAATGGCGTCCCAGGGAAATGAAGCGTAAGGCCGCGTGCGTTATTCAGCCTCACATAATGCTTTTATCAGGGACCTGGAAAGAGCTCCTTCACGGGAGGAAGTCCGATTTCCTTGGAAAGAAGGAATTCTGGTGAGACCAGCAGGGAACTGGGCCAGGACGGAAAGGTCTGTAAGCCAGCCCGAGGCACAGACCAAGACATGACATGCGTCTCCCTCCGCCCTGCACCCCCCACCCCGAGACCGTGATTTGTCCCCACTTTTCAAAGGAAAAGCTGTGTATGGGCTCTCACTTGGCCAACTTTGATGGATGCTTTAGAATAAAATGGTTCTAGAATAAAATCCACATCCCAGCGAGGCCCTTGGCTCCAACCTCCCCCCTCACACTCTCCCCTCCTTCACAACCCGCCAGCCTGTCCAGCCCCTTCCTGCTCCTCGAAGACCCCAGCTCGGCCCACCTCGGAGCCCTTGACCTCCACCTGCAGTCTGAGCCTCTGTGATTGGCCGATGGGCCATCCCTGCTGCCCATCCCAGGTCAAGTCGCTTGTTCTGAGAGGCCTCCCTGAAATATCCCTGGTCTGAAGCAGGCCACCCAAGAGTGCTCTGCTGGCCCTCCCGCACTTCCTGAGACCATCTGAGAACACCTTATTTATTCGTTGTTTATTTTTCTGATTCTTCCTCCTGAAAATGAACTTTGGGTAGGCAGGTGTCCCGTAGGTTTGTTCGTCCTTGTGTCCCGAGTCAGGAACAGCACCTCCAGGATCTTGCAAGCATCACCTCGTGGTCCATCCCGACTGCAGATGCACAAGAAACGGGATTCTAGGAAATGTAGTGCAGCCTGGCCAAGTGCTGTGGTCTGAATGTTGGTGTCCCCACCCGAAGTTCTTGTGCTGAAATCCTAACCCCTGAGGTGATGGTATTAGGAGGTGGGGCTTTGGGGAGGCGATCAGGTCACGAGGACGGAATCCTCATGAATGAGATTAGTGCCCTTTACAAAGAGGCCCCACTGAGCTTCCTCGCCCCTTCCAAGGGTGAAAAGGCACCAGCTGTGAACCAGGAAGAGGAACTTCACCAGAACTCGACCCTGCTGGCACCTTGATCTTGGACTTCCAGCCTCCAGAACTGTGAGAAATTGATTTCTGTATTCTATTAAAAACACATCTAAGTACACACATACACCACACACACACTTATATGCAAAATCTGCACGTGTGTATAATCCAAAATACTGTTCTTAGTGGCTGGTTGACAGTGATGTTTTCCCTTCCTTGTATTTTCTGGGGTTTTCTATAATAAATACATATGTCTTGTTTAAAAAAAAAAAAAAGAAATAGACTTCTGCTGCTTATAAGCCACTAGTTTGTGGCATTGTGTTCCAGCAGCCCAGGCAGACTGAACTGGAGAACCAAGAGACCAAGTACATTTGAAAGCCATCACATCCGGTCTGTATCAGTACTGGCTGATGGAGTGAGTGAGTGGTTTTGGACCAAAGTATAAACCCTTCAGCCTGGAACCTCATTTTCATGGACTAGCCTCTGCCTGTCCACCAGCCACATGTCCCAAGTCCATCTTCCTCCCAGCCATCCTCCAGCGTCTCTGAACGCCCCTGTCCCAGGACACTGCTCCTCACCCATCTGCTGCTGACCCTCAGCACCTTTGAAGATCAAGCTTCAAGTGATGCCTCCTTTTGGAGTCATTTTACACCCAGGCTGACCACAGCCTTCCTGTATGTGCCCCTCCCTGTTTGCCTCCCTGGAAACAACCGTTACTCCATGCTTCTTGTGTTTCTTTCCAGAGATGTCTGGTCATTTACCAGCAAAACACAGATATAACTTTTCCTCACATGAAAGACAGCGTACAACATTTTATTTCTGGTCCCTGCCTTTTCTTTTTTTTTTTCTTAACACTGTATCTTGGAGACATTTCCCAATCAATATATACTGAACTGCTTTTTCCTTTTGAACTGCTCTGTGGGATTCCGTATGGATGGGCCATAATCTATTTCACCAGTGGCTTCTGTTGGAAATTCAGGTCGTCTGCACTCCTCCCGCTATGGTAAACCACACTGCAGCGAGCATCTCTTGTACCCGTCCGGATCGTGCTTCTGCCCCTTTCACAGCTGGACAACATCTGATGCTCTTCAAAATTCCATCCGAGAAGCTCGCCTTACTATATAAGTGGGGCTGGCCGCCCCCTCCTTGGCTTCCTGGCCCCAGGTACGTGCCTCCCTGTGACACTCACTGTAAGATATTTATCAAAGCGTTTGACTTTCCTTGTGTCTCATTCAGCGTTGAGCCTCCAGCATGATTCACCTCGCCCAGCACACAGGAGGCGCGTGAGAGACGTCTGTGGATTGAATGAACGTCGCACTTGAAGCCCAGACCCTCGAGGGCTCCCAGGCTTGCTGCCCGCTGCGTGCGGTGCGCGTCCTCACCGCCTCCGCGCTGCCCAAGCTCTGTGGGCTTCTCTCTGTCCCTCCCCGACTATATTCTGCACCTTGCTCCTTCGGTTTTGCTCATGCTGTTCCCTCCTCTCTGAAGTCCTAGCCCATCCTTCAAGGGACAGGTCTTCCTCGACCTCCTTCATGAAGGAGGCTTTTGCTGAAATGTCAATCTCCCACTTTTCTGAACTGCCGCTGCCTTGATAGTCACTTTGGCATATTTTTTCAAGCTCCATTGCTCACTAATTGTTTCCCGTCTGTTGGTTTTGTGTCCCCAGCTAGACTGTGAGTTCTTTGAGAGCAGAGCATCTCCCATGATGCTGCGCTCATGGTAGCCATTCAATGCTTCTGCATCAGTAAAGCAATTGGTTCCTTCACTGATGGAGTCAGATCTTAATACTGATGGCTGGAAATGGTCCTCAGGGCACCAAAAAGGCACTAAACATCTCGGCGCAGATACCCTTTGAAGTAGGAGACGTGACCCAGGTGGAAAGTCTGGGAGCTTGGTTCTTCTCTAGACCTCGGCCCCATACTACTTAGACTGGACCTTCTGCAAGCGTGACTCTCAGGTACATCAAGTCGTGTCACTCTGCGGTCCCCATGGGCCTGAAAACAGCTCTCCTTTGACAGCTGCATGTAGCACACGTCCCGTTTCCCTGGCTTCTCTGGAGAAATGGGGCGCCCAGAAAGAATCGAACGAGATCCACTCAGACCCAGGTCCAGTCATATTTCCAGAACTAATCTGACTCAAATCCCACTCACTCAGCCTCTGTTTCCATCAAAAAAACGTGACCAGGCTGCAGATCCTATCAGGAGAGAATGGTGAAGTCACCGCTTATAGAGCCAAAGGAAACATTAAACTAGGTTTGCAACTGAACTTGGGAAGGAAAACAATGAGCAAGAGGGTACCAGAGACATGTGTTTATCACCGACCATCCAACCTGGAGGCTCCAATTGATTTAGACTACAGCCAAAGATGAGCTGAGCCTGCCTTCAGAGGAAGGAGATCTGCCAGTGGGAGATGCAAAATTCCACTGGTTTTTTTTTTTCCTCTGTCCTCAGTTTATATAACCTTCTCATTAGCTCAACTACTCCTTGAGGCTTCGGGCTTCTGGATGGCTCCCAATGGCAGGTAGCTGGCCTGAAAGACATCTCCCTGGACTTGGCTTGGCCCAGACCAGCCTCACAAACCTCACCTCTCAACCTCTGGGCTTTGGCTGTAGAACCAGGACGCATCTTCCCACTGTGATGAGCTGGAAGGTGTCTCCCCAGCCCTCTCTGATTCCGGTGGGCCTACCTCCCTCCCCATCCCCCACGAGCGATGTTCAAATGTCATTCATTCGGTCTCGCACAAGGAGCAGGTGCTGCTGCTCGCAGTGCCGGCCCTCCCCACGGTGCCCGTCCGGTGGAGAAGGCAGGTGTGAAGACAGACCGACACCTGACAGGGCAGAGTGTCCCGCAGGCCGCGAGTGAATGTGATGCTTGGTGCGCCAGGAAGTGAGAGTGCCTGACGTTGCCTGTGGGATGGGCATGGGCTCACTGGGGACATCTGAACTTGATCTTGAAAGGTGAGTGAGGGTTTTCCAGGAGAAGGGGGTGGGAGTGGAGGAAAGAACTCAGGGCCAGGGGGAGGGTTGTATAGCTCAGTGGTAGAGCACGTGCTTGGCATGCACAAGGTCCTGGGTTCAATCCCCAGTACCTCTGTTCAGAGGTGGAAAAGAAAAGAATTCAAAGCAGAAGATATAAAATATCAAAAGGCACAAAAATGGTAAACATGGAGTGTGCAGAGAATGTTTCACAAGGCCTGGGAGTCCAGGTGGGTGTGATCCAGGAGGCCATGGGCACTATAGGCATTTAGAGGCAAAGTTCAGGAGTTATTTTTTCCGCAGGCAGCAAGATGACAGAGCAGTTACCTGCTCCTCAGGAGAGGAACATGAGCAGATTGATCTTTTTGGAAAGGTGATGGTTTAGAGAACACCCTGCACCAGAGACCAGCATTGGAGGTGTGGGGAAAAGGTGGACAGGATGCTGTCACAATTTTCCAGGCAAGAGAGACAAGACCAGTGGCGTGGCCATGGCCATGGAGTGGGGGAAGGACAGCTGATACTCTGGAGGCAGAATCATTTGTAGTCTGCTTGCGGACGGCATGTTGGCTCAGGCAAAGAAGAGCTAGGTTGGCGGGTGATGCCAGAGGCTCTGTTTAGGGGGTTGGCTGACTGCTGGTGCCACTGATAAAGATCAGGAGTCCAGGAGGAGGAGGATATCTAGGTGGGAAGCCAGGGGTTCACTGTGGGAAGGGGAGGACACCCAGGAGCTCTGTGCATTTAGACTTTGGAAATCCACATGGAGCACTCAGAATGAGAGGTGAGGGCAGAAGGTGACATTTGTGGAAATTACCTGAAATCATGGGTAAGCAAAGCATAAGACAAGAAAAGCAAGGACAATCATTAGAAAGTCCACAAATGATAAATGCTGGAGTGAGTGTGGAGAAAAGGAAGCCCACCCACGTTGTTGGTGGGAATGTAGTTTGGTGCTGCCATTATGGAAAACAGTATGGAGATTCCTTAAAACACTAAAAGTAGACTTACTGGATGATCCAGTAATTCCATTCCTGGGCATGTATCTGGAGGAAACTCTAGTGTGAAAAGATACATGCACCCCAATGTTCATAGCAGCACTGTTTATAATAGCCAAGACATGGAAACATCCTAAATGTCCATGGGCAGATGACTGGATAAAGAAGATGTGGTATATATACACAATGGAATACTACTCAGCCATAAAAAAGAATAAAATAATGCCATTTGCAGCAACATGGATGGAACTAGAGATTATTATACTAAATGATGTAAGCCAGTAGAGACAGGCAAATACCATATGATATCACTTATATGTGGAATCTAAAAAAACAACACAAATGAACTTATTTACAAAACAGAAACAGATTCAGAGACATAGAAAACAAACTTATGGTTACCAAGGGGGAAAGGGGAGGAATAAATTGAGATTTTGGGACTTGCAGATACAAATTACTGTGTATAAAATAGATAAACAGCAAGGTCCTACTTTATAGCACAGTGAACTATATTCAATACTTTGTAACCTATAATGAAAAAGAATATGAAAAGGAAGATATATATATATACATATATATGTATATATATATATATGTATAACTGAGTTGCTATGCTGTACACCAGAAACTAATACAACATTGTAAACCGACTAACTTCAATTAAAAAGAAAAGAAAAGAAAAGCAAGGACAAAACATCTGGGGACTGGGCCACAGACAGGCAGACGGAAGAGCGAGTTTCCAGGAGAGGCAGATGGCAGTGTGTAAAGGGCACAGAGCAAGGATTGAGAACGGGCCTAAGGCAGAAATCTGCTGCATTTGAGCACCCATTTGGGTCCAACACACCGATTTCAAAAAGGGCAAACTGGCAGTGCATTTTATTTGAGAGGCTCGGACCCTGCCACCCTTACCTTCCTGAGTCCAGATGCAGTCCTGTGATGCAAGCCTGACCCACTGGAGGATCGCTGCCTTCTGGCCCCAGTTTGACATTTAGGGTTCCAGGATAAGGATGTGACTTAAGACAGGCCAGTGAGAGCCAATTCCAGACTTTTGTTGAAATTACTGGGGAAGAGGAGTGTACTTTCTGCTGGGATTGCTATGCTATGAGACACTGGGACTGAGCCAGCTGCTACCAATTTGCCATCTCCTGGGGAGAGCTAGCCTGAGCATGAAAGCCATGCAGAGGAGGGAGGAGCTGAGAGATAGAGACTCTTGATATCATTTACCCTCTGGATCCAGCTATGCCTGGATTTTTTTTTATTTTTTTAGTTATTTGGGCCAACACATACGCTTTTACGCTTAAACCAATTTGATTTGGGTTCTGTCCATTGCAACCAGAGGAGTTTTGACTCTTACAAGGCCACGTAGCTAATGAGAGGCTGCTGGTTACCAGAGTGGCATCTGGAGAAAACTGGGTCCAGCTCTACACCTGCACATCACTCAGAATACCAGAGTCAGGCCTATGGGTATGGCCATGGGACAAAAACCCAGAGACGGATGAGCTGGCTGTGTCTCAATACCTGTTAGCATGAAAACACAATGATTTGCTTTATGTTGTGCAAAGGTGGAGTCATCCAGGTCAGCCCTGGCCTGGCACGTCCATTTCTGGTCCTTGCCAAGGAAGATGGTTAAGATGGGAAGGTAGATTTATTTGAGGACACGTGTCAACATCAGCCTACAAGAGAAAACAGAGTGCAAGGGGTATGCTTTGCTGGCATGAGCTGTTACCAGAGAGGTCTCTTTTGGGGCCTCGAAGACCAAAAGTCATGAGGTTAGATGCTGTTTGAGTCCTGAAGTTGACCAAGCATGAGCACTGGGTGAGGATGTTCTTTCCCCAATGGCCTGGACTAGGTGGGCGGATGACTTTACATGGGGTAATCTGAGACCCAAGTCATGAGAAGGAGCCAGTCACATGCAGAGACTAGGTAGGCAGGAATAGGAAGTTTTAAGGTGGCTTGAGAGAAAGTCAGAAGGCCAGTGTGGTTTAAGCACAGTGAGTAAAGGGAGGGAGAGAGGACCAGAGGGAAGGACCGTCTCTCTGGTACTTAATACATTTCATCTCATCCTTCTGTCTATCAGTCTGTCCATTCGCCTAGTCCATAAACATTCATGCCTTTAAGACAATGGGTGGCAATAAGACTGAAGAAAGAGTTTGCAAAGCAGAAGGGGAAAGATTCACAATCTAGGCAGAAAAACCACACATAAGCCAAGGCCTGGAAAGGAAAATGCTCGCCACTTGGGTGGGGCCTGTTGGGAAGGGTCTTGAATGCCTGGCCTCCCCCCACCAGGGGACCCTCCACCACACAGAGCAGAACACCAACATGCGGAACACCAGGAAATGTTGATAGGTGAAAAACAATTTTTTTAATGTAATTCATGATTCCAGGATAAATCAGATATAGTCTTATACTGTATTTTAATACAGCCAAGTGGGTAGCAGGGACCCAGGGCTTAAGAAAAAGTAAAGGGAAAATTACTTAAAATGGAGACTATTCCATCAATTAGCTTGATTTTTTCCCCTGCCAACCAAGAAAAGCCCATCATTAGTTACTATTAGTGATGGCTGGGCTTGGAGAACACCTGTTTTCTGCTGCACGTCGCTGGTGCGGGCCAGAGGGAGCTGTTTCAGGGCCTCAATCAGGCAGTGACATGATGAGATTTGCGCTTTGGAAAGGTCACCGCTGTTGGGTAGAGAATGGATGGAGGGGAAGAGAGGGTGTCTGTTAGGCTGAGGCGTTGTGGCTGAAGGCAGGCGAGCTTCTCGGGGTTAGAAATACTCAAGGTTTTGAAGAGCTATTTGGAGAGACAGACACAAAGCTCCTGGTTCGTAAAGCTGGACAGAATCTGCCAGTTCTGTCAGATCTGTGCAAATGAGACATTTATTAGGCCCGGGGCCTCTGCTGCTCATCTCAATGAAAGAATGACCATCTGTTTTCCAAGAGGCGCCAGGAAGGCCCAAGTAAAACGGTGTCCGTTTGAGACCGTTTAATCCCCCTTTCCACCTGAGAGTATGTTGGAGACATGTCTGGATTCCCAAGCCACAGAATAAGAACTTTGAAATGTACCCAGAGAATACCGGGTCCCCACCTCCATGCCCTGCTCTTCAGAGTTTGCAGTGATGCCCCCCAGGGAGAATCCAGCCCACCTGAGCTCTGGGTCAGCAAGGCAGCCCCAGAAATATACTGCATCGCCCACATGCAGAGCACTTAATATGTGCTGGGCTGGAATCAGGGCTTCGCAGCCCTATCTAGTCTCAACTTATTTACCGAGGGGTGCGAGTCTCTCACTGCTGACCCATTTTGTCTAACCTCTAACCTGTCAGCACTTGAAAACCTTCTCCCACCCCCGCCATCGTGTGGCTTCAGCCGGGAAAGTCCGCGTTTATGGTTCTCTTCCCGCACTGATTAAAATGACAGGAGGACAATGAAACACTTGTCTCCAAAAGTGACTTCTTGGATCCACTGGCAAAATGTTCGAAAGTGGGTACAAAGCCCAAGAAACAGGACACCCAGGCTCTTTGAGCTTTGGGAGTATTACAGAATCCTAGCCCGGGCCAAGAATGAGTCACAATGAAAGCTTTTAAAATATAAAACCATCAACCTAGATTTCAATTCCAAGGAAACACATACTTGGCCATGAGGGAATGCTTAAAAAAAAAAAAAAAATCAGGCTTAAGCCACTTGACAGGAAAATAAAACAGCCAAGGAACATTCAAATCTAATGATTTACATCCTACCCTAGTATCCCCCACCCCGCCACCTCCCTTCTAATATGGGTCAGGGCTGACATGGACTGGACAGTCTCCACCAGTGTGCATGTCCTGGCCAGGGTTCCCTTTTCACGGAACACTATTTCTCGCCCACGATCCTGTGTCTGGACGCAGCCAGTCAGAGCTGCATGGTGCTGCCTTCTGGTTGCTGTGCCAGTTGCATGGATTCTTCACAATTTCCCTGCTCTCGGGCGCTCTTGGGTTGCTGGAGGTGGCTGTTCTGGGAATACGAGGATTTTTCTTCCATGATTTATGTGGGCAAATGCTGTTCATTTCTCTCAGAGAAATGGAAGCTTGATTGATTTCCTAAATGTAAGAATGAGATTGTCCTGCAATAAATATTCAAGACTGACCAGGAAGGGCGACCACCATCTGCTGAAACACAAGCCCAGGAATCACTTTGTTAAGCTTTCCCAGCCAAGGGAATGAATGAACAACCATCCGATATAATATTTGCTCAGCGCCTGAGAGTTCACAAAGGTTTTCACTTATCTCATTTGATCTTCACCATAGCCCCTGAGTGGTAGGGCACAGGTTTACAAGGATTATTAAAACCCCACATTTTTTTTTCTTTCGTAACAGATAAGGGTTCTAAAGGCTTCAAGTCACTTGGGGGAGGTCAGAGAGTTTGGGGACTGTATCGCGGGTCTCCAATTCATTCATGCACATATTTAAAAAACATTTATCTAGAGCCTAGTCCAAACTGGATGAGATGGGAGAGGGTACAAAGATGAATAAAACACGGTGCCTGGTTAGGAGAAAGATCATGTTCTAGCCATAGGGGAGAGAGCCAGAAGTAAACATGTCCCTGCTTTGCAAGGTAGTGCTCAGGAGAAAGAAACAGAATGCGGACCACATTTGTATTCGAATGTTCTTGCCGACGACGGCTCGGCTGTTATTTACAATCTCTCTCCTCTAAAGGCGGGAGTAGAGGGGCTTAGCCGTGTGCCTGGGGTCAAGTCTCACTGGGTGATCGCACGCCGCCGGGTGGGGACAGAACTCTCCCTTTTAGGGCAAACGTGCAAATATTTCCCGGGTGCCGAGCTAAGCCGGAGACCCGCACACGGCCTCCCCGAATTTCCCTCCACGAGATAACTCGGGGTCTCTGCCTTTAGGGCAGCGGCTTCATCCTGCCGCTGCCTCCAGCGCGGCGAGGCGGGCAGCTCGCTGTCCGCGGTTACACGCGGCTGCGAGACGGCGAGGTTTTGTCTCGCCCGAGCATCGTCCACCGCCCGCGAAAAGTCCGCGAGCGAGCACCCCTTCTCCGCGCGTCTTCCTCTCGCGTCACCCCGGCTCTGGCAGCCACAGCCCATTCCTCGAAGCGAACACACCAGCCCCGCTCTCTGGCTCGCCTTTTTATTTTTCTTTTATTTCATGCCTTTTGAGGTTTCCCTCCCAAAGATATTTTTCACAGTATTTTTTAGTTGCACAACGGATGGATAGAAACATTCTCCTTTAGATTAAAAAAAAAAAAAAAGACATGTACATATACTGGGTCGCCAGCGGTGCAGCTGAGCTCCGGCGGGACGCCGCCCGGCGCCCGGCGGGTGCGGCTCACAGCCGCGCGCGGGTCTCCGCGCCGCCCGGGAGCCCTTTGTGAGCGCCGACACTGGCATTGTGTTTCCCGTTTTGCTTTATTCTTGGCAAACCCAGCGCTTAGCACGCGGGAAACGCTCGGAAAATAACACGTGTGTGTGTAAAGTTTGTTTAATTGCAGAAACAAATGCGGGGATGGGGCAGCTCCCGGTTTGCAGGGCGCTGTTCCTTTGTTAAGATCTCACTCGCGAGGGTGGCCCCGCAGCCCCTCGGTTGTCCTGGCTCGCCTGGGAAGAGGAAGCCGGTTCTACCCAGCCCCGGACCCTGGAGAGAAACGGCCGCTTGTGCCCGCGCGCCCGGCCCAGGCCGTTTCTGGCTCGGGCTTCGGTCTCGGGGCGCCCTTGGGGTGGCCTCGCGGCGCCCGTGGTGTTGCCTCTGGCCTGACACCCCGCGGGATTCCGGCCTCCCTCGCGGGGCGGCCGCCTTGGCCCTTGCTCGCCGCGCCCAGCTTGGGCGGCTTGATCCCAACGCGGCCGGGCGGAGGCCCTTCCCAAATTCCGCCCACCCGGGCCCCTGGCAGCGTGTCGAGGTCGTGGGGAGCTCCGCCACCCGACCCGACCGTGGGAAAGCCGGGCGGGGGCGCGGGGGGCGCAGGGCCAGGCTTGGCACGCCGGCGCGCGGGTCTACTAGGCAGGGAAAAGTTGTTGGGGGCGGGGGGCTGTCAAAGTTTTGGGGAACTTTTCCACTTGAGATTCTACAACCCTGCAGTGCCCCCTACAGAAAGCAGCAGCCAAGGAGGGCGGGCGCCCCCCGCGCCCCCCGACTGCAGGCGGCGGCGCGGCTCAAGCCGCCTGGAGCTCTAGCTGTAGCTTTTGCTTTTTTTCCCCCTTGTTTTTCTGATACATCTTTTTTCAAAATTGAAAAAACAACAACAACAAAAAAACCAAAAAACGAGCGCGAGCCGCCGCCTGCAGTGGAGCGTGCTCGGCCTCCGGAGGCAGTCGTCTCCAACTTTTCCTCTCCCGCCCCAACCCCGCGCGCGCCTCAAACTTCGGTTCTGCTGGAGCCCAAATTTGCCTGCTGCTCGACTCCACTCTTAATAAGCGCGACAAGGCCCCTGGCAGTTGTTTGCAACGTGGGGGCCACGCTCTCGAGGCTCAGGCCTGCCCGATGACCCGCTCCCGGTGTCTGGGCCCAGTTTGGGAAGGGGAAACCGAACGTCCCGGGAGCACCCCGGGATAGGGCGGCGCGCTCTCGTGCCCCGGGGCAGGGTGGGGGGGTAGGGATCTCCCGCGCCCGGAACGTTGCGAGCAAGGCTTGCGAACGTCGCAGGGGGGCACTCGCGAGAGACGGACAGGAAGAGGGCCAGGGGGGAACGCCAGAACCCGGGACCACAGCACGGAAACGGCCCGGGGCTGAGCAGAAGTCAGATCCGGGGATGGAGGGAGCCGGAGAAGAGGAGTGAGGAGGCCGGGGAGGCAGGCCCTGCTGCCCTCTTGAAGGCCGGCAGTCTGCTGTGGCAGTGGAGCTCCAGGCCGCCCAGAAAGGGAAGGGGTCAGGAGGTCGGGCCCCGGCCTTAGCAAGCTCAAACAAGGCCCAAGAAGGGAGCAGCAGGAGTTCTGGGCCCAGGCCTGGCTCGGGTTGTCCAAAGGGGGCCTAAACCAGGCCTCTGGTGGAGAAACCGAGTCACAGTTAGGCCTCGGGCCCGGCCCAGACGCGTGTGAGCCAAGTTAGGGGTAGGGAACAAGGACCCTGGGGGGTCTCAGAGACTAATGTGGTAGGGGGCTTCAGGGCTTCCCAGTCCAGAGCCGGATTGGCGAGTTAGACGCTTGTAGATCCGAGGTTGGATTGGGGAGGGGTCTCTGGGAAGTTGGCTAGCTACACAAGGATTGGGGGGATTTAAGTGCTTAGAGATCGAAGGCAGGTCTTGGGGAGGGGGAGTCAGACAATTGAAAAGCCTGGGTGGTTATTTGGGGAGGGGTCTTTGCGCCTGGACGAAGCTCAGAGCAGCACCTGCTTGGCTTGAGGCCTGAGGCCTTGTCAGAAGCTTCAGTGAAGGGTGGGCCGACTAGGCCAGACCAAGAGAAAGAAAGTGAATAAACCTGGACTATAAGTGGGCGGGGGTCTCCTGAGCGAGGGTCACAAAGGGTGAGCCATGGCCACCAGGCGTTTAACCGACGCTTTCTTGTTGTTGCGGAATAATTCCATCCAAAACCGGCAGCTGTTAGCCGAGCAAGTGAGTAGTCACACCACCTCCAGCCCTCTGCATTCACGTAGCATTGCTGCGGTGAGTCTCCAGGCGGCCTCTCCGACACACGCACCGTGTGCACTGCGGCTCTGCCTGTCTGTCTGTCTCTGTCTGTCTCTGTTTTAAAAAGATAAGAATAGGAAATGCGAGGTCTCTTGGCCAGGGTCCGAGAGCTTCGGTACCCTGCATGGGGAAAAAGCAGTTTTAGGCCCCCGCTCCACCTCTGCCTTGCACGCTCTCCTCACTTCCGCATCCCTCCTGATTCCCCCCCTTCCCGCCCCCCCAGGCGTCACTGCACGGCCGGCCGCCTCTAATTTACATATGTTTTAGCGCTAAGATTTGGAAGCTTTGGGCCTTTACGAAGCCTTTGTGTTTTGTTTTAAGCTCCCCCCTTCCGCCCCCGCATACTGAGCCTCACTTTGGTTCTCTGAGTGCCGGCTTGCAGGATCGAAGACCCAAATTCTTGCAAATGAACGATTCCCTCCCCCAGAGGAGGAAGGAGTTGTTTGATTTTTTTTTTTTTTTTTTTTTTGGTCCTTTTTCTTTTAATGGCCTCGAAGCCCTCTGTGTGGCCGTGTACCCTGTGAATAATTGCCTGACTGTTTTTCCTGGGGGCTCTTGTTTGTGAGACTGTAAGGTGCTAGCTTCTTCGTTTTCCATTTCCTAGACAGGAAATTAAACTTCTCCCTCCATTCGAACTTTAAAAAAAACACACACACACATGGTGTATATGTGAAAATTAACCCCCTAAGTAGCACCGGTTTTGATTTAATTAACCTGAACGTTTCTTCAGACCAGCAGTAGACTCTTACTGGGAAGGCCTGGAAAGATTACTGTTGCCTTTTTGTTTGTTTTTGATGAGGGCTACTCTGAACCTGCTTTCTGCTCTGTAGAATATGCGGATGGGGGTACATGACTGTAGCTGGGGATGATGATTAGCCCTGTGGTATCTTTAATTGAAAAGTGGAGTTAGAATACCGGTTTGTGTTGGGGAGGCCCCTGGCTGTGGACAGGGTAGGTTGGAATAGAAGCAACATGGGAGAGCGAGGGAATAAAATAAAGTCATGCCGAGACCAGATTCCTGGGGGCTGTGGTTGAGACATACCGTTTTGGGAATCTGACACTCATTGTACCTCTTAGGGACTGTCTTCCCTTTTAATTTCTTTTCTTTATGGCTTGATCTAAAATACTTCAGAAAAATTAATGCCGTCTGTCTTGATTATTGACAGAGCGTCTACAAAGACAGTTTTTCCTTTTTGTAAATCACAAGTGGAAAATGTCTTCGGCTATTTGAAGCTGTGTGAGCAGTTGTAGGAATAAAATCACTGTAAACTTAGGTCAAAAAGCATACAAAACAGAGGGACGGAGTGTGTTTAGGTTTTCATTCACTGAAGAATATGGAGGTTTTTTACATTTGTAAACTGAGAGAAATTGTGTGATATAGAGATGCAAATGGAAATGGGCTGATTCCTGCGCTAATTTTGAAAAGAATGTTCTGAAATAAGCCAAGAAATAGAGAGTAGAAATTGAATGAATAAATTCCTCAATGCAACTTTAGTTTTGTTAAATAAGGTGTAAAAATTGCATGTTCCTTGAATTTTATGCTACCTTGTGGGGGGGGGAAACCCAGAACTAAAATTCTTATTAATGTTTCTAAGGTATCAGTTTTAATTGATTTTAAACTATAATGTTTGCTTTAAAATTTTTCATTATATAAGGTTCAAAATACACTGAACTATTGGATAACATGAGACTTCTTTTTTTTTTTTTTTGATTGTTTAGTCTGACGGTTTAGAAGCCTGATGTTTGAGACAAGCAGCTTTTTGAAAGTGCATCTCTAAGTCAAACCTATTTTTTAAATGGTTTTCTAAGTTAGGCAATTTAAAAAATATATATATAAATTAAGTCAAATAATTTAAAATATGTAGCTAAAGTATACAATTTGGAAAAATGCATATGTCAGAAAATGTACAGATATATTTAGCTAACTCGGATATTTTCTTGAAAATAGATTTCTAAGTCAAACTGAAAATACATGTCGAAGTCAGAACACTAAAAAAAATTTTCTGTATGTTACACCATTTAAAATGTTACATATGTTAGTTGGCTATTTAAAATCTTTCTTAGATCATTTAAAATATCCTTGTAGTCAATTCAGACTATCTAAAAAATAGATTTTGCAATTAAATAAAAATGGTTTGCCTAAGTTAGAATTTTGTTTTAAAATCATACATTTATATATTTTAATTGTGTGCATTAAAAAAACACATAACATAAATTTCTGAAGTGTTTTGGTTTGATTTTCAGTTATATTTTCAGCTTGCTTACAGTTGATTCTACAGAAACCATTTTACACACACACACAAAATCAAATATGGCAAGATGTTAACCTGACTAAGTAGAGGGTACAATATTTTCAACTTTTCTGGAAGTTGAAAAAATGTTATAAACATTTTGGGGAAAAAGCCGTATCTAACAGTTTTTAAAAGCTTTATTAAATAACTGATGTAATGTTTTTCACTGCATATCTACCTCATAAAATTTTTAAAACTTCATTTCTGACTTGTAAATTTCAAAATCATGTAGCAAATCAAACAAAATTTAAACTGTCAAATTTGAATATGGTCTGGATTTTAGGTGATATTAAGAAATTATTAGTTAATTAAAGTAATTATAATTAAATACATTTTTTAGTTTTATTAAAGAAGCCTACTGAAATGTTTAGTATTTGAAATGTCAAAATATCACTTATTTCATATACTTAACTTTCTCCCCCATAATGGAAACAAATAAGGCAAAGTGTTACTAATTATTAAGTCTACTGATGAATCTGTGGGTAGGTGCTATACCGTGTTACATATTCTTCTGTATGTTTGAAAAATTGTAAGTAAAAACTTAAAACATAAATATCTGTCATGTTAAAAACACAAGTAAAACAATTAACAGACACTTTAAATGTATTTAAAACTCAAGTAATTAAAAAAGGAAATAACTAAATTCTAGAGCTTAACTTAATTAAAAAATCATAAATTACAATTTCTATTTCCCTAGTTAAAAGAAAATGCTGTAGAAGTTGATTTTGGAGTATGCATTTGTTATCTCACAATTAGAAATAAATCACATCCAAAATAATAAGGTTTTTTTTGGTTTTTGTTTTAGTTTTAAATCTCAATTTTCACATCCTTATTTTAGGTGAAAGCTGTAGAAATTGATTGTAAAATGTGTGTGTGTGCTTTTGTGTGTGTATTACACACCGCAAAACAAATCACACCTAAAGCATATCATTCAAAAAAATTAATCAGGCATTTTTTGCATCCTAGTTTGAGAAAAAACTAGAAGTTGGTGGTTGGCAGTGGTGGGGTTAGTGTGCATACCTATACTGCATACCAAAACAGGTTTGTGCAGCATTCAGGCAAATATGTCACAGCTAAGCAGGAATTTAAGGAGAATGTGCAGTGACAAAACAAACAAAAAGTCCCAAGGGCCAGAGGGGACCTAAAGGTCGTTTGACCCAATATCCCCTGTGTGATAACCCCTCTGCCTGCCTTCCTTGACCACGTTCTGTGATGGCGATAGGAAATTCCAGCAGCCAGTCCCTCCACCTCTTTTACTACCCAAAACGTCTTTGCCCACATTAACCCCACGTCAGCCTGTATCTTGCATCCTGTGGTCCTACCTCGGGTTCTGGCTCAGGGGTCTCTGACACGGGAAGCCTCTTCCTTCTGCGTGATAGATAACCCTGCAGCTGGCTCAGCTTTCCCGGCGCAGGCAGCAAGGGGGCCTAGGAATGAAGTCTAGTTTTCCTGTGTGCTTTTTGAAGTTCAGCACCCAGAACTGAGAAAAATTCTGCTTAATTGTGTTCTTGGTTGTGTTGATTTTAGTAAAACTAATTGTTAAAAACAGGGGGTGGGGGGCAGTTGATTCTTTTAGACTATCAGCAAAATAACAGCTGTGGGCATTTGTCATTCATTCTGTTTTGGCCTCAGTTTTGGATGCCCCATCACGGTCATGCCTCACGGCAGTAGGAAATACAGGCAGGAGCGCTGGACTCTTAAGTCTGGGAATTTAGGGCCAGGTCTCACTGAGAGGCTGTCTGAAAATTAGGCCTTCAGGCAAGCTTTTAATCTCTTCTGACATCTTTTGCCTTACTTGTAAATTGAGGGTTTGAGTTAGGTGATACCTAGTGGGCTTGTGGGTTCAATGATGCTTTCTTAAATTCTGTTTTAATACGTTATTTCTCCTGACCAAGGAGGCAGCCTTAGCTTTATTCTGAAAAGGAGAAAAACATAGTCAGCAACATTGCCCGGCCTGTCTGTCCCATGTTACCGCAGAAATCCTTAGAAGTAGCTCCAATAACTGTGGAGAAATAACTTTGACATTATATCTGCCAAATGCAGATTTAAGGCAGCACTTCATTCAGGCAGTTTCAGGCAGCTTAGCTTTGAGAAGCTGAAATGAAATTACAACGTTAAATAATCATTCCAAAAAAATGTGTAAAGTCTTAAACGAATGAATGAAAAGTAGATGTTAAATTGCTGTTCTGATCTGATGAGGTGCTGCTGTGTGACTTGTGATTCCCTTTGATCTCCTGGAATAGATCTTATAGAGGGATCTGAGCTGCTTTGTTAGTGTTTACAGCCTAATCTGTTCTCTGCTTTAAAATAATGCATAATCTATAAATGGAAGCTGGAGTTAATTGGTCTTAGATTAGTTTGAAAGTAGCACATTATTTTTAATAAAACATGGTGTTCTTTAGGGGGGAAGAAACGACTGAGGATTAACTACGGTTATAAGAAACCCGAGGCCCTTCTTCAGTCTTGACTATAATATTAGCTAAGATTTATTGAGAGCTTACTACATCCCTGGCGCTGGGCTTTGCCCTTCCTGTGTGCAACCTCATTTCATCCTCACAGAGCTGTATCCAAAAAGGAACTGCTTTTTTTCATGAAACAGATCCAGAGACTGAGGTTTCGAGGAGTCAGGAAATTTGCCCAGTGTTTCCCACCTAGCGTGTCGGGGAGCTGGGATGGGACCTCAGGCCCCAGAACCCTGGCTACCTGCTGGCCCCGTAGCGCTGCCTCCTTTCCGGGTGCGCTGCAGTCCTGAAGAGCGAAGAACCCGTAAAACATTTTTTTTCTTACAGTAGGATTGCGCTTTCTTTATCTCACTTTACAACCATACGTAGTCAGTTTTAACTTACATACTGAACATTCTAAGTTTTAGTCCATGCTGAGTCTGTTGGAAAATTAGTTCTCTGTCTTTAGAATCCAAGTATGAAATCACTGTGTATTTCTCTTTAGATCTATTTGCTTTTCTGCTTCTAAAGATTCCATTTGAGCAGAGAGGCTTACTTGAGAATAAGGGTACTTTGTTGGATAAAAGTGAAGCAAACTTTTATTTTGGCAGTAATGCAAATAAAGTAAATATCACTATAGCATAGACCTGTATTTCCAACTCATTTTGCTCAACTTTTCCAGACTTCCTGAGTAAACACAGATGGGTTTCCACTTATTTTTCAGTTTTATGTAGAAAGTTCTGTAGACTATAAATTCCACTTGCTACTTGGAGTTTTCAGTATTTGCTTGATTGTATGCCATTGGCAGGTCACAATCCTCAATTTAGACATAAAGATTGAGACGGTGGTGATGTGCAGTACCGTGTTTGCGTTCGGCTGTAGTTTGGTTTTTCCTGTTGGTAACCCTAAGTGTTTTAATTCAGGTCTTGACAACATTTTCTGGTAATTTGGTGGCAGGGGGAGTTTTGAAAGCCTTTTGTTTGTAAGTAGCAAAATGGGGGTGGGGAGATGCCCTTCAAAAAGATGACTTTCTGAATTTAGTTCCCGGTGTGTTGTGAGTAGCTTCTTATCACTGGTAACTCCCTAAGTTGTTACTACAATTAGGGAGACTGAAGGTGGGGTGGAAAGAGGCTTGAACACCTGGGTCTGTGCCCGTCAGCCGTTGACAAGCTCTGGGGCTTCGGGGAAAGGGATCCATATATTCTGAAGCGTGGTCTCCCTATTTGTGAAAAAAAAAAAAAAAAGTCATATCTAGCCTATGGTTCTGATTTCCCCTCTTATCAACTAATAATTGCAGAAACCAAAAGATCAGGCTGTGTGCTGAGTTAATAACCCGAGAGGACAGGCTCATGTGTAGCAGAGATCTTAACCATGGTTTGCAGTGACACTTTGTCCAAGGGTGAGATGTCAAGGAGCCTCTGTAGAACAGGCAGATGTGCAGACTGAGACGATGAATTAGGAGTTTTGCTTTGTGTCTTGTTTTATAAATAAAAACACTTCAGTGTGGAAATGTTAAGCTTCTAAAAAAATAAGGTTTTCTTTTTTTTTTCTTTTTAAAGTAAAAGGTGATAACTCAGATTTCCATTTGACACCATCTTCTCTATTAATATCTTCCAGTACTACTGTTATGTCTGGGTGTATATATAAATATAGTTCTCTTGCTCTCAGAGCAATTTGTAGAAGGAACGGAGAAGCTTTTCAGCTTTCTGTAATGTCAGCTAATTGAATTTTTACGTGGAGGAATGCTGTGTGATTAAACTGTTATTGCTATCATTATTTAATAATATTTTGGCCCTGATAGACCAGTTGCATTTGCACTATTAATTTTTAAATAAGGAAGTTATTTTTTTACTTTCTAAATTTACTGCTAAGCAGGAAAAAAGCCAACACAATTGATTATTGAAATTCACCACTAATTATTTCAGTGATCAATATTATTTAAAAAAAGAAAAAAAACCTAGTTGTTCAGATTATCTCTCCTTAGTAAATGTCTGTTCAGAAGATAGAGTTCCACATTGATCGAAAAAAGAGCCTTTAGCTTTAAATGGAAACTTAATCCTCTTCCTGTCAGTGCTGCTTCCTTCCTACTCTCCCTTAAAAAAAACAAAAACAAAGCCAAAACCCTCTCCTTACCTTTGGTTTTGTTTTGTTTTGTTTGTTTACTTTTTTATAATAGCCTTATAAATAATTCTGTGCCTTCTAGGCCAATAATAACACATGCCAAGCAAATGGAGAGTTTTTCTTTTCTTTGACCACCTGTGTCTCTCTCCCGGGAAGAGTGGTTTCTCGGCTTGCATGTTACCACGGAGAATGCCGTGTCTGTGGGATTTAATTTGTAGAGACCTTACATATGTGGTCACTCAAATATTATCTGAATACAACCATAGACAGTTTTTGAGGGTTGTTCATTTGCTAATTCTGCCGCATTTGCAGGGCTGCTTTGCATGTTCAAATGTGCATTTGACATGGTAAAATTACATTTTAGCTTTGCTCTTATTTTATCTTCCTAAGGGAAATTTAGAATGTTGTATATAGTATTTGATGTTTATGAAACAGATTAGCATTATATTTTAGTGGAATTAAAGCAAGTGTGTTTTATTTGTTTCTATTGTATTTTAATTTTTACAACTATTTATTGTTTCCTATCTCATCTACCAAAACAATAATCATAGTAAATAAAAATAAAAACCACATATTACTATAGTTTTTTTTTTTAAAGGAATAATCAGAAGGGGGAGATTTTTTTAAATGCCTTGGTTAGTGGATCTTTACTTTTAGTCAACTTTAGAGTCGCTTAAAATCCCAGTGTTTTCTCAACTGACCATACCTTATCTTGTCTGTCTGTCCCCACCCTTTTTCTCTTTGCTCTCCCTAACTGCATGGGACTGATGGAAACATCTCTCTTCAGGAGCTGGATGAGGTATTGTGTTTTGAATATTTTTGTATGTTAGCTTATAAAGTTATGCCTGTTTTTCTGAAGTTTTTTGGTCATATGGAAAATGCCAACAGAGTTTACACATATTTTAGCGTTTGTTTGGATTGTTTATAATTGTTGTGTTTAACAATTTTAACTTAGGCTTTATTTAACGTATTTTCACACGAGAGGAGCTGATGATTTAGAGGAGGCTTAGGAACATTGTTTACTATTCTTGGGAAAATGTGTCAACTTTGGAAATAGTAAAGGTTGAACATTTACTTGAACTTAAAGTAAGCCAGATTTTTTTTTAGGATTATGCATGTAGCTCCCTTGAGGTATGTGAAAAGACATGCTGTCTGGTGAAAGCACTAAGGAAGTAGGACTTGGAGCCAGCCGACCTGTGGAGGTGCCACTGGGACGCCCAGGTGACTCTCTGTTAGTGCTGGCTGACTGGTGGTTACGTGGCCCCCTTCCTAGCAGCTCACCTGGGCCTTTTCATTACTTGTTAGCACTTCTCCCAGAAGATGGAGAGAGTACATGTTCACGTCACATTATTCGAGCAGCACTGATACCGGGCTGACAAAAAAAAAGGAGATTGCACTGTGATGGGCAGTTTTGTGTTTCTGTTATCTGTTTCAGCCATGAAGGGTTTGAAAATATTTTTCTTTAGGGTAGACCTTTTTTTAAAAGCCCTTTTTAAAAACTTGGGGGCAGGGAGGATGTCATTTGTTTTTACTCTAATTTAGAAGTAGGAGCAGTGAGATGGGATGAGGGTCACTGTCTTTAAAACCAGTGGGATTCCTAACTAGTTGATAATACAGAGGGGGAACACCTAAACATCCTTCACTGAGAACTGGTTAAGTAACTTCTATAGCATCTCGAATTCTCTGTGCCTGTTAGAAAGAGTGCAGTCTGTCTCTGGGCTGCAGTAGAATGAGTGATACCTTCCAGGAAGGGTCTGGGATGGAAGGGAAACTTTCTCTTGCAAACCCTTTTCTTAGGTTGGGTATGTATGTTTTTAAACCATGGGCATCTATTACTTGTGTCATTAAAAAACAATTCGTGTTTAGAAACAAACCCTTAGCCAGTGGCCGCTGGAGCCAGGTGCCGCGGCGTGCCTGACTAGGACCCCTCGGTCCTACGCCGGCTGGACCCCTCGTCACGCCCCGGCTGTGTGCGTGGGGCTCAGAGAGCAGGCCTCACTTGGGCATCACCGTCACTCCTTACTGAACAGTTTGGAAGCACGTGGCTTGTGGCCCCAGAAAGGAAGTGTCCACGGGAGAGCCAGCAGCAGAGCAGCTTAGGGTGAGGAAGGATTTCGGACGCTTCCCCCACTGGGGGCCTGTCAGGGGTCATCTGTACCGAGGGACCTGCCGTCTGAACCAGGTTCCCATCTTGCCTCCTTCCTCCTCAGGCAGCAAGTTCCAGAAACTGGCTCCCCACGGAAGTTTACAGTGTGGTGTCTCAGCTTGGAGGGGTCTCCAGGTTCTGTTAGCAGAGACCCCGAGGGGAGAGCCCCTCTCTGCCGCACACACTCCCATGCTGGGAGAGCTCTCTGAGCCCCGCATCCAGTCTCTCTGTCCTGCGTCCATGTGGCCACCTCACCCCCTCGAGCACTTCACTTGTCCCTTCTTGTCCTTTGTCCGGAACCAGTCTATCTTCTATGACGTGAATGGTACATGACATGTATTTTATTTACTTCATTCATTTATGCATTCATTCATTGCATCCTTTTACTGTTGACTTGGCCAGCTGATTACAGCTGCATATTTATTACCGCTAAGTGCCAGGTGCTGAGTTAGAAGCTGGGCCTGTGTTGGGAATGGTGTCCAGAGCCATGCTTTGTCAAGGCTGCAGCAGGGCTTCAACGCAGTGTCTTCTGGGAGTGGTAGACGTGACCTCAGCTCCCGGCATGGGTCACATGGACGCCTACCCCTTCGCAGGTGAGGCCTGAGCAGATTTTGCTGACAGCATCACCGGGGCCTCTCAGAGTAAAACAGCTGGTGGCTTCCTGCAGCGTGGCCACGTTAGCTTGTTATTCTCCTTCTCAGAGCAGCTCACAAATCTGCACCCTGGGGATACCAGTCTCTATTCTTCTCCAGAAATAAGAAGTAAGGTGTCCCCAAAGAGGAACCCCCGACCACTCACTCTCTGGTCCAGCGTCTGGCCCTCTCCTTTGTTCTCTGCTCCAGTCTACTCCCCACCGAGGACAAAGTCATCTCCCAAGTGGTTAGGTTTTTAAATTCATAATAGGAAGTATTAAAAAAATTACAAGCTATAAATGTCAAGCTCCCAAAGCACATAGCTTGGGGAGGGCAGGGCGAAACAGCAGGGCCCTGAGGGCCGCAAGCTGGCTTACCTCACTGAGGGCAGCCTTGAGAAAGCCTCTGAACCTCTCAGTGTCCCTATTTCTAAAACAGGGAGCAGTCCTCACTGAAGGTTTGTTGTGGGACTAAAATGATCTTGGTGCGGAAGTGTAGTACCAACGGGACCATTAATTTGTGTTTTAAGGGTGTGTGTAAGAATTGAGAAAAAAAAGAAACCAGTGAAACTAGCAACCTTTATATCTAGGCAGTCTGATTGTTGGGTTTTATATTTCTATCTTTTTACACATTTAAAAAGTGTCTATTTTGAACATTTATTGTTTCATAATCAAAAAGTAAACCCTATTTTTCAGCTATCATGGATTTAAGAAAAACAGACCTGTAGTGCTGACAGCCCCTGATTCCCTTTTATTGCAACATTCTCATTCACTCCCTGGAAGAACAGATTTCTTGAGCCTAATTGTCTGTTAGTGAAGTCGACGAGCCTTGTGAGCCCACCGAGTTATGCTGTGGTCCGACTTCATCATCCACCCTCCACAGTGTCTCAGGTGGAAGCCAGAGCTGCCAGGCTGTAATTCTCAATGTCCCTTCTGGACTTTTTTAAATGTTCACAGCCACAGACAATCCAAAATTGTCAGGATTGTTTCTTATTATTAGCAATGCATTATGGCTGAAGTTAGTTTATTTTTTTTAGATGGGGTGTGTGTGTGTACGCCTGACTTCTCTAATCTGTACAGAGGCTTTGCCATTTCCTTAATCTTATGGTACACTAAATCAGCCTTCTCGTAAATGCAGGGTTTTATAAGAGTAGGAAGGCTGTATGTTTGGAACAGCAAGATTTATGAGACTGTGTTCGTGTGTGTGTGTTCCGTCCATAGAACAGCACTTGTCTGTACTGACTGGTTCTCTTTAAAAGGACAAATGTCAGTGTCTAACGTGGATCAAGGGCAAAAGATAACTTTAGTGAGACGAGCGAGAAGCCTTTGTGTGTGCTGTTTTGAGCATCCGTTGGCAGTTTCCCGCATTGATGCATCTGAGCTGGCTGAGCTGGGTGAGGGTCGCATCCCTCTAGTTCTTGGGCGACAAGGGCTACCAATCAAAGAGACAAGAACCCTTACATTCTTAATTCTCATGAGTGCAATTTTATAAAATAGTTTTTGTCTTATTTGAAGAATATGGAAAGATTTTTTTACTTCAGAGGCACAAGTTCATTTAAGAAAAGCTTTGATGACCAGCATCATATATTCGGAGAGGGGAACTCAGTTGAAATCGAGCAAGAACGAGTAGAGAGAATTAAAAATCTGGCAGTTTTTTCAGGTCTGTATTGCCTTGGGTGGCAACTTGAAAACCGATTTATTTTGGATCTTAAAAATAAGAAAACATGTTGAAATGAGAAGTGAGGTTTCTAAAGTTGAAAGGGTGATTGTTTTGCCCTTTAAATGTATTATTTATGTTTATATTTGTTCCCATTTCAGATAATTGACTTTAATCTTCAGTTATGTTTTTCCTTCCCAAAACATATAGTCTTTAAAAAAAAAAAAGTGCATACTGTGATACGTACCAGAAATCCATACTGATAAAATAAATGACACATTTCTTCTGAGTGAGGCCGCGTTTCTTTATCATGTTGAGCTGTTGCTATAGATGATGTCCTAATGAGGACAAATTATTCCCTGTTTAAGAGTTTTCAGTCCCAAAGAATCAGCTGTTCTATCTTATTGGCAAAATGCTAATACAGTGTGCGGGAAAGCTGGGGCCGGCTGGAGGGGCTGGCATCTGTCCCCTTCACGTGGGGACCTCCCAGTTAGCAAGCTTCCTTGGTGTGTTCACACACTCTTTACATGCATTTTGTGGGGCGGGATGTGTCTATTGTGTAAAATTAAGTACTGCTTAAAGAGTTGAATCCACCTCAACTGACTTTTTGTATGTTATTTATAATTTCCCATTTGTTTCAGATAAATTGATACTAATTACTATGCAGATAAATTTAGGTAAATACCATCTCTGTATCTTTTTTAGTGTAATGTATGTTGGTAAACCAAAAAAACTACAAAATAAGATCATGAATTTAAAAACTATAAATAAAACAAGTTACTGTTACTACTTTATTGAAGTTGGTGTAATAATAAAATGTAGTGGATTAGAGAATAAGCTGGCAGAGCAGAGACTCTGTGACCCACAGGTTTTGCTTTGTAGGAGCAGCTGAAGACTGAAGCTCAGGCTCTGCTCCACTCAGGCAGCAGCTCTGCGTCCAGGGCCTGCTCCTCAGCCGGCTGGGAGGTGCTGGGAGCTGGGCATGTGACTTGTCCCTTCTGGTTCAGGCATCATCCCCTCCTCAGAGCTGCTGCCTCCGGGTGACTTTGGAGGAGGAGTTCCCAGGAACACACAGCCATGCCTGTTCCTGCCGTGCAGGGTGAGGGCTGCGCCTGCAGCTGGTCCTCAGAGGCCACTGTGTTGCTGGCCTGTGTGTGTGCTCAGCCCCAGCCGGCCCTGGGTTCCTGGGGGCAGTTGGAGGGGAGTGGGTCAGAGGGCTCTGTTTCGTGTGGTGGTTTTAATCTCAGAGCTTGTTGTCCTGATTTGTTTCCGTAGCAAATTGCAGTTATATTTCACAGGCCTGCCAAAGTGATTGGCAGCTAGTGCAGTGGACGGGGCTCCTGGCGCCAGCTGCCCCAGGTTTTAATCTGTCACGTAATAGCTTTGTGACCTTGGGCAAGCTACTTAACTTTTCTGAGTTTCAATTTCCTCATGTATAGATTGGAATACGAATTCCTAGCTCCCTTAGTTTTTGTGAGGATTAAAATAATAACAAGAAGGTGAAATTCCTGTTAGTGAACTCTTAAAAACAAACAGGGTGGCGCTGGTTGAGAAGGAGCAGGTCACTGATGCAGAGCCCCCGATAGCACAGGTTGGATGACGCACCGTTTGTCCAAGACCTGAAATGACACGGGGCCTGCAGGGTCCACGCGGCGCTGCAGCGCGCTGGCCTGTCACGACTCCCCGCCGCTCTGGGAGCAGTTGCATGGCTGCTGGTCCCACCAGCGTGGTCCTTGTGCAGGATGCGCTCGCTGGGTGCGCAGCGCCCCGAGCCAGTAGGGGCAGCACCACCCCGGGCGTGATGCCAGTGCGTGTGCAGGACTCCAGGCTGCTTTTAGCAACTGTGTTGTCCTCTCTGCTCAGGATTTCAGGCTTATTACTGGAAGAAATCTTTCAATTTAGGTTTTTCCTTATGTGATAGTTCTTCTCCTTCATCTGAGGGTTTTTACAAATTTTGCCTTGTTCCTTGATTGTTAGGAAAGCAAACAAGTCTTTGCTGAATGCGTGAAAAAAATAAATTTAGGGAAATGCAGAGAGTAGGGAAGAAAAGCAATATAAATTCTTCACCAATTCTGTGGGGTGACTTAGAAAATGTGCAAAGTATTGCCTATAAAGGACTTTTATATGCTGTTTTCCATTATTTTTTGATCATCATTTGGATCTTTTGAAACTGGCATTTATAAATTCTGAGCTCCGGAGGGTACCTCCACATCCTTTCAACCATTCACTGCCTCCAGGCCAGAGAACAGTTTAATGAAGCCAAACCCATGATTTCCCTCCCCTTCTTAAGAGCTTACTAAGGCAGTGTGTTATATAGGTAAAATGAACAAGAACTGTTGATATCAGTTCAGAATAAGTGAGAATGTTGCCTGTGGACATTTAACCAAAAAAAGGAAACGACAGTGTTAATTTAAGATTGTACTGAGATTTTAATGCTTGCTTTTGCCAAATGGTGGATAGTTTCCCGACTGTTTTAGGCACTTCTTCCATACATTTTAACACATGGTTAATGATCCTGTGACTTAGATAACTGGATCAGCCCTATTCACAAAATAAGTTAAATGTGTGTAGAGGAAACCTTGAAATTTTAGTATTGGTTGCATTTACCGCCTAGAATTTTTTTTAACTTGTATCTGTCTGGTCATATTAATCACTGAGGTCCATGCCATTCTATCATAGCACTAGTACTAAGAGGGTTTTCTTTTAAGGATCTTTTGTTGACTCTTTCATTACATTGCCATAGCCAGATCAAGTCACATTCATGTTCACAAGTTTGTCCAAGGAAATTAAGAAGTGGTGCATGAAAAGATAGGAAAACAGTTCCCAATCCTAGCAGTGTCAAAAGCAAGTTTATGATACAGGCAAGTGCGCGCACTCCTCCGTTTCTGTGTCTTCTCAGGGAGCGATGTTTAAAAGGGAGTGAGAGTATGTGTATCTGGATTGACCGAGTGATTTTTTTAACGTCCCTTTATTTTCCTGTAGCTCGCTGATGATCGCATGGCTCTGGTGTCAGGCATTAGCTTAGACCCAGAAGCAGCAATTGGTGTGACAGAGCGCTCGCCTCCTAAATGGGTGGACGGCGTGGACGAAGTAAGTTGAATGTTAGTTTCACACTCTTATCTATTGACGTAATTACGACAGTAGCATATTTTAAGATGTCTGCATAAAGACTTGGCTATACCTGGATGCGTGTCCCTGGGAGTGCTTTAGCGTTAGGGTTGTTCAGTACACAGCACAAGGGGAGGGAGGGGTGCCTGTGTGTGCGTGCTAGTGATTTTGGCTTTAGCAGTAACTGTGTGAAATTTAGAAAGCAATCAGAGAACTGTGTGACAAGGAGGAGTGTTGCTGGAATTGCTGGTCGTTTGAATTAAAAGTTGCTCAGGCATGGATGACCCTACATGTTGGCTGAAGACTGAAGTGTGTACTCTGAGTGCAGCTGATTGTCCCAGAGGCAGACAGACCCCTGGCAGACATCAGTGGAGTTCTGTGGTTTCATTTGTTTAGATACAGTACGATGTTGGCCGGATTAAACAGAAAATGAAGGAATTAGCCAGCCTTCATGACCAGCATGTAAACAGACCCACCCTGGATGACAGCAGTGAGCAGGAGCATGCCATTGAAATAACCACTCAAGAGATCACTCAGGTGAGGATAAGAAGTGGATCCCCTGGCAGGAACCCACATTTCCCCGCCTTCTCACGACCTTCTTGGAAGCCCCAGGGTGGTACAACTCTGAGTCAGATTGCAAATCAGTCCTGGAGTGTCACTGCCCAGCCTGAAGTTCACAGAGGGATTCCAGGAGGCCCTGAGCTCCCCTACATTTCAGTCTTGGAGGAGTGGGGATGGTTTTTCAACTGTCTGTATTTACTACTGTGAATTGATTTAAAAATTAAATTAGGAACATTACTGAGTTCAGTCATTTGATTTTAAAATATATAACGTCCATTGCATACTAGTGCTCAAAATTTTTTCATGTTAAAAAATAGTACTTGTCATTAAAAAGATGGAGCTGTTGCCCTATACAGAGTAGATTAGAGTCCTAGAGAAGCTCAGCATCCTAGAAATATTTCTTGTAAAATGTTAAATTTGAATAATTTAAAAATAATACTAGCAAGCTAGCACTTACAGTCTTCGTCTGTTAAGCTCTCCCAGGTGGCTGATGAACAGAAGGGGTGTGGGGGGGGCGGGAGGGCCCTGGGATGTGGGGCGTTTGCATCCTGGCTTTTGTCGATGGACTACGGCAGGCTTCTTATTTAACTGCTCTGACTCCAGTGTCCTGGTCTGTAAAATGGGATACTTCTCAGGGCGCTCACAGGGGTCAGATGAGAAATGCGGCTGCGGGGAATGATACTGGTTCTGTAGCACGCGACACATGTGCACAGTGCGCACCTATTCCAGGTTTACTCAGTCTCGGGTCGCGTCGCGGTTGTCAGCGCCGCCCAGCTGGACAGGGCCCTTGCCGTCCCGCTCAGACTGGCGAGCGCAGAGGCGGGGCCGGGTGCGGGACATCCTCCCCGGCCTGCCGTGAGCCGCGCCCCTTCTCCCAGCTCTTCCACAGGTGCCAGCGTGCAGTGCAGGCTCTGCCCAGCCGGGCCCGCAGGGCCTGCTCGGAGCAGGAGGAGCGGCTCCTTCGCAACGTGGTGGCCTCCCTGGCGCAGGCTCTGCAGGAGCTGTCCACCGGCTTCCGGCTCGCACAGTCCGGCTACCTCAAACGTGAGTGCGGGAGTTCCAGCGCTCGAACTGCAGAACCATTTTTTGTGTTTTTATCCTTTCCTGCTCCCAGTTGTCCATTTTGTCCTGTACCTTTCGCTGTCAGCTTTTGAGCACGTTCATGGCTCATGGAACAAGAGAAGCTCCCTTCCACCCGCAGTGTGAAACCCGGCCAGACTGAAGCCGAGGACAGGCTGTCAAAGCAGTTCACATCTGAAAAAACAAAACAAAAACTTCCTCTGTGTCAGGCGTAAGGAATTTGAAAATCCATCTAGCACATTTAAAAAATGTGTCGCTTTCTAGGTTGGGGTTTGGGGGAGCTGCTGATAAATAGGTAAAAAGCTGTAATCACACGAAGGCTTCATATTTGGTGATAAGGGAGGAGTCTGAGAGCACCTGAACTCCGTGCTGGGGGGAGTCTGAATGCCGTCCCCACTGGCACTAGTGACTTCTCAGCCGGCTTTTCTTCCCTGAAGAGCACAGAGGCCGCTTTCAGCCACATCCTTGTTCTGGTTTCCCTGTATGCGGGGCTTTTCTTTCTTGGCATGGTGATCAGTAAAAATCCTCCACATACTCCACAGAAAAGCTAGTTCTCCCTCCTTCTGACAACTGGCGTATTTGTATTTTAATTTTATTACTTGTAAAATTTGATTAAGGCCATTTGGAATTCTTACTGGAGGTGCTTCTAGAGAGGTATATTGATTTCTTTTAATGTTTTGTAACAGCAGTTAGATCAGATATTTCTGCTTCACTTAGACTCTCAGATCGTTGTGTCATTTTGCCATTCGCTCAGCATCCAGTGAACTGTGCACGTTTACCGTGTGACTGTGTCTTGAATGCCCCCACGCGTTCGCAGACTGTTGCATGTCTACAGTCCTTCACTCTCCACCCCCACCTCTGTTGGAGATGAGATTGGGCTTCTTTTTAAAGCTGCTAAGAATATCTCCATTTTGACTGTTGAGTTTTACTCTAGATTTCCCCCTTTTAATGGTGGAACAGTAACCAGGATGGTTTACGTATTCGAGTAAAGTGCACTCCTATCCGTGATAGGCATGAAGAACCGAGAGGAGAGATCCCAGCACTTTTTTGCCACATCAGTACCACTGATGGATGATGGAGATGATAATACTCTCTATGATCGGGTACGTGGAGGGGCCGCTGGGCCTTGTGCTCCATTCTGTTTCCTTCTCCTCGTGGACCTTTTGCTTCCGTGCAGTGCAGACGGCCCGGCGCTGCGTGACTTGTGCGTCGGTCGAGGGGCTTTTGCAGCAGGTGGAAGAGCCGTCATGGGGCCCATACTGTTTCTTCCTTTCCAGAGGCTACAGGGAGACCTTGTAATCTGCCTTCCAGAACCTTCCGGAAAGCAGTCTGCACACGCCACTCCTGGGAAGAACCCAGAGACATGCAGGCTTCTCCCCAGTGGCTCTCATGTAGCTGCAGACGTGGGGTTCTCTGTGTCCCTGTGTCCCCTGCTTTGGTCCATCCTGCTCTAGAGCCCGCTTGTTTGGGGAATTTGAATCTTTCCTGTTAGGGGAAAATAAGTGCTTTTATGTTGTTTATGTGCTTTATAGAAATATTTTCAGAATTCATTTTCTTTGAATTGTAACTAAAATGGTACGCCACAGCTTTCTTGAGGGGGAAGGAACTCTTAACATGTACATTTTGTACTTTTTGTCTCGCTAGGGTTTCACTGACGACCAGTTAGTGCTGGTGGAGCAGAACACACTGATGGTGGAGGAGAGGGAGCGGGAGATCCGCCAGATCGTGCAGTCCATTTCCGACCTGAATGAGATATTCCGGGACCTGGGGGCGATGATTGTAGAGCAGGTGTGTGCGCTCACCTGCCTCGGCAGCGCGTTCTCCTGCCAGGATAGCTGGTCCTTCTCCAAAACGTTTAATTCTGCACTTTTGTCAGGGAAAACTTAGATTCTGCTCCTCCAGTGCCACTGTGTGTGTACAAATGACACGCATGCAGTGCTGTCGCTCCCTGTCAGAGCGCTAATAAGCCTCTATTCAGGTAAGAAGTCACTGGCGTGGAGGTTCTCCTGTCCCTGCTCTGCCCCAGGCGTGTGCGGGGGGGGGGGGTGGGGGGGGCGTCCTGCCCCGCCTGCCCACGCGCAGCGCTGACTCTGGCGCTAGATAAGGCTTCCCTTCTGATTTTGGCAGGTTATTGTGTAACGGCAACTGGAAACACTAGCTTTCAAGTAGAATTAAATTGTTTGTTCACTGTTACAATCTGATTAGGGTGTTTTATTATCTTGCCGGCAGGGATTTGGGTTCTGATCCCCCTGAAACCAGCCGCAGAACAGAGTGTCGAGGCCGTGGAAGATCTAGTTACAATAATTACTGGCGCGCAGCTCCCAGGGAAGCACTCTTGCCATCTCTGCTGACACAGCGCGTTTTCATGCAGAGCCCCGCTCTTCCACGCAACCCCGTGTTCCATTCTTTCTCTTTGAACCGAGAGATTAAACAAGAACAAAATTCTCCCCGAGGTAGAAGTGTAGTTTCACACGGTGGTTTGGAGCATACTGTCATGGCTGTGACCTGTGGAGACCTGTGTTGACGTTTACAGACGTGACAGTCAGCTTCCAGGCCTAACCGCAGCTGGGCCAAGCTTAACCGGCCTCCTCTGCTTCCTTGAGTCCGAGTGTTTAAGCAACAGACAGGCGCAGAAGCCAGCCCTTGGCCGCTCAGAGCCTGTTCCCACCGAACCGTGTATTTTTAGAGCCCCAGTAAGTCTGAATATGGCATATCCTATAGTAGCTAAATCCAGAAAAGAAACCTCAGTTATCAGTATTTCTTTCTCATGAGCTAGACTTTGTTGTGACTGCTGTGGGTGGCACTTCGCCATCGAGTGCCTGATGCTGCTTGATGGAGGGTCCGAGAGCGTTCGGTGTGCACTTTTACAGCACAGTTAAGTAAAACAGAGCATCCCATGGAGAGCGGTGTCTGCAGTTTGCCTCTCTCGCTTCTGAAGTTTGTTTCTCCCTGTTTGGTTGTTGATTGTCTGTCCCTGTCACTTGTCACTCAGGGTACCGTCCTTGATAGAATTGACTATCACGTTGAGCAGTCCTGCATCAAAACTGAAGACGGTCTGAAACAGCTTCACAAGGTAATGCCATCTTTTTCAGTAGTTGGGAATTTGAGGAACTGTGGTCAGATATCAGGAATTCCTAAGAAGCTTCTCTCCCGTCATCGCTGTCTTCAGCACTGTCTGCCGTCAGCCATCAAGATAGGGCTGTAAAAATGTACAGTATCGGTTTATTCAGAGCCAACCCCGTGAGTTGTGGCTGTTTGAGTGCAGTTAACGATTCTAGGTGCACCTCATACTTAGATTTGACACTGCTGAGAACTCCCTTCTGTGACAGTCAATTCTAAAGAAATTAGGGTTTTCTTTTTTCTTTCCTTTAGAAAATATTCTATTCCTCGAGTCTTCTTGTTTTAGGAAATCAGTCGCAGAGGCATTTGCTAAAATATGTGTTGATGTGTCTGCTTGTTGCTGCTGACTCAGGCCTTGCTCGTTGTGACGCTTCTCTGATGAGTTGCTGGTGGAGACTCAGTCTGGAGAAGGTGAAAATCTAATTTCCGCTTTTAATTACCACAGTGTATCTGTGCACTACCTTGAGGAAGGAGTGGTTTGTTGGCATGAGGGTATTAGCTCTCTTATTCTCTGCTGATAAGGTGGCTATTTCAGGAATGCTTTCTATAATATTTGTTTAAAAAATAAATGGAAAACGTCTTAAAAATCTTGCGATCAAGATTGTGAGAAACATACACATGCGGCTGAGCGGCTCTCATATATATTTTGGAGCATGTTTTCTTTAAAAAGAGTGTAACACTTCACAAGTGAAATAAATCCTGTCCATTTCCTTGTGTCCTTGAGACCCAGGGGTATTTCTAGCCATGTAGTGGTCACTCTTCCGACTCACTGATGTGCTGGCAGTGAGACTCCAGCATGTGCTGGGAAAAGGAAGGCCGGCCTCCTCTATGCAGAGGGCTTTTTAAGCATGAGATTCATTTAGTTGCCAAGCCTTGTGTATTAAAAGAGGGAAAACTAACTTTTAGTTTCTCACTCTGTAATACCCAGGTTTTCATATGCTGTTGAATTATGCATTGGTTTTGAAGTTTCTTAAATAAAAACTAGCAAAACATGTTTTGTAATATAACACAGATGAAGGGAAAAGCTCTCTCCGTGGGAGTGTACAAATCTAGCGGGAACGAAAAATTCTGTTTCAGGTTCTACATTATACATCATTTTGAGAGGTTTTAAAGTCTGTCGTCTGGCGTTGGCGTCCCTGGTGCTGTGGATTACTTACTAGAAAAGAGCACGCGCTGTCCGATCACTCAGGGCACGTTGCTTGGTGGCGCGGCTGGCCGTCTCCTTGGCAGTTGGCTCATCCAAGGACGCATGAGCCTAGGGAGTTGCTTCCCACCGGCTGGACTCTGCAGACAGTTCACCTGTCTGTCCCAGAGTTTCCTCCCGCTGCTGAGCAGTTCCTGGGGGAGCAGGCTCGCTGAGGAAACAGAACTACCGGTCAGGTTGGTGGGGAACGGGGAAGTAGGTCAGAGGTTGGCTGCTCTTAGCAGGTGTTCCCACGAAGCTGTCTCCTCCTTGGCCTTCGCTGCCAAGGAGCGGGTCAGTGAAAGGGCAGGACACGCTCTCCCTGGGCATGGTCACCCGCACGACTCTCCTCCCCACTCTCCTTTCCCGGGGCCACGTCTCTGCCCGACAGGCACGCGTGTCACAGAAGCACAGGGAGGATTCACCCCAGGTGGGCACTCTCTGTACTCCATCCCACGGGCCAAGCTTTCCTATTTCTATTTCAGAGGGTGAATTTTGTCTTGTTTCCAAATTCAGAGGAGGTAGAAAACAAGCTTTTTGGGGGCTGTCAGTTCCATACCTTCTATCTGTGGTCTCTCTAGCCAGTTGCTTGATTTCTTCATGAAGGAGGTGTGTGTTCATCCTAAGAACTGTGTCCAGAAGCAGGAGGCTTTTACTGGGAGGGTGGGTCATGGCAGTCAGCAGCAGCAGAAGTGAGGAGACGTGGTCCGTGTGGACCCCAGGGCAGAACCTTTGGCCTCTCTTGCCAGCCTTTGTGTGATGGCAGGTCCCAAACATGTGCTTTAGTGAATCTGGTAAATAGGGGCTCCGGGATCCTGGAACTCGTGTGGATTGCACACACTTGAACTGTGGAGAGGCTGTGATGGTGGGCCTATGACAGAGGTGTCGGTATGGAGGTGAGACCGAAGCCTAGCCCTGGAAACGAGCGAGACTTGAGACTTGATTTTGGATTTTGGGAAAAATGACGGTCTTTTTTCCCTCCTCTTTCTGTAGGCAGAGCAATATCAAAAGAAGAATCGGAAGATGCTTGTGATTTTAATATTATTTGTCATCATCATTGTCCTCATTGTTGTCCTCGTCGGCGTGAAGTCTCGCTGAGCGGCGTGGGGTCGGTGGTGCGGCCCGCGTGGATCCGGGTGTGAGGGCTCGGCGTGCGGGCTGCCTGCGGGGATGCAGCCCTGGGACCGGTCGGGGCAGCGGGCGTTTCCACGGACTCCTCGTCACAGTCGTGCTCAAGCTAGGGGCGTGGGCTTCTGTTTTCCCTTCACTGTCAAGCGTTTGAGGACCGTGGATACTGCTGCCGAATAGAGATGAGTTCTCTCCTCGGTTGTAATACATAGATATTTTTTTAGAGCAAATGTGAGCTGAGCGTTCGCAGGTACTCCCCGAGCTGCTCAGTGTTACATGTGTATGTGCTATGTCATGTCTGAGCAGCATGCTGAAATAATTTTTGGAAAATTTTTTTTTAAACCACTTGGTTTATAAGAAATTTGGTACCAAAAATTTATGAGTAGAGGCAAAAATGCCTCTTCATCTCTGTGTATTTTCCAGTTGAAAACAAACTGAGAAGTCCTTTAAGAATTTATAATCCATTCCCCATTAACTTAATTTAGCTTTTCCATCACTGTTAATGATCAGAGTAACAAAGTGTGAAAGATAAGAAACCATCACTGATGTTAATGAACACATTTAGATGGGCCAGTTAAACAGCTTCATGAGTTTAAATTAATTGTGAATGGCGTACTCCTCATCTCAGACTTGTGCACTGCATTTTCTACTGTAAACCAAAAGGAATTACTAAGCAAAACCACCTACATTTAAAAGTTGATGATTTGAGATAACCTTACTTTAAAAGGAAGCTTGGCAGTGTCACGAAAGTCACCAGAATCAGCCGGCGTGTCCCTGTGCTCGTCCCTAGCCATCCTCGCTCAGTCCATTACTTATATACTAATTACGTAATGACCTGTTCAAACCGGACACCATTTAATGAACTGTGAATTTACACAGAGGCCATTCTAAATGGGTCACCCCATTTAGGATTAGTGGATCTCAAATTATTAACCAAACATCACTCCATTTCAAAGTAAAATATTCCACCAGTGGTTTGATTTATCGGCCCTTCTATTGCCACTTAACATGCACAGAAAGTAGGCATGTTCCTGCAGTTTGTGAAAACTGTGGCTAAGAAAACCCCTTGCTCGTGGAAGTGCGCTTCGATAGCCAAAGTGGGGCTTTGTCGTTTTCTTACCTGTTATCAATATGGTGCTCGAATATATTCCTAGACCTGTAGCATAACGTGGGAAGTGATGACAACTTAGAAAACCAAAGTTGTTTACGTTTTAATTGGTCTTGAGACACCAGTATCATTTTAATAGTCTTTTATAATTTTCAATGGCTTTCCATTGTTTTTACCTCTCTTAAAATGTTTAAAAAAGAGCATGACCTTGTTAAATGTGCTACATTTTATTTGGACCAGTCACATAAAATGTCTTTCTAGAATTGACTTTGAAGTTGTTTCCAGAAATTTTAAACTTAAGTCCAGAGATCAAGTTATCCAAACAGATCATGGGCTTAAAACCCAAACCCTTGCCCAACCTTCCCTTCCCAAGCAGTTGACGACACCAGGAAGTCGCTGGTTTTCTTATGACTGATGTGGCCATGGGATGGTCTAAAGATGTCTCTGGCATTTCAGGAAATAGCATGGCATTCCCTGAAAACAATTATTTACTAGGAAACAAGGTCGAGGAATAAGAATCCAGTACCTCCTTGACCGCCCCTGAAGTGCGGGGCTCTGTTGGTCTTGGGAGTAGCTGTGGGTATCCTTACCCCAGCGGTTCTGACCTAATGGAGCCAGGCTGCTCTCGAACCAGCTGCTTCTAGGAGTGGGGCTATCGAGACGAGGAGCTTCACCCCAGACAGCCTGCGGTGGTGATACTGGGTTATTGTTAACAGCTTTTCAAGTGCTGAGTCTTCCTTGCTCTTGAAGGAAAGTGATCCTTTAAGAAAGGATCGCTGTTTATTTGTATTTATTTTCAATGACTAGGGTGATTAGGGTTGTGTTTTTTACCCAGCTCATTTGGGTGAAGTCCTGAATCTAACTGGAGGTGGTTTTACGGATCCCGTGTGGGACTGGGGCAGCTGCCCTGGGCTGACTGAAACCAGCGCAGTGCCAGCCGGAGCCCTAGCTGTCCACTGCCGTGCTACGTCCCCAGGTGGGAAGTGGCGCCCGGCCCCGGCGCCGACCTGCCGGGCTCCTCAAAACACTGTGTTTTTCTGTTGAGCCTTTACTTGGGGAAAGATCAGCAGCATTGGGGACAGTAGGAGGAAGTTAGTAATTAGTGTCCTGGAAGCTCAGGGTAGTTCTTTCCCTTTGAAGGAGACAGGCTCCTTTTCCTGCCTACAGCCACCGTCCATGGGAGGGCTGCGCTGTCCAGCCCTGTGGGGCTCTGGCTGTGGTGGTCGCCCAGTCCAGTCTCTCCCCTTGCCTGGGATGCACCCTGGGAAGGGACTTCAGGGAAGGCCCCTTCTGAGCATCCTGGGCTTATCCTGGACACCTGCCTTCTTTAACAGGTCCTGGGTGGCTCCGTTGACCGGGGCCGGAGAGGAGAAACATAGATGTTTACTGTCAGGTCTCCAAAGCTCCTGATCTTTCCCGAGATTGTAACTGAAAGCTACTATCTCCTGTTTTATTAATTTGGGGGTGGGGGGAGGTGCCGGCTCGCCATGGGCGTGAAGCAGTGTACGTCTCTAATTTAACAGATTTACCGCGCTCTCTGCTAATTGAGAGAGCGTTATTTATTTGTTTTGACACAAGTGCTTTCACTGTTTTATCCTAGCTAATGGCTTCTTAAAGGTAATAAAACCCTTCCAAGCTAATTGGTCAGATAAGACTTTTTTTCCTTGTGTGCTTAAATAAAGCAATCAGTGAAGCGCTTCTATCCAAAATGACTTTTTTTGTCGTTTTTTAAAAAACTAATTTACTGTTACTGGAAACTTTTTGTACAATAAAGCAATCATGCAGATTAAAGAACATCCTGCAATCCTAGTATTAATTTTTACAAGGGGGTTCATGTTTTCTTCAAATGCATCTGTGTTTCAGGAGAGCCTGGCCTGTTCTGTGATCATCTGGGCTGATGGCTGTTTGTTTTGTGCCTGAGGCCTTTGCCTCAGTGTCTGTAAGTCCATCTATCTGTCTAATGGATGCTTTTAAAGGGACCGGTCTCTGTGCTATCCAGTATGCAGAAAGGCAGGTCATTACTTAAGAAAGCGCATGCTTTATATGCACACCAAGAAGCATTGGAGATCTTTCAATAAAACTCGCATGTGTTCCTTGTTGAGAAGTAATCCTTACACACAGGCTCCTGGAGACTTGAAAACTTCTAAGACTCTGAGTGTCTCCTATCCTATTGCACTGAAGAGTTCCGGGATAGTGTTTACCAGTTGAACTCAAAAGCCATTTCCCCTCCAGGGTGTCTGTGTCCAGGCTCCTCTAAGGCCAGGATGGTTCTTAGTTGACTGGGCGCTGACTTGCACGCGCGTGATGCCTGGTGGGAGATGCCATCAGGGCACACTAGGCGTGTGTCTGCCTTTAGGGAAACACCAGCGTCCACACCTAGGAAAGTGGGAGTTGTCTCTGCAGATAGTCCCCTGGACCAGCTAGGCATTTCGTTACCTTCCGACCCTGCTGAACCGCACGCAAGGCGAGACCTCCTCCCACCGGGCGCTCCCTTTGTTCTTTGAGTACAGCGGCAGCCCCCCGCCCCCGACGTGCTTATCAGCCAGCCGTCGGCTCTACCCGAGAATCAAACCCACTCTCACAGGCTAGACACGGAAGAAGTCCTCCATCCTGCCACAGCGCGCGTGGGCCCTGCCGGGCGCACGTGCTGCTTGACTGGTCCCCTCACGGGGCACGTTCCTGACTCAGTTTCCAGGGACCCTCTGTAGAAGGGGCGCTACAGGTGTGCGCAGGTACAGTCGGCGGGGCGCGTGGAGAGCTGTGCGGTGCGGACCGCCAGGCACGCCTTCCTGGGGCCCACGCCCACCCTAGCACAGCCGTGTGGATCGGCCCTGCTGCACTGAGTGACGTCCTCTCAGAACTCTGATCCTAACCCAGAGTTTGAGCACCCTGGGGTCCTTCCTGGTCTGCCTGTCTCAGCGGTATAACCACGGCAGAACGGCTCCCCTCGCCTCACATAATTCTTGTCTGACTTTATTGGGCCGCGTGTTACTCGCCATGCTGGCTTAATTTTGATCATCAGTCTCTCTTGGTCTGGTCAGAATATGGGAACCATGTGGGGAGACGGGCTGCATGTCTCCCCAGAAGGGACGTTCATGGGCTGGGTGCAGGGAGGATGGAGAGTACGTCGGTGCTGGTTGATGGGTGAGTTATGTACGGTCCCTCCTCTCAGACTTACAGAGGTGGACTTGGTCCTGGGGATGCCAGCTTCGTTTTGAAGCTCAGCAGCGTGCACACGCAGACACGCACGCCTGGATGACATTCCCCGTGTGTTAGCCCTCAGGACTCCTGCAGTTCTCTTTCCAAGTTCCCGCCACCACCCAGATGCCTCCTCGAATCTTGTGGCCTCATGTTTTCGTTTAGTTTTGTTTGAAAGTCAAGGGGAGAACAACCCCCTTCAAAATGCTGCGTATTAGAACTAACAAGGGTGCTGGGTGGGCGTGTGGAGCCTCAGCTGGTCTGAAGTTGCCTCCGATGCGGGACTTGGAGTCAGACGTGGGCATCAGCCACGTTCTGTGTGAGTCTTGTCCCCAACCCCACGCCGCCCTCCGGGTCAGTCTGCCAGTCCACCGCTGGGTCTTACAACACAAAGGCACATTCCACAGCATCAGATGGCAGCGGCTTGTGTACAATTATCTGGTCAATTGAGGCAAAAGAAAATAATCATTTGTCCAATTGTCCAAATTAGCTCCCTGGACTGTCCTGAATGTTCCGGATAATTGTATGGGTCTCCATTTCAGCCCCGTAATCTGGCTAAAATGGATCATTTAAGTGAGATGCCACTCAACACAATGGACATTTAAATTGGGCTTCGTTAAAACAGACCACTGAGTTTAGCGATTTCTGTTTGTCAACTATTGTTCTAAAATTGCTTTTAGCTAATTGTCCAAATTCCGCCGTTAGTAATCTCTGTTTCTCTCATCTTGGAGATGTTGTAGTGGAGGCAAAAGGGCTCTGGTTGGCATCATTTGGCCTCTTTTTCTCAGAGGAAGTGCTGAGGGAATCAACTGTGTTTGGTTTTTCTGTTTGTTTTGTTTTAACTTGATGTTCTGACTCAGGACACCATGATGGACCTCCATTTCCATCAGCTATCAGGGAAATAGAGCGTCTGCCCTTCTCCCCACCGAAACTGCCCCCGTTCCAGATGGGGAAACTGAGCGTCGACAGGGGCTTGCCAGGGTCACACTAGGGTAACCGAGGGCCGGAACTTGAAGCTTCGACTTTCCCATTTCCAGACCAGCACCTTTTCTGCTTATGCCCTTTTAATTGTCCATTCCTTTCGGTAAAATTAAATGACCTTCTCTGAGAAAGATTTAATGGTCAGGATGTGATTTGATAAAAAAAGCTTCCTCAAGGATTTTTTTCCTTATTGCGAAGATTAGAGCAGGCCGAGGCTGAGAGAGATTTGCCGACAGTGGTATGTCATTATCCCGAGTTCAGGTTTTCGTGTAATTGGTGCGAAGAGATTGCTTCTGATGACTAAGGCTGCCACCCAGCAGACAGCAATGCTGCTTCTGTGACATGCCTCGGTGTGCGGACGTGCACATTTGCGATTGTTTATATAAAAGGTGTCCATATACAGAAAAACGCTTACCAAGAGGAATCACATCACCTTAACGTTGTAAATAATAAGACGTCATCTTGAGCAGAACTGATTTTTACAACTGCCTGAGAACGTAGTGCTTCGTTTCCACGTGATGCAGTGGCAAGAAATTGATTTTTTTTTAAATCCAATTAAGCCTCAAGGTTGGTTATCCATTTAAAAGGTTGGCTGAGTTAAACGATGACAGTACCTTCAGTTCGTGCTAATAATTAAATTTGCACAGAACGCCAGCACTTCCTGGTGCCTCGTGGAGGTGTGCGTTGTGCGGTTTTGCACGGTGGTGCCGAGCGCAAGTCCCCACAAAGGTGCAGACACACAGCAGATCACCAACCCTGGCCTGGTAAGTCTCAGAGTTGGCTGCCACCCTGTCACCCCCTCCCGTGGGTTTACCACAGCCCCCTCAGAGAGCGCTGGTCCCCACCCACCCTCTTCTCCATCCACCTCCCCTCTCCCCATACTGTGGCCCCAAGACTATTAGAAAATGGGAAGCAGGTGGGGAGGGTCTAGCTCAAGTGGTAGAGCGCATGTTTAGCATGCATGAGGCCCTGGGTTCAATCCCCAGTACCTCCTCTAAAAAACTAAATAAATAAACCTAATTACTACCCCCCCCAAAAAAAGAAATGGAAAGTAGCCTCTCATTTAAATTAAAAAAAGGAACCCTGGGTGTATACACGCCTTGGTTTCATGTGCTGCTGAATTTATAACATAACAAATAAATCATGTTTTTAAAATAGTACTTTATAGTGCGTATTTCCTATGGGCTCCAACGTGTTAAGAAAAAGACTTCAAAAGGCCTTTTTATGGTTCTCGTAGGTAATGTTTGAGTATTACTGAATTTATGAAGATGTTAGGAGAGCCACAGACCTGACTGGAATGCTTTTTGCTCTGTTTGGGTTATAATGTCACTCCAGTTTTGTAAATCACTGAGAAGGGGTAAGTGATCTTGTTTCAAACCTAGCATTTTAACCCACGTTGGTCATACAAACAAGGGAGCTCTAAGTTTGCACTTTCCACCCCACAACTACAGACCAGCCTGAAATATGGAAACTTCCAGATTCAGTGAGAAAAAAAATACTGAATTTCCTTCTCATGGGCCTTTTAAAAAAATGGCAATTTCTGGTTAGTTTTTCCTTCCCTCGCCCTTTCCTCCACACTGTTCAGCTGCCCACATCCTCAGCAACAGACCTGTGATGCTGTTTTACTTTTCAAGAGATCAGCATTTAGATACGACCAATAGATGTGTTGCTTTACACAGGAGTGTTTCTGAAAAAAAAAAAAAAAATGACTCAGAGGTTTGAAGACTGAGTCATTTTCAAGGCACTAGAGAAGCATCCTACTTAAAAGGTTCCTGTAAGTGAAGATTTTCCTGAAGAAACGGTTTCACGATCAGAATAAACACTGACCCCCTCACCTTGCTTTTCTATACATCTGCATTGTCATATGCCCGGCTTGCGTCAAAGAATGTAGAAGCAGGGAGGGCCTGTTGATGGTGTCTCTCTCACTTCCCGTAGCCGCCTCCCCGGCCCCAGGCTCCAGGTCCTCAACATGCCCTTGAAAACTTCTGCGCCTACAAAAATAATTTCGTTGGTGTTGAGAAGTAAATAAAAATTCAATTCCCGAGACCTGAGGGTTATCACTCTCCAACACAGTGCCCTTCCTGGGAGAATCATTTAGGCTGCTGGCACGGCTAGGGGCCTCTGAGAGCAGCGAAGTCAGCCCCCTCATTTTATGGAGAAGTCCTAAAAACTGATGTTAGAAGGAACACTTTTTGTTGTTAATAAATGGTTCCACTAGCACATTTTTATTAACACCTTCTCTCATCCTACTGATACTGGAAAGTAAAAACAGTGCTTCAAAATGTACTTTTAAAGCAAATGCAAAAGATTATGTGCAATGTGCTCTTTTGTGTTAAGACCCATGGAAAAAAAACATATTTATATATAATCTTTTTTTTCCAAAACAAAACAGGAAAAATAAACTAAAAACTAATAAAAATGATTACTCTGGGCGAATGAGTGGAAGGGGGTGGCAGGGACAGGAGAGTTCTTTGAGCATTCCTTTCTACAGTTTCATCTTCTGAACCGTGTAAGTGTTTTATGTATTCAAAACATGAAAATGTAGGAAAAAATATGAAAACAGTTGTAAAACAAAGAATGTTGCGCACCGTCCAGTTCCACCTGCAGTGGACCCTGAAAGGAATTCAGGGTAAAGACGAGGAGTGAGGCGCTCCTTGTGCCGGGAAAACAGGCAGGACAGTTAGACGTTCGCAGGAGGGAATTTTATGAACCCACGTTCTTCCCATACTAAGCAAAGCACTAAAATCATCAGCTGCAATGTCTGTTCCTCGTGACTGTCAGTAACCTTCTACCTAGACGTGTGCTGGGTGGCAGGTACCCCAAATCCTATCGACACTGACCTCCCCACCACCTCTTCCGAGCAGCTCCTCAGAGCTCCCAGAGAGACTGTCCCCTGGGCGCCCCAGTTCCCAGCAAGCCCCCAAATAAAGTCACTTTGTGCATTTTTATTTCAGTTGACACAGCAAACCCTTGTGTCGAATACAAACAGAAACAGAGGAACCTAGACTCACATCAGATAGACAGACCACACACAAATGAAGCACACTTTGAATATATCAGTGGGATACATTCTAAGAACAACAAAAGAAGGAAGGAAGGGAGGGAGGGAGGGAGGGATCTTGAGCTTGATGTGGTAGGTGAGTTGTCAGGAGCGGAGGCTGTTTGGTGAGAATTGTAGGAAAGAACAACTGAGTCGCCCTAGAAAGCAAATGCTACTTCTGTCCCCTGAAAGGATCGGAAACAGTGGCGCCCGGAGCCGTGAACACGCCTGCTGTGCAGTTCTGGGTTTCTAAACAGGAAGTTCTTACTTTCTAAATAACCATTGCCCCGACCGAAAGGAGACAGGGTTCCTCGGAGAAACGGCTGACTCTGGATGTGGGACAAGGAAGGAACAAAGTGAGCCTGGGGGTCCTCTGACTGTCCCAGAAAAGACACAAGTCTCAAAAACTGCAAGGAGCACGTGAAGAAGATACAGGAGCCGGCACGGTGGCGCACGGCGGCTTCCTGGGCTCACAGCCCTTGCGGCCATGCGGGCCCCGTTTTTGCTTTGCTCTGCTGTCACCACCTTGAAATTCTTGCTTGAAAAAGAGGCTCTGCATTTTCCTTTTCACCCCGGCCCCCACAAATGATGGCCCTCTTTACTCAAGAACACCAAGTAGTAAGTGTAGAAAGGGTGAGACAGCTAGAAAACTACCATGCTGCAACCAATACTTGATTCAGGCAGAGATCATGATTGGATTTGAAAGCTATGGGGGAAAGGTGGTCAGGAAACAGAACATTCTTATAGTCTCAGAGTGTCACTCCATGCATGATAAAAAGGAAACTGATTTCAATTCTATGTAAGTATAAAGGGGGACTGTTCCTTTCCCATGAAGTGGTCTGGCCGACCCCACTGAAACTAGGTAGCCAACTCTGGCCAGTGGCGGGAGACACCTAGGTTACGTGGCTCCTGATGGAGGCGCAGTGGGAAACACAACGTGTATTGTTGCCCAAAACATTTAACCCGAATCTAATCATAAGGAAACAATCAGATGGATCCAGACTGTGGGGCCTTCTGCGAGACATGTCGATGTTAGGACAGACAAAGGCAGGGATTGTTCTGGATTAGAGGAGACAGGAGAGACTTGACAACCAAGCAGAATGCCTTATCCTTATTTGGAGTCTGGATTTAAAAAGAAAAGGCCATGAAGGACATTTTGGGGACAAAGAAAGAAATTCAAATGTGGACTGGATACTGGATACTAGCATGGCTTGATACGACACTTCCATGGCTATAGTCACTGTGGGCTAGAGTTCCTGCTCCTAAGAGATACACACAGAGGTGTTGAGGGTTAAGGGTATGCAGCTAACTTTAAACGACGCAGAAAAAACTACCCAGGTGCGCACAAACACACACGCGCGCGCATGAACGTTGGTGAAGAGCATGCAAATGTTCATTGTACTGGTTTTTCAACATTTCCTTAAGTTCATACATTTTTCAAAGAAGTGTGTAGAGAAATGTGATTTTTATGGCAATCAGTCAATTTTCAATCCTTCGGGGAACATTTTGTGCAGATGTTCTGGCTGACACGTCTGATGCAGTATTTCTAAAAGGTAACTGGGAGGCTCCCTGACGTCCAGGCGTCGTGACAGCGGGCACGGACTTTACTGGACGCAGGCAGCCTTCAGGGACCTCACGCACGTGTCAGCCCCCTTCTTGGATGGGGGCTCACTGCCAGGCCAGCTGTTCCACGGAGCGAGGTCACTGCGGCCAAGCCTTCCTCGGGGCACCTGAGCAGTGATCTTTCTCAGCCAGGAGTGAGCCCTACCTTTACTTCACATTGGTCCTGACTGAGGTGCGTCCAGTGGCCTCCAGTTACCCACAAGGTCAAGTCCAAACACGATGGCTCAGCGTGTATCTCACACACACTTTACGTGCAGCCGCACAAGCTTCTGATGGTTCCAGGATGGTCCGTACCCGTTCGGTCTTTGGGTCTTCGTGTGAACGAGAACCTTGTCAGGGATCAGACTGCCCGGCACACATCGACCTGCCCTCAAGACCCCGCTCAAATGTCTCATCCAAATGCAGTCTCCTCCGAGTGACTGGATTTCTTGGTTTTCCTGCTGTATTTGTTCCCCCACCCCCACCCCTGCGCACACACACACATCCACCCCGTTGTATTCCCAAAGCTGATTTGGCCTCAGGCTCTTCAGAAGTAACACATAAGTGTACATTTCATATACCTAGAGCTGTCTACGTAATATGCCTTCAGAAATACGTTCTAGAATGTGAACTGTAACAAAAAAACTTCCTAAAATGTCCTGGCAACTATTCTGATTTCTTCCAGAAGTTTCTAGTGTTTCCCTCAACTCCCAAATTAAGCCTGAAGACCCAGTTGAGTTTGGAATGAGTTTCAAGTCATCAGAAACATGAGTTACTTCTTGGGTTGCATTAAAGAGCCGGTAAGTTGTTTTAAATGTTCATTTTTTAGAGAAAATTAAATCGAGGTGAATTTTTCATTGACAGTGAAATATATACTAAGCTGTGGATTAATACCATCATAAAAAATTGTCTAAACAAAGTGGGGCCCGTCTTATTTATGTTGAAGTCTGCAAAGTCTGCCGTGAAAAGTACTTTCCTGGAATATAGTTGTATCTGTCACAGGCTGCATCTTGAGGAAATTGGCAGGCGTTTTAAGTGGAATAATTCCGTAGTGTTCTGTTTAGTTTGGATTTCTTCGACTCAGGGGTGGCTTAAAACCAGAATCAGGAATATCTACTTCTAACAGGCATCTAACATTTTTTCTTGCTTTGTGTGTAGAAGGGTTCAATCAATGTTGGTTGAATTGAATTACCCTGTTCACCCTTTCTCGAGACCACTGGAGTCATTCAGTTTGTTCTTAAATATGGAAGAATTCTAAAAGGAAGGAATCTCCAAAATGATGTCTCTACCAACAGTGTCTCTCTCCCTCCAATTCCCAATTCCCTGTACACAAAACTGCCAGATCTGCCTTTTTTTAAACGTGGCTTGGATCTTCTCTCAGTTTGCAGACGTCTGTGGAGTGAATCAAAGACTCCCCGCTCCTCCACCACCACCACCCACTCCCTCTCTGGTCTCCAGGGACGCCCCCCTGCTCTGATGCTCTGGGTCCGTGCCTTCCTCCGGGGCTTCTCCCACCCGCTTGCCTCCCCCTGTCCTATTAGCCAGTGGAGATCCTACCTCACCCCCTGGGGCACAGCTTTCGTCCCTCACCCTCCAGGAAGAGTCCCCTGCCCCCCAGAGTGCCCCGTGCCCATCTGCAGCGTATTTGCAAACAGGAAAAAAGAGTGATAGATCTTCATCCATGCTCTCCGTTCCCTTTACAAATGTGTGAAAACATTCAGCTGCTGTAAAGTCTTTTGAGGAAAATAAGATCCAATTAGCGCTGACTTTTGTGTCGGGAGAGCTGAGGGTTTTGAAGGAATTCCTTTCACTCAGTCAAAAACTATTTTTTGAGCGCCTGCTCTGTGCCAGGCCCTGAAGAAAAAGGCAGACAAAAAGACCTGCCTTCTGAGGGCCGCGGCGCTGGTGCAGTGGGATGCTTTGGGTGGCCTGCCCTGTGCCAGGGACCACGGCTCCAAGCTGAGGGGCAGAAGTGGAGGAAGTGGACCTGGAAGATGAGAGTGTGGCTCGTGGGTGGGAGGCCATCAGGGAGTCAGGAGACATGCTGGGGGGTCAGTGGCCCCGGTCTCAGCTGCCACACTAGGGAATTGGCTCTGTTGTTTTTTAAGATTGCTAATGAAGAGGAAATTCAAAATAGAAGAGGATTGGGCATGGAACTAGCTAGAGGTAGCAGAGAGGGTGCCAACCAAAGGCCCTTGAGCAATCAGGATGTGGACAGGATTGGGTAACAGGTTTTTTATTTTTAAATGATTCCTGGTAGAGCTTCCTCAACCAGGTCACCAGTCTCTGAACCTCATATCTGAGCTGCAGCGGGAGCCACGCTCACTCACCGTCCACTAGGCACCCCTCTACCTTCACTCAAGGCCCCTCCACCACCTACCACGTGCCCCACCCCCCTCTAGGGGACCCCGCCACTAGCCTTTCCTCCTCAGTGAGAGGTGGCTCAGGTGTCTTGTAAACCACTGGCAGCTTCCTGTAAAGGGGTGGGCTGGACAAAGCACTCCCCCCGCCCCCCGCCACTGCACTGACTAGGTGGTGTGATGCTTAGACTCGTAATTGGCCATCCCAGAAGCAGCAACCTGGGTGGAAACCCAGTTTCTGTGCCCTTCTCACACCCAGGACAGTGCCTGGCCAATAGTGGGGGCCCACAAACACTAAGGGACCCAGTAAGTGAGGAGGAAGGGACTGATGACCCTGCCCAGCATGCCAGAGGGGCCTCCTACTACTCAGGAGCTGGCCCCAATCCAAGAATCACCAAGCCCATCCAAACCTGACAGCGGGGCAGGGTGTGTGAGGGGTGGTGAGGACAGCCCCGGCAGCCAGGGGTTCCCCTGGACCACCAGTGGCTGCTCAGAGACCCCCAGGGGGCCTGCTTCTTCCTAGGGCTGGGCCGGCTCAGGGCTCATCCAGAATGTGGTCTGGTGGGCACTGCTGGGTGGATTTCAGGCGGGGCCTGCATCTGCTCAGGACCTTCCGAGGTCAGGGCCACCAGGGTCCTCGGGCAGCCTCCTGGGGTGAGGCGCTAGGGGCAGGGTGCCAGGGCCCCTTCCCGGAAGGGCTGTCTGAGAGCTGTTTCCTCACTTTGAGGGTAGGGCTCACTAGGGGCCTGCCCCCGGTTCAGGGCCTGGTCGGGGTGGGGCCTGCCGCGGTTTGAGGCCTACCGGGGTTTGGGGCCTGCCGTGCTTGGGGCCTGGTCGGGGCCGGGGCCGGGGCCGGGGCCTGCGCCTGGCCGGGGCTTGAGGCCTGCTGCCGTTTGGGGCCTGCTCCGGGTCCGGGCCTGCAGGTCCGGGCCGCCCGAGGCCGCCCGGCCCTGCCCTGCCCTGCCCTGCCCTCCGCCCCGCCGGCCCGGCGCCCCCTCGCGCCCCGGGCGGGCCCTGCACGTCTCGCGAGCGGCCCGGAGCGGCGGGGGAGGCGGGGCCGGCGACCGGGCAGGGCCGGGGCGGCGCCGAGGCCCGGCCCGGAGCGGGAGCCCGAGCGGAGCGGGCGCAGCGGCCGGGGCGGGGGGCGCGGGCCGGCGAAGATGGCGAACGTGGGGCTGCAGTTCCAGGCGAGCGCCGGGGACGCGGACCCGCAGAGCCGGCCGCTGCTGCTGCTCGGGCAGCTGCACCACTTGCACCGCGTGCCCTGGAGCCACGTCCGCGGGAAGCTGCAGCCCCGGGTCACCGAGGAGGTGAGCGGGCCGCGCCGGCCGCCATGCGCCTCCCCGCCGGCGAGCGGAGGCCGGGCGGGGGTCAGGCCGGCGGGGAGGCCTCGGAGGCCCCGCCCGGCGCCCCCAGCCCGCCGCCCGCCCGCCGGCCGGGGTGCGCCAGGCCAGGCCGGCCAGCGAGGCCCGGGGCCGCCTGCCTCCCGAGCAGCAGAAGAGCGGGCGCCCGTCCAGCGCGCCGGCCCCGCCCGGAGAGGCCGCTGGCGCCCCGCACCCACCCGGGCCGCAGGCTCGCGGGCAGAGCTGGCAGATGTGACCAGGCGCTGAGGAACTGCCCTCGAGGGGCGGGGGGCCCAGGCGGCCTGCCTTCCAGAACCCTCGTGGCGGGGCCCACCTGCCCCCCGCTTCAGTGGCACCTGGCTGGTGCGGGTTTCAAGCGTTTGTAGCAAAGCAGCCCCCAAACTGGTCGTGTAAATCCCCACTGCTTAGTCCCACGAGGGTGGAAGTGTGCCAGCAGACACGCACGCGCCCGTCTCTAGCGAGGCGAGACGTGACACATCTTAATTAGGGACCGTGGGTGCCTCGGGGAAGCTGCAACAGTGCCCTTCCAGCGATGCCCAAGTCTGCACGCAGCGCCCCTGGTTTGCGGCCGTTTGAAGTCTGGTGTCTGTCTCTTGTCTCTCCCCTTCTGATCCAGCTCTGGCAGGCCGCTCTAAGCACGCTCAACCCCAACCCCACGGACAGCTGTCCCCTCTACCTGAACTATGCCACCGTGGCGGCCCTGCCCTCCAGGGTGAGCCGTCACAACAGCCCCTCGGCCGCGCACTTCATCACCCGACTTGTGCGGACCTGCCTGCCACCCGGAACCCATCGGTGCATTCTGGTGAGTGCTTCTGAGAGAGGCTGACCCTACACGTGGGCTCCGAGTGTGGAAGGTCATCTGGCCCCAGCCAGGGGCATGTGTCTCCTGTAGCTCAGCCCTCGGGACCGCAGAGCACTCAGGTGGACGATGTTGCCACAACTGGACATTGTCACCCCAGCTTTACAGATAGGGAAACTGAGGTCCCAGAGTCCAGGCCGTCCACCCCAGATCAGTTTGGGCGGCAGCTCTGAGGCTCACACCCAGGTTTCCTGAGCCCACGTCTGCTGTGCAGACCCGCACGTCCTGCTTTCCTGTCTCAGGAGTGGACCACATCTGCTCACGTTTTCCTTCTCACATCGTGGGACAGTGGTTCCAGGGAAGGCCCCTGGGATAATGGCTTTGTTGGGGCGTCTCCGTCCAAATTGTTTTCACCATGGCCTCCGACCCAGCTGTGGGGCCCTAGCACTTCCTGATCGCGGCTCCCATGGGTTGGCCCCTCTTCCCATCCCCTCATCGAGGCTGTGCTCTCTGTGCTGCAGATGGTCTGTGAGCGGTCTGATGCCTTCGCCTCGGCCTGCGCCCTGGCCCGCGCTTTCCCGCTCTTCACCCACCGCTCGGGGGCGACACGGCGCACGGAGAAGAAGACCGTCATTGTGGAGTTTTTCCTGGTGGGACAGGACAACGGGCCAGTGGAGGTGTCCACCTTGCAAGTGGGTGTCCCAGCGCCGCCCCCTTCCCCCCAGACCAGCTCAGGCAGCCGGAAGGGGTGTCAGGAGAGCTCTCTCCCACTTGCTGGGAAGGACTGGACAGAGGGATGCTGGAATTCTGAGAAGGTCCCCCAGGGCCGTCCCAAAGCCAGCACCCGGCTCCCTGCCCCCAGGGTGGTCTGTTCTCAGCATTCAGTTATGTTTGGCTAGTGCTGACCGAGCACCTCCCCGCGCCAGGCGCTTCCTGGTTTAACACTAGTCATCCACCTGCGTGCGCATCGCTTTACCCTTTATGGCACACTTTTACATCTGTTATTTCATTTGATCCTCTGAATAATCCTTTTGAGGCAAGATGAGGCTGGAAGTGATTCCACCTTAGAAGTCAGCTTGTATGGGCTGAATGCCAGCTTTCCTTCCCCATTGGACTGTCCCAGACCCGCCATCGGCGTTCTCTCGCCCTCTCTATCAGCAGCCCCACTCTGGCCGCCTTTCCCCTCCTTCACCCTTGACTCTGTCTCGGCCGTGAGCAGCCCCTCATCTTCTGTCCCCCCAACCTGGATCTGCAGCTGCTCCACCCCACCTGGATCCTTTCCCCTAGAAGCATACAGTGTACATCATCTCTGCCGTCCTGAGGCAGCTCTTTCTCCTTTCCTTCATTGCCCAGCTTTCAAACCCCGTGGTCTGATTGCTTTGCCTGTCTTAACTCCCTTGTCCCCCTCAGCCCACCAGCATCGAGTTCCCACCCGCTCTTCCTGACGTTGTTTTCCAAGGGCCACACCTGGAGCACACTTGCCATCCCTCCTCAAAGTGTACCCGCCCCACCCAGAGCCAACCCCTCCCCACAACCCCCTCCCCACACGTGCCCCCCCCCCGCCTTCTCTGCAGGGCCTTTGTGCCCCCCTCCCCCGCCACCGGTGCATTCCAGCCTCACTCCCTCCTCCTTGAGTGCCAGGACCTGGTCTCATGAGTAATCCCAGAGAAGCCCCCTATATGATGAAGGACAGTGGTTTGGGGGGTCTCCTTGGGCCCTACATCCCATCTATCCTACTTTGCCCACCTGCACTGCACTGTTCTGGACCACTGCAGCAACCTCCTAGCCTCCAGATGCCCCCTCCTGTTCCCACCTCCCACTGCCTTACAAAGGCACACCTGACCAAGTGAGCGCCTGTGTCTTCCCATTGCTCGTCGGGTATCAGGCACTGCCCCGACACACTTGTGCACACATGCTGAATTCTCACAACAGACCTAGGGGATGGGCCCCATTATTACCCCCAAATTGAGGCTCAGAGACAACAAGTGCCTCACCAGGGCCACGCCAGCAAGGGGCAGAGCCAGGTTTTACCTTCTGTGTGTCAGCCCTCTTCTGTTCTGCCTTGGATCGTGAGCACGTGAGGTTCTGACATCCCGTGTGGTCTTTCCCTCACCGTGGGAACCTCCTAGACCCTCTCCAGGTCCTGGTGCCCCCCGGGTCCCTGTGGCCTCTCTTTTCTTACTCCTCTGTAGCATTTAACGGGAGGATGTGTTACAGTTCTCTGCTGGACTTGAGTCCCTCGGACATCTCTGAATTCAGAGTCTAGCATGGAGCCTAGCGTACAGCAGGTGCTCACATAAAAGGGGATGGACTGAATGAATGAGTGGATGATCCTGCTTTTGTGATGCAGAAACGGAGGCATGATGAGGTGGGAGCCATCTCCCCAGAGGGGCTCTCCCCCCACACCCTTGGCTGCTGTGTGGAGGGGCCCTGAGCTCAGGGCTGCTGGCCTCCTTCGAGACGAGTTTTAGGACGCTGAGGCACTTTCCAGACAGCAGCCACGGGTCTCTGTGACTCCCACAGACAGGGACCCTCTTCCTCCTGGAGGAGAGCCCGCTGACAGGCAGCAGGGACCACACGACACATCTCATATCTGAGCTGTCAAGTCTCTGCTGCTGAGGCTCAAGGTTTAATTACCTCGGAACGGGCAGAGGCGGGGCTGGTGTTATCAACCCAGAGCCTGCCCTTTCCTGACCCCGCAGTCCTGGAAGAGGCGGTGATAAACTTGTTGCTGTCCGCACCCCCACCAAACCCGCACAGCTCTTCTCTCCCACTGTCACCTCTTCCCCGCGCTGGGAAGGGTGACCAGGCTTTGTGGGTGGGCGGCTGGGAGCCCTATGGGGCAGGAGGCACCGTGGGCAGAATGAGATGGCAAAGCTCGGGGTCAGGGCTGACACGGGAGTGGACAGAAGTTCTTGACAGAAGCTGCGGTAGGGCACGGGCAGCTGGTTTGGGGACGAGGCGACCTCTGCGTGTGCACGTGCGCCCGCAGTCAGCAGTGCCTCCTGCGGGGAGTGTGTCAGGCTCCCGCTCCCTCCTGGGCGCTGGGTCTGTGCATGCGGCCAGTCTGTGTCCCTCCCTCCACGCCCTGTGGCCAGAGCAGTGGTACATCAGATGACCAGGAAAAAGGGCCGGGGTCTGCTGTGACCCTCACATGGGTCACGTGAGAAACATTCCTCCCCAGTGGGTCCAGGGGCTTTTTCTTGGTTGGGAGGATCCAGAGAAGCTTCTGGAGGATTTGGCCTTTGAGACATGCCTCACAGGATGGCTGGGGTCCTGGCAAGTGGAGAAGGGAGGGTGTGTGGTCTGCCCAGGTCACCATGACAGCAGGACCACCAAAGTGGTCACTTGGACCACAGATGTTTCTTTCTCGCAGTCCTGGAAGCTGGAAGGCCAGGATCCAGGTGGGCTCTTTGAGGGACCTCTTCCCGCTTTCAGATGGCCACCTCCTCGCTGTGTCCTCTTAGAAGGGCGCTAATCCCATCATGGGGGCCCCACCCTCCTGACCTCATCTAAACCTGATGACCTCCCAGAGGCCTCCTAATACCGTTGCACTGGGGGTCAGGGCTTCAATGTATGAGTTTGGGATGGGGGGTTCTCAGACATTCAGTCCATCACAGAGGGCAGCACCTCCTCCTGAGAGAGGGTGTGGGATTGGCAGAGGCCAGAGGTAGTTCAGGGCCAGGTGGGAGGCCCCTGCCACAGAGAGAAGGACGTAGAGCAGGTGAGGCTTGGAAAGCAGGTGGGCCCTGCTTGGTTCGGGGGGAGCCGCCAGGCTGAAGGGCTGCTGTGTGATCCTGGAGCCGCAGTGAACTCTGTGTAGGTTGCTGGGGTGGTCCCAGGCACTGGGTGGTGGGGGTGGCACATGACCCTTGCCTCCCTTCCATCTGCTCTCACTGACCTGGCAGCAGCCCCACAAACTCGCCCCGGTGACAGGTGCCTCTGACATCTTTGTGTCCCTGGGGGATGGATAAGGAAGGAAGTCCCCCCACCTGGCTCCAGGGCCCTAGTGACAGCGTTTTGTTTTTTCCAGTGTTTAACAAATGCCACGGAAGGTGTGAGGCTGGCAGCCCGCATCGTGGACACGCCCTGCAACGAGATGAACACAGATGCCTTCCTCGAGGTTCGTGGCCCAGGGGTCCTGCCGGGGGTGGGGCCAGGCTTGGGATGGTGTCGACAGACCCCATGGAGAGTCAAGAAAGCTGGGACTGCAGGGGTTAGTCCACGGTGTCTGTACCTCGCCCAGGGAAGCCAGGAGCTGCTGCGGACAGAGTCGTGCATCCACCTTGAGCCAAGGGGCCAGCAGGCCTCAGCTGGGGGTTGGGGGAGGACAGAGCTGCCTCCTCCAGGCCCCTCTACAGGACTCCAGCCACGAGCTGCAGGAAATCGCAGAGTTTGGAGGCTGAGCCTTTTCTCTTGGGTTTAATCATGCTCAGAGCTGAGAGTAAAAGCCACTGGCTTCCCAGCCTGTCCCTCTCCCACTGCACAGGCATCTGCTCACCCCTGGCCCAGGCCCCGGCCTCACCCTGATTTAAGCCATCTTCACGTGTTTTTGTGTTGCTGTTTTTTCCATGAACACATCCAGGAGATTAAGAAAGTTGGAAAAGATCTGGGGATCACCCCAACCATCATCCGGGACGAGGAGCTGAAGACAAGAGGATTTGGAGGTGGGTGGGGGCTGGTCCTTGCAGGTCCTGGCCTCAGGAGTGGCCCACGGACCTGGGTGGCAGCGTGGTGCTGGGCCACATGGTGTGTCACCCCAGCTTCCCCCGAAAGGAAACCAGCCTGTGTCCGACCCCAAGGCCAGACCCTGGGAAGCGGACCATCTCTGGGGGAGAAAGGAGGCAGTGGTTCAGATTCTGATTCAGATTCTGGAAGCTGCAGGATCCAAGTCCTTCCCCTGCCCGCTCTGCGCCCTCTCCAGCCTCCCTCGTGCTGCTGTCCAACTCAGCAGGACCTTTCTGTTCCTCGAATACACAAGTCCATGTCCACGTCAAGGCCTTGTACCTATGGCTCTTTCTATCTGGGATACTTCCCCCTAAGATATTCTCGTGGTGTGACCATCTAACCGTCCTCATCTCAGCCACCTCCTCAGAGAGCCTTGCCTGATTGCCAGGCCTGTCCTCCCCAACTTTCCAGGCACCAGGGTGTGGTGACATGTAAGACAGACGCTTTCAGTCTGTCTGGAGAAGGTCTCTGTAGTTGTTATCTGTGGCTGTGAAACAAATTACCCCAGAAAGTAGCAGCCGAAAGCAACACACATCCATTATCTCTGGGTTCTTTGGGTGGGGAATCTGGCGTGGCTCAGCTGGGTCGAGCCCACGGTCTCTCCCAGGCTGCGATCTACGTGTTCACTGGAGCTGTGGTCATCTGAAGGCTCAACTGGGGCTGGCGACGGGCTCCAAGCAAGGCTTACTCGCATGCTGCCAGCCGGCCTCCGGTGTCTGCTAGCCGCTCCCGGAGCAGCTGCTTCTCTCACCTAGGTCCCGGAGCAAGAGCGCAAGAAAGAGCAAGTGAGATAGCGGCAAGGTCTCTTCTTATGACCCAGTCCTGGAAGTGGGCTCTCTATTTCTGCCACATCCAGAGGACCTGTGACACGCGATCCTGCCCACACTAGAGGGAGGGATCCACGTGGTCCAGAGTGCCCAGAGGCGGGCTCTGGGGGGACCATGTTAGAGGTGCCTGCCACAGACACATAGACCAGTTGCAGGTAGAGGAAGAGGCCATCCTTTGGGGAAAGCTTCACTGAGGAGGCCACATTTGCAGTGGGTCCTGCAGGATGAGTAGGAGTTTGTCAGGCAGCCATTACTGGCTCTTGTCTTGGTTGCTCTGATTGTTCATTTTGATTATTGGAGGACCTTGAGGAGTGGGCTCTGCCCACAGCAAGCCACAGTTTTCTTGAGAAGATGGAGCATGGAAACGGACAGTGAGGCAGTGGTGGTAGCGAGCCAGTACAGGGAGTGCATTCTGAGTGCACAGAGGGGTCAGGGAAGGGAGGCGAGCGTGGGCTGGAGTGGCCTTGAAGCATTTTCAAAAAATCATTTCATTCTGCAGTGCTGTTCACTTCTTTCTGGGAATGATACAATATTTTTTTCTCAGTGGGTTTTCTTGCCTAATATTTTGCATAGAATTCATTTGCAGTCCCAGAGCATTGAAACTAATTTGCATTCTCCAATCCCACACTAGCCAGGGGGCAGGAGAGGGTGGGGAGCTCGGGCTTGGACCGCAGAGCTTTCCAGGAGGAAGCCGGCAGGCCAGCGGCAATTCTGGGGGGATGCAGTGTTTCTGGGGGGCTGCGGGGAGTGCTCTGCTCAGTCCCGCCTGAACCTAACCGATATGTCCCGGTGCTTACCCTAGGAATTTACGGAGTCGGCAAAGCTGCCGTCCACCCTCCAGCTCTGGCCGTCCTCAGCCACACCCCAGACGGAGCCACCCAGACCATTGCGTGGGTGGGCAAGGGCATCGTCTACGACACCGGGGGTCTCAGCATGAAGGGGAAGGTGAGCTGCAGGGCTGGCGCTCGGCGGGTCCAGGCAGGGAGGCCCCTTCTCAGAGGTGTTGAAGGAAGGAGTGAGGTTCCTGGGGCTCAGTGTTGGCGTGCCTCTGGCCTCCGGGTCCAGGAAGAGAGGCCAGGGGGCCCAGTCCCCTGTAAGAGGGAAACAATTCCATGCTTGCACTCCAGACAGGAGTCAGGAAACAAAATCGAGACAGGATGCAGTGAAAAACACAAAAATGTTTAAAGGGTTAGAAAACAGAACCCAGGGAGGCAGGGTTCAAGGAATCAGGGGTTCTGTCTGAAGAAGGAAAGGGTGTGGGGTGACGCCCACCATCCCTGAGACCGTCCGAGGTTCCCCCAAGAGGATGCTGGGTAGTGGTCCACACTGGACCCCTCAGAAAGCAGGTGCCCTGGTTAAAACAACAGGAGTGGGGACCTGGAAGCAAAGCTCCCGGGAGCGTTGCTGGAGGCTGAAATCCCAGAAGGCTCTCCTGCGAGTGACCTATTCAGTCCAGTGTCTCAGGAAGACGGCTCACGAGGAGCACCAGTCGTGGCCGGTCTGTGCGCCTCAGGGCCCAGCGCGGCTGGGGCCTGCTTTGCGCCGGCAGCCGCCACGGCACCAGGAGGAGGAGGATGAGTGTTCTCATCTGCTCGTCCCGCACGCTGGTGTCGAGCAACTTCTGTGTGCCAGGCTGGGCCAGGCCCAAGGGAACACTGGGAAGCAGCAGACTGGGAAGTTTCTGCCCCAGGAGCCCTGGAAGAAGACAATCAACCATCCCAGAGAGAGAGCTTTAGAAGGGAGAAGACGAGCCAAGCTCATGCGGAGCAGCCAGTGAAGACCGGCAGCCCGCGTGGCTCACAGACTTGTCCTGTTGGCCCAAATGGTGTTTTAAAATCTGGATTAGTTACCAACATTTAAAACAGGAAGAATTCTCACAAAACTAGATCTCTGGCCTTTCATAAATGCAGAGAATCTAGCAACACTGGTCCTGCGTTCCCACCTAGAGCTGGGTGGCGGCTGTCCCCCATGGATGTAGCCGACATCCTGCAGTTAACCGCAGGCCCCACCACTCCCTGTCGCCTCTCTGGCATTGAATCCCAACATCAGTTGCTATTTAGGGTAGGCATTATGCAGCTCCTTTCTGCACTTCTGGCCTGTCTACTTTATTTGGTACATAGAGTGGATGATCTTTTTTTTAAACATCTCTCCTCCTCTAAAGAACAAAATTATTTTCAAGACTAATCAGGAAATGAAGCAAATAGTCATTACAGTTTAGAAAAACAAACACCAATAGTGAATTCTCTTTTGTTGAATTCCAAACGTATCATACCAGTAAAAAAAAAAAATTATAGTAGATATAAATAAAGAAGTAATAGATTGACACTTTTAAATAGCACTGATGTAATTTTTAGCAGAAAGAAACTGGCTGCTGTTGGTCTGTTGTGGGCATGGCTGTCAGCATCCCAGCTCTGCTGCTGGGCATAGCTTCTGCGGACCCGTCAGTGACTTCATCACAGCCGGGCTTCTTCACATCCTTATGTTCACCAGACAGAGGTACCAGATTTGTCAGTCTGTGTTTCACTCATAGTTGATCCAAAAACACGATTAATTTTAATTTTGAAGAGTTTCTATCACATGAAGCAACCAATACAAATACTCAGGGAAAGCCTCTGATGTGAGGATCCCCTGGCTGAGAGCCGCTGAAACTCCCATTTCCCAAGAAGCTCCCGAACCTGTGATCGCATCTGCGTCTCCTGTTCTTTGAGATCAATTCCATCAGCTTTCAGGTGTCTGTGGAGCGAACGAATTTTCAACAGGACAACTCGAGCCGTTCGCAGGGACTGTGGCGAGAAGAAACTCGGTGCCCCGGCTGCCCTCAGAGCCAGCTCGGCTCAGAGCGAGGCCATGGTGGAGCCCCAGGCAGTTCTCAGCATCCACCGAGGAGTCGTGTTTCCAAAAGGAGAAGGAGTTAAAATAGGGTTCGAAGCTTTTGTTTATATGATTAGAACTTGCTTCAGCCACAGCAGGTTTCTTTGCGAGGAGTACCGTACCACTGAGGACAACAGACAAACTTAATTCTAGTTGGTTTGTTATTGTTTTCAGATTCTCCGCAGACGATGTGCCCTGTCTAGCTGTGCCAGGTCCCAGTCACCCCGGGGCGGGGGCTCTGGCCGGGAGGCGGCTGAGTCTGCCTGGTAGAGTCTTGGTCTCGTTTCTCCCGGAATGGATTGGATGCTTGTTCCGGTCAGTGGCTGGTTGGAGGGCTGGAGCAAGAATCAGGGCTTCCCGGGAGTCAGTCACTTTGCTGGTGACGCCACCTCCCAGTTTTGCAGGAACAATCACAGCTCTGTTTCCAAAGATTTACGAGGTAAATCAGGATCCGGTCTCAGGTGTGTTTGTCTCAGGACCTCCTCCACTCTGAAGTGTTGATCCCCAAGAGATTTTGTTTATAAGGCTGATGTCTGTGGATATTTACCCACTAGAAATTAAAACTGGGACATTTTAAAGATATTTATTAATTTGCTAAAAAGTAACAGTATGAACCCACTGCATGCTAATGTAAATAATACAATTTCATGAAAATAATTGTAGTTTCCAAATTTAAAAATATTAGTGAGAAGAATGACAGTGTTTTACATTTTTTCAGATCTCTTTGGTGTCTGCCTTAATAGAAGACAGCTGTGGTCACGTAGCTGCTTCCCCGTTTAGTCTGCTGTGCTGTGTGGTTTTAGCTGAACTATAAAAAGAAAATCTGGCCTCAGTCCTTTTGTAGTTGGAGAAGGGAGGAGCCTTTTGGTACCCTCTTCAGATAGCTAAGGACATTCTTTGCTATCACACCAAAACTTGACAGGTGGTGGTCTCCGAAGGCTTAGTTATAACGTGGAATCTGAAACCGTATCAGTGAACTCTGGTTCTCTGCTGCGTTAAAATCTCCTGGTCTGTCTTGAACTTTGAAGGCATGATTTTATATCACACGTGGGTCATTTGGAAAATACTGTTCCTCGAGTTATGCAGAACCTCCAGATTGTGACACGTTTCGTTGTGTAATTTTTTTAAAAAATCACACTTGTCAGTATCACCATCCATCTCACGTAAAAGGTCGTTGAGTACTGGGAAGCTGCTATGGAGGCAGATAAAAGGTTTCCAAAACTCTGATTTTGGTTTGAAAGCTCAGATTTTACCATCAACACCAGAAATGCCAACTATTCTCCTGGAGGCGAGAGAGGCTCACATTCATTTTTTGGAAAACGTCTGCAGATCCCTAAGTCTGGACTCCCATCACCTGTCAGTCGTCCCTCCAAGTAAAAATGGTGTTTGTGAGAACAGAGGCTCCAGCCAGGTGTCCGGGGAGCAGCAGAACCTTTCTGGCCCCTTCCGTCCCGTCACACAGTGTGGGGAAAGGCTGAGATTTTTGAGAAGTTTATAGTTTTATTGCTTCAGCAAGGAGATGCAAGTGAAACTGGCAACAACCTTATTTCCTGGAGGGCTGGAAATGAATCCGGCAACCGAAAGTTCACGTGGGCCCCGGCCAGGCCACAGCTCCAGCCACCACGGCCTCTACCCTGCTGGCACTCACGTCGGCCCAGTGAAGAAGGCGTTACCGTGGAAATCGTTTCTTTTATGAAAACAGGAATGACAGACAGGGGTCCGCAAAGCTGACACAGCCAGTCGAGCTGCAGCTGGGCATCTGCTCTGCCTGTGACAGGGGTCCCGCGGTTTCAGTGACCATCTTGAGCCACTTCCCGTCTGGCCTTTTGCAAGGGGTTTCGTTCTAGACCTGAGGCCCCGTTTTTCCATTTAAACAATCCTGCGGTTTCTCGCAGATTAGGTCAAAATAGACAGCTTATTTTCAATAGTGCTAGCTGGGTCATTTTCACTCAACTTAATTGTAAAAGCAGCTCGGTTTATATCTAAAAATACTTTCCATTAAAACTCGAAGCGTGTGTAATCCAATGAGGGTTCAAAAAAATCACCTGGTACATTTCAACCCCACATCTTTACATCTGATGACCTGTTGTTAATTTAAAATATGATCCTGTCAGTTAGAGTTGGCAGCCTACAAAATGTAAAAACGCACGGCTGCTCTCAGCTAGTTTACAGACACTCACGTTTGCCTCTGCTGCGGGAGGGCACCTCTGTCTCCAGCGGCCCTCTCATTAGACTCGTCACCCAGGAGACACGAACGGGGGGCAGGTGGCAGGTGTCTTCACAGCGGTGGTGGGATTAGTGATGTGACAGGGACCAGGGATGTTTGGGAAGAGTTCACATTAATCTGGACAGATTGTTCAAGACAGTGACGTCAAAGAGCTGCAGACAAACCCCCAGGGAGACTTGGTCACAGCCTAGGTGGCTGTGTCTGTGCAGGGGCCAGGCCATGGCGAATCTGGAAGCTCTGGGTGTCTCCCCCTCCCCTTCCCCCTTGCACAGTTCTGTTTGGTAACCCCCAAAGCCCTGCTCAAGCCAGAGGGGCCCCAGCACCTCTGGACGTGGCTCCCTGTTGCCTCTGGAGGACCCCCGCGTGACCAGCACAGCTTCCTGGGCTCTGTGGGCGCTCAGGCAACCCGGCAGCGGGTCCCGCACCTCTGGGGCCCTGATGTGAGTGCGGGGGGCACTGTTGTTGGCAGGACAGCATTGCTTACCTCCCTCTCTCTCACCCCTCTGTGCTGCCCGCAGACCACCATGCCGGGGATGAAGAGGGACTGCGGAGGCGCTGCAGCCGCCCTGGGGGCCTTCAGAGCCGCCGTCAGGCAGGTGAGCGGGCCTGTGCTCCGCAGGCTGGCAGGGGGCTGGGGCGCTCCCTGGACCTGAACCCCCAGGCTCGCCCCATCCTTCCTGGGTCTCCACAGCCTGGCACCTTCCTCCCCCGTCCACAATCCCACACCAGGCCCCTTGGGCCCCCAGAGCCTCCTGCCTTCTGCCGGCTAAGGTCATGACAGGCGTTTGCACTGAGGGGATCGGTCAAGGGCACCTGGGCATCATTTGTACCATTTTTGTAAAGTTTTTTGTAAAAATTATTTCAAAATGAAATGTTTTAACATTTTTAAAAGATGAGGATGCGCGGTCCAAAGGCAGGGTGGCGCCAGGTTCCAGGTGGCGATGACCCTGCAAACTACTCACCTGAAACCCTTCTGCCCGGACCTGTGCGTCGTCCCCACACCCCCATACCCTGCAGCGTGAGCCTCAGGGCCGCCTGCCCAGGGCCCCCAACACGCCTCCAAGCTGCTGTGCCCTGTGGGGTCCCCACAGCAGCCCCGGCACCCCAAGAGCCTCTTAGAAGCACAGAGTCTGGCTCTGCCCAAACCTGTGGAGTCTGCGCTTGGGGGTGGGGCCAGCGCCTGGCTGCAGCCGGGGCACATGGTCGGGGCCGGACAGGTCTGGCAAGCCTGGAGGTCTCTCCTCGCACTCTGCTGTCTGGCAGTTCTGTTTGGTAGCCCCCAAACCCTGCTCAAGCCAGAGGGACCCCAGCATGACCGGCAGAGCCTCCTGGGCTCTGTGGGCGCTCGGGCGCTTCCTTGCTGTTGCAAACTCCTCTCCTTCAGGGCCAGGCCCTGGGAAGACTTCAGGGCCCCTCCTTCACTGGTGAACTTCACCTCTCTGGCCGCAGTGGCTCAGAGCCCCTTGGTGTTGTCAGGCCTGCGTTTACCTTTGCTGGGGGCTCAGCACCTCTGGTCGAAGAATCAACTGTTCCAAGGGCCAAGAGAGATGTGGGCTCTGACAGAGCTGTCTGACAGTGCCCTCGGGGCAGCCGGGAGGGCCATGCACGCTCCGGGTCAGGAGGAGGTGCATCGTGGTTAAGAGCTGGTGTCCGGGAGTAGCGGGAGGGCAGGGACAAGGGCGTGAGGGCTCCTCTCCCCTGCCACCACCCCCTGGCCCGGGCGCAGCCTGCTTGGGGTTTTCCGGGCACGTTCAGAGCCCGCGCCAGGAAGAAACTAACTGGGCCTGTTCAGGGCGCGTGTCAGTGTACACATGGCATGTTTTGGCATCAGAAAGCTGTAGCTTCTCACGTAGGTTTGTGAGGCCGAGCGCTTCCCTGCCCTGTGCATACAGACATGTGCAGCTTCATTCCTCAAGGTGATGCAGATCAGGGGTTTGTGCGGTGAGGGTCGCTGACTGCTGGCCACACATTGTGAGCGAGGCCCCGCTGAGTGGCAGAGTCGGGACTTGAACCTGGCGGTGCAGCCAGACTTCTGAGCTCGACCCTGCTTCGTGTGGGCTCTGGTCAGGGGGCCTGGGCTCCCAGGTAGGGCGAGCTGCCGCCTGGAGTCTCCTGCCAGGTCCGTGGGGAGTGGCGGGAGGCTGTGCCCTCTGCTCCCTGGGTCCCCATCTGGCTGGCTGTCCCAGGGTCGGAAAGCTGCAGCCCGTCCTTCCTCCCCCGGCACCACCGGCCTGTAACTGCAGACTCTGTCCTTGTCCTGCTAGGGCTTCAAAGACAACCTCCACGCCGTGTTCTGCTTGGCCGAGAACTCTGTGGGGCCCAATGCCACGAGGCCCGATGACATCCACCTGCTGTACTCGGGAAAGTAAGGCCAGCCCTCGCGGTGTCCCTGTCCGTGGGCTCGTGCCCCTTCTCCCCGGGACCCAGCCACGCCTTTGGGTTGGCGGACTTCACCCTGCTCACCCCCTGCCAGAGCCACGTGCTGTTGGGAGGACCCCCGTGACAGGAGTCCCTGGGCCACGGGCCTCTTCCTCCCAGGGTGCCCGTGAGGCTGGGCCGTGTCCCTGGGTGAGATTGGGCTCAGGGACTCGGGGTCTCGGGGTCTCGGGACCTACTTTGCCTGAAGGGGACGGGCCTTTCCAACCTTTAGGCTCAGTGTTCTTTGGTGTTGGAATCTGTGCCCCCAGATTCCCTACTTGGGGGCCCTCCCTGCATCCCCTCCTTGAGCTCAGCCCTCGGACTGCTCCTCCCCAGCTGCAACAGAAAACACTTGAAGGTCACAGCGGGCGGCAGCTGGAGGAACAGGTGGTTCAGGATTCAGATAGGAGAATCCACTCGCCCCCACCTTGCACACAGGTGCCAGTCCCCAGGGTGGCCCCAAGAGGTGTTTACCGGGGCCAGACACTGCGTGCCAAGGGCTGGCAGTTCAAGCTGCCACACAGCCCAGCCCTGTTCTCCCATCATCCAGACGATGAGGGGCCCGGACCCTCTCTGCTCCTGATCCTGGTGCTGCATTGCCATAGTGGGCGGGGGTGGCCCTGCCTGGAAGGGGAGGCGAGACTCTAAGTGGGGTCTCTGCTCCCCCCAGGACTGTGGAGATCAACAACACGGATGCTGAGGGCAGGCTGGTGCTGGCGGACGGCGTATCCTATGCCTGCAAGGACCTGGGCGCCGACATCATCCTGGATATCGCCACGCTGACCGGAGCTCAGGTGGGTGGGCCCCTCGGCTGCAGCCCATGTGCAGCTGGAGCCCGTCAGCTCTGAACAGAGAGGGCTTGGCTGTCCGTTCATCTTTGTAACAAGGCTGGAGCTTGTCCTTGGGGCTCCTTAATGGGGCAAGTGAGGGGCCCGTGGACCCAGCTGGGAATGCAGGACAGGCCGGGGACCACCCCCGCCATGTGGTCCTGCTCACGCTCCTCTCTGTCTATGTCTATCTCTCTCTCTCCCTCTCTGTCTGTCTGTCTCTCTCCCTGTCTGTCTCTGTCTCTCTATCTCTGTCTCTGTCTCTGCCTCACCTCTGGCTTCTCCACTTCTCTCTACCCGTCTCCTGTCTTGGGCATTCCTCTCTCCTCCCTACCCCCAACTCTGTCCATCTCTCCCCGTGTCCCATCCATCCCCTCCTTCCCCAGGGCATTGCCACGGGCAAGTACCACGCCGCAGTGCTCACCAACAGTGCTGAGTGGGAGGCGGCCTGCGTGAAGGCCGGGAAGAAGTGCGGGGACCTGGTACACCCGCTGGTCTACTGCCCGGAGCTGCACTTCAGCGAGTTCACCTCAGCCGTGGCCGACATGAAGAACTCAGTGGCGGTAGGTGGAGCGGGACAGGCAGAGCCCTGCCTGCAGGGAGCCAGAGCGACCCCAGGAAACAGCAGCAGGGCAGACGAAGGTCCCCCACGAGGCCCCAGATCTGTGCTCTGGGGGGAGGGGAAGCGCCAAGCGGGGACATCCCTCTCCCTGGTCTCCCTGCCGGCATGTCCGCCATGGCAGGTGCCAGGTCTTCCTCCTGACTCTGGGGTCTGCCTCGGTTGCCCCCAGCAGCTCTTTGCTGGCTGCCTCTTTGCCCCAGGGTGAAGACAGACCCCTTAGCCCACTTGCAAGGCCCCCGGGGTCCTTCTCTGCTGCTCCCTGCACTGGGCCCTCCACCCTAGGCCCCTTCTTGCAGACACCAGGGGAGGTGGTCACTGAGGATGGTGGGGTGGGTGTCTAAATGGGCCCATGTGGAAGGCGCCCTGGGGGGAGGGAAGGCGCCCCTCCCGCACGCCCACATCACAGGGAGCAGAGGGTCACATCGGCCTCCTCCCCTCAGGACCGGGACAACAGCCCCAGCTCCTGTGCCGGCCTTTTCATCGCCTCGCACATCGGCTTTGACTGGCCTGGGGTCTGGGTCCACCTGGACATCGCCGCACCCGTGCACGCCGTGAGTCCGGGCCCCCTGGGTGTCCTCCGTCTTGTTGGAACTTCCTCAGCTGGCCAGCCCCTCCTCCCAACCCGTCCGCTCCCCGCTAGTCTGGCCGCTCCCACCCTCCCACGCCTTCACATCCCCCTCTGGTTCTAGAGCCACAGGCTGAGCTCATTGGAAATATTCTGTTTTGAGGGTCACACTGCCCATGGCCCAGCCTCCGGCCAGCTGTGGTCCCCCCTGACCTCTGGTCTCCTCATCCCTGGGAACAGTGTGGCTGCTGTGTGCAGTCCTTCCCCAGCCAGCCCGTCCTGGGCAGGAGGCCCAGGAGACGGGAGGGGAGGAGAATGCACAGGGCCCCGAGTGTAGCAGGACCGCGGAAGAGGGCCGTGGGGCATGTGGGGGGCGGACTCCTGGCCCTGGTCCCAGAGCCCCTCCCCCAGCCATGCGGGTCCCCCAAGCGGGTCTGGCTTGGCTGCAGAGGTTTCTACCTCCTTTGCCTACAGGGTGAGCGCGCCACAGGCTTCGGCGTGGCCCTCCTGCTGGCACTCTTCGGTCGGGCCTCCGAGGACCCTCTGCTGAACCTGGTGTCCCCACTCGGCTGTGAGGTGGATGCCCAGGAGGGGGACACAGAGAGGGACTCCAAGAGGCGCAGGCTTGTGTGACACCAGCCGCCCGCCCGGTGACACTGGGCTCTTTACCTCACTTTGCACTGATTAATTGTAAGCAATTGGAAGAGTATACCTTAAGATGAGCTTCAGTTTGTTTTGTTTTTAGTTGTCGTGGTGATGGAAACAGCTCCTTCTTAAGTCTTAGAAGACAGCTCAGGGTTTGGTGGGGCCCTGGGGAGGGTGAGCAGGCAGCACTGGGCTTCCTTCTGTTTGATTCCCGCCAGCTTCTGCAGACCGTGCTCCCCCACTCCCGGGGCCCCCGCATGACCTCAGGGCCCCAGGATGCATGGGTGGCCCTGACACTCTTGGCCAAGTGGCCCTTGGGCCTCCCACCCCTGCTTGGTGCCCACGGTGGGTGCCCACAGCCCCATCTGCAGCCCCAGGCCCAGCACGTGGCACCAATGCTACAGGGAGCCCAGGCCTGTGCTCCAGCCAGGGCTGCCACTGCCTCCAGGCAGCCCACCTCTTTGAAAGGATGGAGGTGACTTGCTTCGGGGACCCATTTTTATGGAGCAAGAGGAATCTGTATTCTGGCCCCTTAGGATTCACTGGAGCTTGAATTAAACACAGCTAAACCACATCGCATCTTCGCCTCCGTCTCACTCTCTTTCCAGCCTGTTATAGAAAGAAGCCCCAATGCCTGCCCGTGAGGCTGAGGCTCTGAGCTGCCGTGCCTTCTCCCAGACCAGCATCCAGCTTTAAGGTGCAGCTTACCAACCTGGTCTTTGCAGATGAGAGCCCTGGGGCCCTTGGGGCCAGGCCTGCGTAGCCTAGGCCATCCTGGTTCCGAGGCTGCAGAGCGCAGCCTCCAAGGTGAGGCACCTCCAGGGCTTTCCCATGATCCTGCGGTCTGCAGGGAAGGCTGTCCTGACCCCCGAGCACATTACAAGGCATGTATTGTGCTGGATCAAGTATGTTTCCTTGGCACTGAAGGCCCCTGGGTATGATCCTAGGTGCTTAAAGGCAGGGACTGGCCAGGTTTCAGGGAGACCCCCTAACCTGGGGCCAGGTGAGACAGGCCTCCCCCAGTTTGAGTGAGAATGCAGGTGGGGCCTCTGTCCCCTCCTGTGCTCTGTCCCAGTGGGCTCTCTGGGCCCAGAGGAAGAGACTGGGAACTCAGGCCCCACCTGGCATGAAGGCGGCTCCCCACCCCACCTCCACTGGGGACAGGAGGGCAAGAACATGGCTGCAGGACACACATCGCCAGGCTGTGCCCTGGCTCCTGACCCCTCACCCCTGCCCAAAGGTCCCTTGACTCCAAGTCCCTTCCCCAGCCCTGAAAATCAAGGTGACTCTTTCTGGGCTTGATCCCAAGCAAATATTTATTAGCTGCCTGCTGTGTGCACAGCCCTGGCTGCGCCCGGAAAAGGCAAGCAGTGGCTCCGAGGCCCCGGCCCTGCCTGGGAAAACTGTGGCCCGACTTGTTAAGTTATGGTAATAGTGGTCACAAGGCGGTCAGTGGGCTGCGCAGCAAGCTGAGGAGGGGTGCAGTGGGGCCGGAGGGCCAGGAGCCTTCATGGGTCATTAGCTTGCTTAATGGCCTGGTGACAGGCAGCTCGCTCCAGCTTCGCTCTGAGAAGCCCTGGAGGCGCCAGAGGTCACCGAGGTGGTCCAGCCCCTTCTCCAGGCAGCTGGCACTGTCCGCTCCCCCCGCCAGAGGGCTGCAGGGTCCCAGTCAAGGAACAGAGGATGGACTGAGTCTCCCTTGTGCGGACACAAAGGCGGCCTCAGGCCCGGGCACCCAGCTGGGGAGCAGCTGCAGGCTCAAGACCTAGCATCATGGGGACCCAGGGGTGGGGCAGAGGCCTTGCTTCTCCGAGGCCACAGGGCTCTAGGACATGATGGCTGCTTCCCCTGGCCCTACTGAAGCCCTGGCAACAGGGTCAGCAGGCGGCCAGTGGGGGGCAGGTGGGCACTGGTGGGTCCACTTGATCATGGTCTCGAGTGAATGGTATAGGAAGATGTCCGTGCAGAGCCTGAGCACATGGTCCACGTCGGGAGATTCGTCCCGATGCTGATGATGGAGCAGGTGATGCCGAGGAAGTGCTTGCAGATGAGCTTGACAGTGACCATCACCACCAACGTGGAGAACCCAACAATGCTGAGGGAGGTGGGTGGGCATCAGCACCCCTGTCCCCAGAAAGGAGGCTGCGGGCCCCCAACTCAGCCGGCTGGGATGGGGGAGCACATACTGGCCACTCACAGCCCCCGGGACCTCCTGTCGGTGGGTCTGAGGCCAGAGGGCAGGGGATAGGCACCCTGAGAGCAGATACCCGTCACCCTGTAGACAGGAACAAGGGGTAGGACAGTAGAAATGTCCCTTTCCGCCAGCGGCTTGTGTGACAGACAGTAACCACCGCCTTGGTGTATATCTGAGGTCAAGGGAGCAGGGGCTTGTGCCCCACCCCCGTCCTGGGGCAGTTCTGGGGAGCAGGGGTGAGAAGGGGCAGGAGGTTCTCAAGAGCCCAGGGTGGGAGGCAGGCTCCTGTCACTCATATCCCGCCAGGAAGCGCAGGCGCTAGGGGCTGACTTTGTTGTTAAAGATGACCAGCTCCAGGTCCTGAATGCAGACCGGCTCTGGTCACAGCCTGGCCGCCACTTCTGGACCAGCCACCACTTGGCTGCCGGGCTGGCCGCGGGGCCCTCCGCCGGCCTCAGCTGCTGCAGCCCGGCCGTGGTGTTGCGGAAGGCCAGCTGGCCCACGGCCCGTGGCCTGTTGGAGTGGGCTGTTCAGGAGAGAGGTGTGGTCAGCCGCACCCCAGGAGAGGCAGCATCAGACCTGGAGGCGCGTCTGCAGGCTCAGGAAGACCCGGTGTCACCCAGGGAGACCACGTCAAGGGACTCGCCTCAGACAGGCCTGTGGTGGATGTTCAGGGGCTGCCTGTCGTCCCCTGGCTCCCAGGGGCGGAGGAGGCCCCGGACGGGCAGCATCCCTGGTTGCTGAGATCTCGGGCTCGGCGCCCACCTTGGAATGTCGGACAGAGCTGTCGCTTTCAGCCCTACCCTGAGCGGGGGCGGGACCTCACAATCCACTCCCTGGGCCCAGCTCCCTGTAGATTTGGCCTCCAGTGGGCAGGTCAGTCTCCAGCAGGAGGGGCAACCTGCAGGCCAGCCCATGCAGCAAGTGTCCCCACTGGTCCCCACGACCACTGGCTGAGCCCACCTCCCCTGGGACAGGTTGGGGGGGGCAGTCCAGCAGACACAGGTTAAGCGACCCGTCCAACTCCACCTCCCGTTATGACCCAGGTCACAGGAACCTGCCTGACGCACCACCCCCAAGCCCCGCCCCATGCCCGCCAAATGCCCAGGCATGTTTCTGGCTGTGTCATTCCGCCTTTCTGTGCCATGAAAAATGGGGAGAAATCGGCTCCTTTCAAGAAGCAACTCAAACAGAATGAAATCATTTCTATTTGGGGAATGCAGATGGGCTATTTGGTCATCTCAGAAAATCCCACCCACCTCATTGCTGCAGATTAATTATTCCAAGTGCTTCTCGGATGGGGGCTGGGGATCCCCCCAGGAAACCTCTAACGCTCCCAGGTGGGCAGTGCAGCCTCCACTCAGGTGCTGCATGGCCCTGGGCCCCAAATGCACCCCTTCCTCCTGCCTTGCTCAGGGGCCCCCACCTGAAGGCCCCCTCCTCAGACGGCCCCCAGCAGCACCTCCCACTGGCCCCGTGTTTGTGGTCTGCCTGGAAGGGTCAGCCTTGTTCCCTGGTGCACACTTATGTGCCCCAGAAAAGCTCACGGAGCACATCTGTGACCCCAGTAGCCCCCTCCCCGAGTCGACATTTGTTGAGTTTGAATTTGCTGCATGAGGCTCTGCCCAGAACCTCTGTTCAGACTGTTCCCTGGTGAATTGATGTTCAGCAGTTTTGTTTATTTGTTTGTTCTTTAACAAAAGGTTGTTTTGGTTTGAGATTCGGCAAAAACACACGCCGCCTTCTGCTTCCTCCCAATTCAGGATTCAGTAAATTAGTTGTTTTCCAGTCAGCTTTGAGTCCTTGCCTCAAATGAGCCTCCAACAAGATAATGTATTTAAAAGCCCTCGGAAAAGTACCAGACCCCAGGAACACGTGAGATCAGCAGGCGAGCAGCTCGCTCAGCCCCGCACCCGAGCTGGGCAGCCTGGGGAGTGCTGGCCTGGGCCGGGGTCCCTGCTCAGGACCCAGAGTCAGTGCTTGGGAGGGGAGGGGGCTGACTCATGCCCCCCTACTGCCAGCTAGGTCCCCAAAACCCAAGCCTGCCCCCCCATAGTGTCCTCTAGGGGCAGTGAGACATGGATGTGAGGGCTGGGGTCCAGGAAGCCAGGGGCCCCACAAGGAGCGAGACGGGTCCAGCTGACTTCCAACCTGTGGGCTATTTTCACTTCAGTCCCCTCTGTGGTTCTGAGAGCTTTGGGGATGAGTCCAGGGAGCATTCTGCACGTGGGAGAACAAAGTCAAAACCAGAAATCCCAAATTGAAGAGCTCAGAGGCCTGGTTTACACTGACCATGAGCACAACCCCAACACGAGGTGGCCTCAACCTGAAACTGTGGGCTCCTACTGGCTGTGTGAGCAACTCTGGGGGACTCAGACCCTCCCCCCTCCCCTGAGTCAACTTAGAAATCTTCCCTAACTCCCTTTTTCTCTAGTGCCCGACTCTCCCTTGCTTCTAACGGGGTGGGTGAATTTCTGTGACGTCCGTGAACGTGCTTGGCCTGGTGCAGTGATGGCCAGAAGCCAGCTTCCTTGTCCAATACGATTTATTTAGTGCCACCTGTATGCACCCCCTGAAGCTCACTCCTCTGATGGGAGTGTCTTCCCCGCCTGCCACACTCAGAACCCAGCTTCTAGCTGAGTAACCAGAGCCACACTGTGTGTGGGCTGGAGGTGAGCGATGCCCCCACACCTAGGGGGGCTGAGCTGAGAGAGGCACCTCAGACACTCCCCAGGGGGGTGTTATGACTGACGACTAGAATTGCTCACATTTTGTAAGAAATCTGCCTCATGCAAGGCAGATTATCTTATTTCCATCCAGGGGTGCAGAAGCTCTTGTGTGTGTGCATGTGCGCATCTGGGGCAGGGAGTCATCCAGCACCAGGTGCACGGCTGCCCAGCAGGGAGGGGACACCTACACAGGCTTGCTCCTGGCATGGCTGAGCATTTGGACCAGCTGGTCCCAGGTCTCCACGTCTGTGTAACACATTGTGTGTCTGCTGGATGCTTCCACATTCCTGAGGGCAGAGGGGAAGGAGACCCAGGGACACTGAGACACAAACAGGCCGCCCGAGTAGGGGAGCTCTCCTCTTGGCCCAGCTGCCAGGGCTCAGTGATAAAACGCTAAGAGGGGCTGAATGGCCCTTATTTTCGCCTCCGGCCACTCAGGCCCTGAAGCCAGAGGAAAGGGTGGCAAAGGAGACCCCGCCATTGTGAAGTCAGGTCTTCGCCAAGGCGCACCTGCCCCCTGCCCTCTGTGCGCCCTTCTTCCATTTGGACCTCACTTGGCCCTGGAATTGCACCTGGGCCGGCGCGCAGGGCTCCCACCTGCCCCCGCACAGCTGAGCATCCTTTACGGGCCTGACGCGCGCCGCCTCGCGCGCCCTCCGCGCAGGGGCTGCTGGGAAGACGCCCGGGCCGGGCCGGCGCTCAGCACGGCGGGGATCGGCGTGGACCGGCGGGGATAGCGGACTTGCCAGCCTGGCTCCTCCCCCTGCACTTGGCCCCTCACTGGCCCCCCGTTTTCCTCCTCTGAAGGCGGGGAGGGAAGCGGCCCCGGCGGAGCCACAGCAGGCGCTCCGTTCTTACAGCAGGAGGCGGCGGGCCTCCGTCCACGAGGGGCCTGGGCGAGCATGGAGCTGCCGCCCTCGGCCCCCGGAGCAGGAGCGGACACAGGACGCAACCCCCCTGCCCTCCCTTCTCGCCAGCCCTCCGGGAGCCATCTTAAGAAGGTTCTGAGTGCAGGGCAAGGGCCCTCCACGCCTCCCTCACCTGTAAAGGGCGCTTTTGTGTGTGAGAGAGTTTTCAACGAGAAAACCAATGCGCCTCAGGTTGGGAGGGCCTGGCAAGCGGGGTCCTGCCAGCCTCTGGGCCCCGAGGAAGGCACCGTTTCCTCCTGTGGACAGAAGACAAGGCAGCCCCATTTCCTCTCCAGCTCTGGTAAGGAAACGGCTGTAAATAAACAGCCCACAGGGCAGTTATAGCAGAGGGGGTGGGCCTGAGGAGATGGCCAGCTGGGGAGAACTTCCCTCGAGAAGTTTGCAAGGATGAAGGGTATTAAATGATGCAGAAGATGAGATGTATCATTTCAGGCAGAAGGAACTATATGTGCAAAGGCCCTGGGGTGGGAGAGGTCAGGACAAGCTAGAGGAGCAGAAAGGAAGCCAGAGGGGCTGGAAAGGAGGGAGGGCCTGGGGACCAGGGTGCGGTGAGATGGCCCAGAACACGCACAGCCTTGCGGGCCACAGGTGGGAGTTGAGTATTTCTTCTAAGAGCAACAGGAGCCATGGAGGAGTTTTGAGCAAACAAAAGACAGGTTGAATTCACACCTTCAGGAGGGCCTTCTGGCTGCAGTTCACCAGTGCCTGTCCCTCCCCACCCCCGAGGGGGACCCCCTTCCACACTCGGTTGAGTTGCTGAGAGAAATCAAGTTCCAGTGAAGGCCACACTTCTCAGCAGGGCCAGTGAGAGCAGGCGTCCTGGGGGCTGCAACCCCCAGGCATCTGGCCCTGAAAGCTGAGCTCCACCTCTGCAGTGGAGGGCACCTCGTCTCTGTCCCCGGCAGGGCACGGGTCAGACAGGCTTTGTGGCCCCGTCTGCACGTGCGCTGCCGTTCCCCCGTCACATGACCTTGCCCCGGTGACCTAACCGGCTATGCTTAGCCCCACGTGCCTAAGAAGGAGCACACAGGTCCAACAATGTCCACCTCGCCGGAGGTCCTGAGGGCCACCACGGTGTCCCTGGTCACAAAGAACCCGTGGATGGCGAGTATAAACTCTTAGCAAATTTAAAAGACAGCTATCTGAAGATACTGGAGAGTGACCAGTGATAAGAAATCACCCCAGCCTTGAAAGAAGGGAACCCCATAGGGAGCTATGTTCCCATGACGATGTCCCTGAGGACGACCCCCACCCCCCACCCCAGGCCTCAGCCTGGCGGGGCTGGAATTCCAGCCCAAAGAGAGAACGGGCTCAGGGCGGCCCCAGCAGATGGCAGTCATGGTGATGGGGGTGGGGACAGGGGGTCCAGGCCAGGAAGAAGCAAAAAGCCCATATTTAACATCGCCAGCCCTGACAGAATGAAGGCACCTTTCCCCCGCTGCCTTAAACAAGTAGAAAACCAGGCACGTATACAGAAAGCAACAGGTTTCGGACACTAGGAAACACGAGTCATCCCAGGGAAGAAGGAAGCCAGCGTGCTGAGGCCTCCTGCTGCCCCAGCAGACAGCCCAGAGAGGCTTCCAGGCTGCAGCACAGCGAGGAGGAAACCAAGAAGAGCCTAGGGGCTCCCTGAGGTGAAGGGACAGAGCTGAGGGCCCAGGAAGGCCCTGGTGGCTGGAGTTGCAGGGCCTAGACCTGGAAAGCAGAGAGATGCCCCAACGGAGGGAAATCTGGAGCCAGGAGAGGGTTCCCTGAGCCCGCAGCTGAGTCCTTCTGGGCGGGGCCCCGTGCTGGCGAGCAGCATGTACACGGTGCTCACGCCAATCTGGACGGGCCACAGGGGCTTGGAAAGCTCATCAGCGCTGAGACCTTAGACACCACCTCTCAGACCCACACTGACCTCTGAATGGGACGCGTGTGGCATTTGGAACCAGCACCACCAGAGCTTGGAAGGCTGGATGGACAGAGGAGCCACTGCCCATGGGAGAGGGGACTTGCAGCAGCAGCAGCAAAGGACAACAGTGCAGGGGCAGCGGAGGACACAACGCCAGGGGGAGGGCCCCACGCTCCTGGGCGCTTTCCCCAGAACCCAGTCTTGCCGCAACACAGACAAACAAAGTGTCTAGGATACAAATGCCGCGTCACTCCCGACACCGAGGACCAGGAACATGTGCCCCAGTCTCCAGGGGAAAGGCCATCAGAAGACGACAACCCTGAGATGCCCCAGAGGCTGGAATTACCAGGCGAAGACTCAGAAGCAGCCATTCTAACGATCCTTCGTAAGGTAAAGCCAGGCTGTCTTGAAATGAATGGGAAAACAGAAGTTTTGGCAAAGGAAGGCAAACTAGAACAAAGAACGCTAAACGTGATGTGGTGCCCTGGACTGAATTTCAGAACAACCACAAAAAAAGGACATTTCGTGTAAAAACTGGTGGAATCCAAATAGGTCTGGAGTTCAGCTGATAGTGATGGAGCAACGGTGGTGGCTCACCTTTGACAAACACGCCACGGTTCATGGTCGTGGAAGACGTTAACATCAAGGAAAACTGGGTGAGGGGCATTTGGTAATGTTCTATATTATCTTTGCAGCCTTCTGTAAATGTAAAATTTTATCAAAGAAAAAGTTTAAAAGTTTTAGAACTGAGATGCAAAGTCTAGGATACAAAAATTTCCCTGCCTAGACTAAGAGCAGAACAAAGATGACAGGGGAAACAGTCCGTGACCTTGAAAACAGATCAATGGAAATAATCTAATCTGAAGAACTCAGAGAAAACAAAAGATTGCAGAGAATGACGCCCTCTGGGATTTGTCAGTCAATATTGAAAGCCTAACACTTGGCACTGAAATTCCTAAAAGGGAAGAGACTGGGGCAGAAAAAAAATGTTTACCTCATGGAGATAGGACTGACATAAAAAACCTCCAGATACTTAATGCATTAAATGATAGATTTATACTCTGTAGCTTACAATAATTAACATTTAAGTTACAAATGATAGATGATTGTGTTTGGAACTAAGGATGTGGCCCGAGACACCATTATCACTGTCGATGTCATAACGGTATCCATCACCTCCAAAATTTCCTCCTACCCCTTTGTTTTCTTTTTTTTTCTCCCCTCTTTTTGTGGTAAGAGCACTTAATGTAAGATCCACCCTCTTGGCAATTTTTTTAAAGCTTACAATTTAAAGTGTACTCTTATAAAGCATACAACACAGCATTGTCAGTCGTGGGCCCTGTGTTTTACTGCAGAACTCCGGAACCTATTTATTTCAAATGACTCAAACCTTTGCAGTTTCCACCAGAATCCAAACACATTTTTTTCGTTTGAAAGAATAATGGCTAAACCAAATATGTCAAAAGACATAAATTTTATAGGTTCAAGAGGCTGCAGGAACTCCAAACAGGATAAACCCAAAGAAAACCACACCCAGACACAGAATCAAATGACGGAAGGCCAAAGATAAAGAAAAATATTGAAAGCAGACAGAGAAAAATGATGCCTTCCACAGAGGGGAACAGGGACTGAGGCTGCTTTATCAGAGACAATGGTGGTCAAAAGACAGAAACAAAAACAACATCTTTAAAAATATGCAACAAAAGAACTGTCAACTCAGAATTCTAAATCTTGCAAAGATTTTTTTTTAAGGAATGAAGGCAAAATAGAGATGTAGTCAGAAGAAGGAAAAAATGGAAATCATTCATCATCTGCTGACCTGCCCTAAAAGAAATGTGAAAGAACTCCTCCAGACAAAAGGGAAAGGACACCAGAATAAAACTTGGAACATCAGGCTTGAAGGAAGAACAACAGAAGAGATAAATCTCCGGGCAGCTAGAATGGACTGTCTTCTCTTGAGTACTTTAAAATATGTGTAACTCTAAAAATCAAAGATGATAACATTGTCGGGGAGATTCAATGTAAGTAGATGTAATATGTGTCATAGAGATGGTAAAGATAATTACACGATTATAAGTTTCTATATTTTACATAGTGGTAAAATGTGAACACTAAATAGATGGTGAAAAGTGTATGTATGTGTATATATATATATAATCCCTAAAAAAAAACAACTAAAAAGTAACACAAAGAGATATAGCCAAAATCCAACAGACAAAATAAATGGAATACTAAAAAAATTCAAATAATTCAAAAGAAGGCAAAGGGGACAGAAAAAAAAATGAGGAAGAAAAATAATAAAATGGTAGTCCTAAATTCAACTATAGCAATAATTGCATTAAATCTGAATGAATGGCAATTAAAAACAGGTATTATCACATTAGACTCGGTAAACAGACCAAAAAAAGGAGCCCAGTTAGTTGCTGTCTCTTAAGAAATGCATCTTCAATTTAACTGTATAGGGACTGGCAAACCGGCTCACAGGACAAATCCAGTACATAACTGTGTTAAAGAACTATTTTTACAATTTTTAAAGGTTGTCAAGAAGAGGAGGAGAAGGAAGAGGAAGTAGAGACTGTATGTGGCCCAAAAGCCTAAAATATTTACTTACTGGCCCTTTGCAGAATGAGTTTGCTGACCCCTCATGCTGATGGATTAAAAGTAAAAGGATGGGGAAAAAAATACAAAGTTAGCAGTAATCAAAATAAAGCAGAAATGGCTGTATTAATATCATACCAGGGAGACGTCTATACAAAGAAAACTACTGGGTAAAAACAGGGCCATCACATAATGACAGAAGAATTTACCAAGAAGATACAACAATTCCAAACATGGGTGCCCCCAAAGACAGTACCAAGCTACACGAGAAAAAACTGATTGAACAGAAAAAAGAAATAGACAAATCCACAATTAAATTTGGAGACTTCATCACTACTTTCTCAGTGATCAGCAGAATAAGTAGACAGAAAATCAGCGCGGCTAGGGGAGCCCAGAACATCACCACTGACTCGGCCTAGCTGACGTTTATGGATCACTCCAGCCAACGGCAACAGGACACTTATTCTTTACAAGTGCAGGTGGAACGTTTGCCAAAATAAATTGTTCAGAGCCATTAAAAAATTAATAACCTTAAAGGAATTAAAGTTATACAGTGTATATTTTCTTTTTTTTTTTTTTTAGGAGTTGTAAAGTGTGTATTTTCTGACCATAATCAATAACAGAAAGATATCTGGGAAATCCACAGATATTTGGGAATTAAACAACCCATCTCTAAATAACCTATGGATCAAAGAGAAAGCATCAAATAATATAAGATTCCACTTTAGAAAAAGAGCCAATTAAACCCAAAGAAAGCAGAAGGGAAGAAATAATAAAGAGCAGAATTTAGGATAATTGAAATAGAAAGGTAGAGAAAAATAAGGAAAACCAAAAGTTAGTTCTTTGAAAAGATCAATGCACTCAGTAACTCTCTAGGCAGACTGATAAGAATAAAAGGAGAGAAGATACAGACTATGAATATCAGATGTGAAACATTGGATATCATTACAGATGCTACAGATATTAAAAGGATGATAAGGTGATCTCACCATACTGTAAATTCAACAATTTAGACGAAATGGAAAAATTAATTGAAAGAAACATAAAACCAAAACTCACTCGAGCAGAAAGAGATCACCTAAGTATGATTAAATCTACTAACACAATTGAATTATTAGTTTAAAATCTTCTAACAAAAAAAGCTCTGGCACGGATTACTTCAAAGGCAAGCTCTACCAAACATTTAATGAGGTAATAGCATACTAATACCCAAGCTCTTCCAGAAAATAGAGGAGGTAAGAACACTTCCAAACTCATTTTATAAGGCCAGCATTATCTTGATATCAAAACCAGAGACATTAGAAGAAAAGAAAATTAAAGATCAATATACCTCATGAGTATAGACACAAAAATCTTCCACAAAACATTAGTAAATTAAATCCAGCAGTATATAAAAATGTAATGTATCATTACCAAATGCAGTTTATCCTGGAAATACAAGACTGGTTGGACATTAGAAAATAAATAAATCCCATTCACCATATTGACAGACTAAAGAAGAAAAGTCATATGATCATTTAAATAGATGAGAAAAAAGTACTTGACAAAATTTAACATATGTTTCTGATAAAAATTCTCAGCCAACAATAAACAGGAGGATGCTTTCTCAACCTGGTAAAGGACAGCTACAAAAAACCTACAGTTAACATCACACTTAATGGTGAAAGACCAAAAGTTTTCCTTTTAAGGTCAGGAACAAGGCAAGGATATCTACTCACCACTTCTATTCATCATCATACTGGGAATTCCTGACACATGTAATAAAGCAAGAAAAAGAAATTAAAAGCACTGGCAAGGAGAAAATAAAACTATTCACAGATGACATGATTGCCCACATAGAAAAAGATTTAAATCCATTGGAATCTACAAAGAAGTTTCTAGAATATAGAATTAGTAAGGTAATAGGATACAAGGCCAACATATAAAAATCAGTAAGATTTCTACATATTAGCAATGAACATTTGAAATGCAGATTTTAAAAATTAGTGCCTCACCCATGTTCACAGCAACATTATTCACAGTAGCCAAAGGTGAAAGAAATTCAAGTGTCCATCAGTAGATGAATAGATAAACAACATCATGTTCAATGGTAAAAGACTGCAAGATTTTCCTCTGAGATCAGGAAGAAGGCAAGGATGCCCAATTTTGCCATTTCTATTCAACATAGTACTCTTAAGTTCTAGCCAGAGTAGTTGGGCAAGAAAAAGAAATAAAAGGCATCCAAACTGGAAAGGAAGAAGTAACATAATCTCTGTTCTTAAATGATATCATCTTAAAAGTAAAAAACTTGTAAAGATTCCACAAAACAATTGTTAGAACGAATAAAAAATAAATTCAGCAAAGTAGCAGGATACAGAGTCAACACACACAAGTCAGTTGCATTTCTATACATTAACAATGAACAATCCAAAAAGGAAATTTAAAAAACAGTTTCATGTACGATAGCATCAAAAAGAGTAAAATACTTGGGAATTAAACAAGGAGAGGAACTATGCAACGAAAGCTACAAAATACTGACGTAAGGACTTGAAGAAGACCTGAGTAAATGGACACACATCCCATGCTCATGGGTTAAAAGACTGAATATTGTTAAGATGTCAGTACTGCCTTAGGTAAACTACAGATTCAATGGAGTCACTATCAAAACCCCAATGACATTTTTTTTTGCAGAAATAGAAAAACCTATTCTAAAATTCATATGGAATCTTATGGGACCCCCAAATTGCCAAAATAGTCTTGAAAAGGGAGAAAAAGCCAGAAGATTCACACTTTCCGATTTCAACACTTACTACAAAACCACAGTAGCGAAACAATGTAGTACTGGCATATAGACCAATGGAACAGAAAAGAAAGCCTAGAAATAAACTCTTGCGAAAATGGTCAAGTGATTTTTAACAAGAGCGTCAAGACTATTCGAGGGGGAAAGGATAGTCTTTCAACAAATGATGCTGGGAAAACTGGATATCCACATGCAAAAGAATGAAGTGGAATCCTTACCTAACACCATATACACAAATGAACTCAAAATGCATCAAAGGCCTAAAATAAGACCTAAAATTATAAAATTCTTAGAGGAAAACATTGGGCAAAAGCTTCATGATATTAAATATGGCAATGATTTTTTGGATATGACACCAAAGACACACACAACAAAAGAAAAAATAGATTAAATGGATTCCATGAAAATTTTTTAAATGTGTGCATCAGAAGATACTATCCACAGAATAAAAAGGCAACCCAGAGAATGGGAGAAGATATTTGCAAATTGTATAAGTGATAAAGAATTCATATCCAGAATATAGAGAGAACTAAAACGCAACAGCAGCAGCAACAAAAAATAAACAACTCAATTCAAAAAGGGGCAAAGAACTTGAACAGACGTTTCTCCAAAGAAGATATATATACAAACGGCAAATATGCACATGAATAGATGCTCAACATCACTAATTATATGGAAAATGCAATCAAAACTACAATGAAATACCACCTAATACCTATTAGGGTGGCTACTATCAAAAAACCAGGAAGTAATACTGTGGGTGTGAGTGTGGCAGACAGCGGGTCTCTTGTGCCCTGCTGGAGGGGATGTGAGATGGTGTAGTCTTTGTGGCACACGGTGTGGTGGTTACTGAGAAAATTAAAAACAGAGTCACCAGATGAGCCAGCAGTCCCACTCTGGGTGCACACACAGAAGAACTGAAGACCACCCCAGAGGTATTTGTATAGCCACGTTCAGAGCAGCACTGTTCACAAAATGTGGAAGCAACCCAAGTGTCCAGCAAGGGATGAACAGGTACAACATACACTGGAATGTTACTCAGCTTTGAAAGGAAGGAAATTCTGACAGCTGCTACAAAGACATACTGTCTGATTCCCCTTACATATGAGGTTTTCAGAACAGTCAGAATCAGAGAGACAGAAAGCAGAATGTTGACTGCTAGGTCTCGGGGAGAGGGAAGAATGGGGAGCTAATATTTAATGGGGACAGAGTTTCAGTTTTACAAGATGAAAGAGTTCTGGGGATGGGTGGTGGTGATGGTACTATATTACAAACGTATTTAATACCACTGACAATGCTTAAAATGATCAGATGGTAAATTTTGTGTGTGTGCGTATTTTACCACAATAAAAAAAATGGGGGAAAAATAAATGCATACTATAATCCCTGATACAAACATTAAAAACAAAGTGTAAAGATGCATATTTGAAAGAAAACAAGGAATTAAAATGTAATATTAAAAATACGAAACATTTTCTGTTAACCGAAGAGAAAGCAAGTAACAGAGAAGCAGCAAAAAGAGAGAGACATTAAAAGCAAATATAGTCGGCCTAAACTGGACCTTATCAATCACTATGTTAAAATACAAACAGCCTAAACACTCCAATTAAAAGGTAATATTGTCCAATGAGATTTAAAAATGCAGGATCTTAGCGGGGAGGGTATAGCTCAGTGGTAGAGCAAATGCTTAGTGCTCCTGGGTTCAATTCCCAGGACCTCCATTAAAAAACAAAGAAAGAAATCTAATAATCCACCCCCTCAAAAAAATGCAAGATCCTACTACATATAGTTTATATGAAATAATTCAAACATAAAAACACGGGTTAAACATGAAAGGATGGAAAAAATGTGCTATGCAAACAGTAAACACAAGTTGATATGGTTATATGAATATCCCACAAAGTAGACTACACAAAAATATTACCAGAGATAAAAAGGAACATTTCACAATCTATCAGGAAAACATGACAACCATAAACATATATGCGTCTTAATACCCAAATTTCAAAAGGCGTGACGCAAAAACGCGACCGAATCAAAGGAGTAGAAAATTCCACAATCATAAATGGAGTTTAGTGCTTCCTCTCTGAAACTGATAGTACAGCTAATCCCCCCAAATTAATAAACATGTAAAGGAGTCTAAGAAAATTATCAACCACCTTTCCTTATTGATGTTTATAGAACACCATACCCAGCAACTACAGAGTATACATTCTCTTGTGTAAACATGGGATCTGCATCAAGATAGACTGTATGCTGAGTCATAAAGTGTCTCAATAAATTTCAAAAGATTGAAAACTTACAGAGGGTTGTTTTCCTTTCTGTGAACCCCATGGAATTAAAAATCAAAAAAGGCATATAGGGAAGCTCCCAAATATTTGTAAATGAAGCAACACGTGTTGAAATGACACACAAAGATGAAATCACAAAGAAAAATGTTAAACACTTCAAACGGAATGATAATGAAAATTCAACAAATCAAAACTTGTCAGATGCAGTTGAAGCAGTGCTTAGAGGGATGTTTACAGATTTTAATTTGTCCTGGAAAAGAGAGAAATGTTTAAAAATCGATGATATAATTTACCATTTAAGAAGCTAGAAAAAGAAAAACAAATTAAGAGAATAAAGGAAATAATGAAGATAAAAACAAAAACCAGTGAAACATAGAAGAAGCAACAGTAAGACAGCAATCCCTGAGTACCATACTCCATGCCCCACGTGTTATGATGTCTTTACATTGTGAGTCATGGGAATACAAATTATTCATGGCCCATTTTGAGCTCCAGGAATCATTCTTCCTGTTGCTTTCCAGTGGTTTTTTTTTCCTACCGCCTTGATCGTTTCCTTGCACACATGTAACGATCAACATTCAGCTACAGACTCAAGAGGAGCTGTCCACACTCATCCAATGTTTTCTCTGTCTTCAGCTCTCTTTCCTCCTCACTCTGACTTACAAATTCTCACCACCATGGCGTTCTAGACCCCAAACTCTGCTCAACTCATGCAGACCACTGGACTCTGTTGGCAGCCCCACTCCTGCGTCTATGGCCTGGAAACTCTTTCCAACCACAAAAGAAGAGGAGAAATGAAATGAAAAACAACTGGTACATACAGAAACATGCGACGAGATCATTCAAACTCAACCATGTCAATTATTACATTAAATGCAAACAGTCTAGACACACCAGTTAGAGGGAAGAGATTGTAACATTGCATATAAAAATAATAACCAACTCTGCTGTCTATAAGAAGCCCACTTCAAAGCTTATAAGAATGAAAGGGTGGAAAAAGATACACAACTAACACCAAAAGCAAGCCAGAGGTGCTAAATTAAATAAGACAAAGGAGATTTAAGAGCAAGGACTATTAGAAGGATAAGGAGGACCATTTCATAATGATAAAGGGGCCAATTCATCAAGAGGAGGTAACTATACTAAACATTTATACACCAAGTAATAGAGCTTCAAAACACATGAAGCAAAAAGTGACAGATTTCAAACAGAAATAGAGAAAACCAGAGTTAATTACAGTTTTCAACATCCTTCTCTCAATAACTGATAAAACATGTAGATGGAAAGTCAATAAAGATATAAAAGACAACAGTACTGTCAAAAACAAGGGCAGATTACACACTCTTACCAAGGACACGTGAAACATTCATCAAGTTAGATCATATTATGGGCTGTGAAACAGCTCCCAAGGAATTTTATGACTGAAGTTATACAAATAATAATTCTCTGACCACAATGGAATTAAATTAGAAATCAGTATCAGAATATCTGGAAAATCACAAATATTTGAAACTAAAGAGCACCCTTTTAAATAATCCATGGATTAAAGAAGAAATCACAACAGAAATGATAAAATATTTGAACTGAATAAAAATTAAAACATGACTGAAAATTTGTGGGATGTAGCTGATGCCTAGAGGGACATTTCAAGCGTTAAATGCTCATATATTAGAAAAGTAGGAAAAAACTCAAATAACCTAAACCTTAAAAAAAAAAAAAAAGGCAAACCCAAAGCACAAGAGAAAACTGAAAAACAATATAGTAAAGGCAATGAAAGTAAAAGTTTATTTCTTGAGAATGTCAATAGAGTTGATCAGCTTCTGGTCAGATTGATTAGGGGGAGAAGAAGACACACATTACCAGTATCAGAGTCAGAGCTCATCACTAAAGATCTTATAGATACTGAATGAATATTAAGTGAATGTTAGGAACGTTGTGTCAATACATTCAACTGAGATAAAATGGACCAGTTTCTCCAAAGATGGGATACAAAACCTCACTCAGGATGAAATACAGAACCCGAATAGCTCTCCAACTATTAAAGAAAATGAATTTGAAATTTAAAACCTTCTCACCAAGACAACGCCAGGCCACAGGACAATACCTATGCTGGTGAATTCTATCAAACATTTAAGGAAGAAATAATACCAATTCCATGTAAAATTCCAGAAAACAGAAGAGGAGAGTACATTTCCAAACCCATTTGATGAAGCCAGCATTACTCTGAGTCCAAAACTAGATACACACGTTACAAGGACAGAAAGCTATAGAACAGGGTCCCTCATAAACTAGATGTAAAATTCCTCAACAAAATGCCTGCCAATTGAATCCAATTTTATACATATGTATATATGCAATACCACATGATGAAGTAGGGTTTATCCTGGGAACTCGGGATGGTTTATTGTTAGAAAATAAATCAGTGTAATTCATATCTACAGACCACAGAAGAAAAGCATACAATCATCTCAACAGGTGCAGGAGAGGCCTTTGACAAAATTCAGCATCCATTCACAAGAAAAACTCTCAGCAAACTAGGACTGGAAGGGATATTAACCCATTAATAAACAAGCTGCAAAAAATCTGTAGCTAACATCATGATTTAAGGGAAAGGATGGGATGCTTTCTTTTTAAGATTAAGAACAAGGCAAGGAGGTCCAATCTCACCACTCTCACCCAACATAGTCCTGGAAGTTCAAGCTACTTAAATAAGGCAAGAAAAAGAAATCAAAGGCATTCAAATAGGAAAGAACGAAAACTGTCTTTGGCACACGACATCATCTTCTAAGTATAAAATCTGAAGGCATTGTCAAATAAAACAGCCCTCCTAGTAGTAATGAGCTTAGCAAAGTTGCAAAACATAAGATCAACATGCAAAAATCAACCCCATTTGTATATGCCAGCAAGGAACACATGGGAGCCAAAATTTAAAACACAATCCTGGACCACAGTCTGGTTTCCAGTTTGGCGTATAAGAAGCCAGAAGTTGCCACTCTTGTCCTAAAAACAGGTACGAAGATGAACAAACTTAAAAACCGACAGGCCTTCTGAGATCCGTCAGAGACGTAAGTAAGGTCACAGGGCAAACTCCAGCCCCCCAGATTGGAGTCACCAACAGGCAAATACAGAGAATCACAACTTACCGGAGCTGAAACCTGCAAGCACAAACCTCGTGAGAGCATGTCAAGGCAGGGAAAGCTGAGCTGCAACTGACAAATTGTGGGAGGCGCAGTGTGGACAAGTCCTAGAGATAAAAACTCCAAGGGGCCTCGGTCATCGGGGGTCCCCACTATTTTGTGAATTTTACCTTCTGTAGGTAGACCGAGTCCTGACAGTAAACACTGGAAAAAAATCCTCTTGTACTCCTGGTAGGGGTCAGGGAGAAGGAACTGTTCTGAAATAAGAAAGAGCATTCTGTTCTTATCAAGATGTGCCAGAGGAACTAGTTAACCAGAGCCTCACCTGCTGGGCTTTTATCAGTGCCTAACTGACCTGGGGGAAGGGAAGAAACCAATGCTAGCCCACGGTGCCATCCCGGTCCGCCTAAGTAGTCGGGGAAAATGAGAAGCATGAGTGGAGTTCACCAAATGCACCATCCGTGAAAAGAAAGAGCTGACAGGCTGTATTTTATTAAAATTAAAAATTTCTGCTCTGTGAAAGATACTGTCAAGAGAATAAAAAGACAAGCCTCAGGCTGAGAGAAAATATATGCAAAAGGGCTGTTTGATAAAAGACTGTTCTCCAAAGTGTATAAGGAACTCTTAAAACTCATATAGGAAAATAAATAAACTTCCAGAAAATTCAAACTAATCTATAGTTACAGAGAGCAAATTGATGCTTGTGTGGAGATGGGGTGGAGGCGGAGAAGACTTACGTGAGGCATGAGTGCAATTTTGTGGGTGGCGGAAATGTTCATTAGCTTCATTGTGGTTTTGAGTCCACAGATCTCAGCAGCATGCATCAGATTGTATACTTTAAATGTGTGCACTTTATTATATGTCAATTATACCTCAATAACTCTCTTAAAATCCCTAGCAGAACTGATGGAGAAAAAAGGGGGAAAACTCACAGATTACCAGTATCAGAAATGAAAGAGTAGATCCTATAGACATCAAAAAATAAGGAAGCATTCTGGAGAGACTGTATGCCAATAAACTTAAATATATATATGAGGTGGACAAATTCCTTGAAAAACCACACCTTGCCAAAACTGATACAACTTGAAATAGATTCTCTGAATGGTCCAATATATATTCATAAAATTGAATTTGTTATTGACTTCTTTCCACAAAAAATTCCAGGCCCAGAGTGCTTTACAGGGGAGTAAGCACTATCGAACACACAAAGAAGAAATAATACAAACACAACCATGTTCCAAAAACTGAGAAGAAAATATTTCCCAAATCATCTTAGGAAGTCAGCATAATCCTGGTATTGAAACCTGACAGAGAGACATTATAAGAAAAGGACAGACTAATGTTCCTCAATGCAGTTCCAAATGCAAAAATCCCTAATAGAATACTAACAAATTGAATCCAGTGATACATAAAATGGTAGCACATCTTAATTAAGTAGAGTTTTTCCAAGGGGTGCAGAAATGGCATAACATTTAAAAATCAACCAATATAACTGACCATGCTGATAAAATCAGTGGGTAAAACCAAATGATCACTTCAAAAGATACAGAAAAGATATCTGACAAAATTCACTGCCCATTTGTGACTGAAACTGCCAGCAAACTTGAATGAGATAAGAACCTTTTCAATCTGATAAGGGATGTATATGAAAGTCCTAGTTAACATCATGTTTGTTGCTGAAACATTGAAGGCTTTTCTGCTGAGACTGAACCCTAGGGAAGAATGTCTTCTCTCACCATTCCTCTTCACTATTGTACTGAAATTCCTAGCAAGTGCAATAAGACAAGAAAAAGAAAAGTTGTATAGACTGGAAAGAAAGAACAAGCCTCCCCATACTTATAAGATGCCATGATTACTTACACAAAAATTTTTAAATAATATACCTCTAACGAAACACAACAAAACAAACCATAAAGCAAAAAGACAATGAGCAAAATTCTAGTCATATAATATCAAAATATTGAGGGGACCACTAACTTATTGTTTGTCTCTCAGAAAGTCCATTTTAAAAATAGGTTCTTTCTGACCATATAATTAGAAATAAAAGAAATGGTATTCATTTTATTCTGGCATTCTGTCTCACAAAATAAAGCAAAACACAGTGACTAATTTTGAAAACAACAAGCAAACCTAATCTATATTGTTAGAAGTCAGGGTGGTGGCTTCTCTTGGGAGGAGAGTAACAACTGAGGGGAACAGGAGGTGAGCTTATGAGGGGTGATGAGATTCTGTTTCTTCCCCTCTCTTTTTCTTTTTTTCTTTTTTTTTTTTTTTTTTTTTTTTTTGGTAGTGAAGGAAAGTACAGCATTTATTGTAAGGGAGCTAGACTAAGAGTCTGGACAGCTAACTCTCAAAAAACCCAAACTCCCCAGTGAATTGTAGGGAAGCATTTTTTCTTACCCTCTTTAAAAATGCATTGTTAAAAGTTTTTACTGAAGTATACCATTCATACTTAGAAATATACAAATAATGTGTATAATTCAATAATTTGTAAAGTTACTATAAAGTATTGGCTGAATTCTCTGTGTTGTACAATACATCCTTGTAGCTTATTGCAGACCTAACAGTTTTTATGAGATTCTGTTTCTTGATCTGAGGTGCTGGTTACACACGTATGTTCAGTTATTGAACTTGGTACTTATTTCAAATGTGTATATGCATCCACTTTTCTCAGTGTTTCTCGGTTTTGCACTTCTACAAAGTTGAAAACAAAGCCAAATGAATCCTAAAAATTTAAGCACAGTGAAAGATTGGCAAACAGTGGATAAACTCAAAATTCAAATTGTTTTTTAGAAAGAGAGAAGAGAAGGAAAGAGGAGAGAAAAGGAGAGAAAGAGAAAGCAAGGATGGACAGACAGACACAGTTCCTGACACCCATGCGGTCCTCATTCACGGTTGGTCATTATGATTGATTCCTAATGTTTACCTGTGAGATCCCACAAACAGCTGAGGAGTTCAGGTGGGACTGTGGGTTTGGATGGTGCTGAATTATGTCTGAATGGTCCAGGAGATGGCGATGTACACGGAGTGGGTGGACCACTGCTGCTCGGTTGGTGGGGCTGATGCCCACAGCAGACTGGCGTGACTTTTGATCTTGGCGAGAACGATATCCTCTGGTAGGAACTGTGCGGCGGACTGGGGGCAAAGTGAGAAAAGGGAACCTGTCTCAGGACCCGGCGCACCTCTTTCTCCGTCCTTTGGGCTCATCTTTGTGCTTTTGTTGCATGGTCTCGTCTCCTCTTTCCTGTGCCAGCTCCGTCCCGTTTTAATAATTGGAGCGTGATGCAGTGTGGATACCTGGTCAGGATGCAAGAGAAGGAAGCGCACAGGGGGGAGCTGGCTGCCTGGGGAGACACTCGGGGTGGAGGGTGTCTTGCTGGGTCAGCCGGTCATAGTCTGCATCTGTGAAGGGGACCAGGTTCTACTGCTGAGCACTCGTGGAGAACAGAATCTGCAAGAAAGGAGGACAGTGGGGGTGGGTGGGCTTCAGAAAGCTGGCTGTGCTGGCAGTGGAAGCAGGGGGCAAAGAATCGCTGAGCTGTGCTCAAAGAGCTTCCTTCTCTCCAGGGTGATGGGCGTCAGAGCTAAGCACGCAGCTGCAGTGAGCTAAGGTGCCAAGGGGCCAGACTTGAGGGAGAGACTCAGACCTCTTCTCTTTTGAAATTGGCAGGAGGAGGTGATGGGAAGGGTACATGTGAGGGAAAAGAACTGCAAGAACAATGGCTCAGAGGCTGATCTGAGCCCTGAATCCACGTCTAGGACCTCAGCTCAGAGAACAAGGTTTTGGTACAGAAAGCAGGTGCCGCCCCCCACCCCAAATCCAGGCATCTCCCTCCTCCACTCCAGCCACCTTATAACCATCAATGGCGATCTTAACAGACACATCCAGGCACCAGTTGGTCACACCGCCCACTGTCTTCAACAGGGACCTGAAAACCAGGGGGAGCCACATGAGGAAGAGCAAGGCAAACATGGTGATGCCTCCAGCCCTGTACTTCACCGCTGCCTTCTGATGTCTGGGAGGCTGCGAGTATTTCTGCAGAAGGGTGGCAGGTCAGGGCGAGGAAGACGCAGACTTGAGGGAAGGCAGGTTGGCCTTAAAAGTTGGGGGCAGGTGGTCAGTTTGGGGGATGTCTGGTGGTCCAAAGCACTGGGGTCAGAGGGAGTTGGGTCCAAGTGCCAACCCCATGTCTTCCTAGCTGTGTGACCTTGGGCACACAGCCTCTCTGAGCTGCCTGCCCCTCTGTAAGGGGAATAAAGGTGGTACCTGCTTCATCAGGCGGTTGTGAGCATCCCCCAGGTGATGGAGGGGAGAGTTTAGCACCACGTCTGCCATTTTCTTGAGGACTCACTACAAACACCTGACCTCTGAGTGAACCAGGATCAGAGCTACACCTCCAGGTGAGCACTTGGAACACTGCGCCAGGGGAACAGGGTTGAGACCAAGAAAGCTGTCTCCTCCAAGCCTCCTGCTGCACAGCCACCTTCTGGGACTCCTGCCAGCACTTCGTGATGTAGATGTTGGCATAAAGGTCTTCCAGGCATATCCAGCTGGACAGGCTGAGGGCAGTGTCAGCCCACAGATACCCAGTCTATGACAGCCCTCAGCTCTAAGAGGAAAGGTACAAAGCGGAACCTGGGAGCAGACAGGACCACCAGGAGGCTCACGGGCATTGGTGCAACCGGTGGTCCAGCCCATCCATCCAACCTGTTCATGCTGCAGCCCATCCATGCCCTTCCTCCCACCACATCCATCCATCCAGTGCCATCTATCATCCCATCCACTCCATCTATTCTCCATCCTTTTAGCAAATGATCTTACTCTCTGCCAGACACCATGCTAAGTGTCTAGGATATGTGGGTGACGAAGAAAGACAAAACGTTCTAGTTGGAAGACACTGACTGTAAATAGGTAAACATCTGTAGATCATGGTAAGTGCCACAAAGGAAATAAGCAAGAGAAAGGCAGAGATGCTTCAGGCCGGGTAGCTGGGGAGGGTCTCTGTGTCTGGACCTGAGGCAGCTTTGTGGAAGGGGCTGGGGGTGGGATGGGGATTCCCAGGATAGCAGGCCCCCAGGTGGAGGAGATGAGAGAGTTGGACACCTTCCCGGAACAGAGTGGCTGCAGGGATGTGGGGTGAGGTGGGAGATGTGGGCAAAGTCAGACCATGGGGACCTGTGTGCCACGGCACTGCGTGGCTTTTACCAAGTGAAGAACATCGTTCACGCGCTCCCCCCCACCTCCCAAAGCATTCCGGAGCCCCTGCTTTGGAGCTGACACTCCCATCCCCAAGGAGGGCCTCTGCCCCTGGCCCTGCATTTGGCCTCATGTGTAGAAAGCGTCTGTGGAGCAGAGGGAAAGGGAATTCCACGAGGGACAAGTTTGGATGATGGTGAGGAGAGAGGGAGGGAAGACATATAGACAGAGCTGGTTCCTTCTTGCCTTGGTTCAGCCTGCCCCAGGGTCCCAGGACCCCCTTGGGATGTGGCCCCATCAGAGAGACCCAGTTCCTCCAGACACGGGCCCAGAATGTGTCCTGCATGGACCCCGCAAGCCCCTGGCGGGCCCCAGCCATGTGCACCTGAAGGTGGTTCTCCACGCAGCCTTTGAACAAGATGAGGTTGATGAGGTTGAAGTTTTTGGTCAGGACATTGCCAAGGATCCGGCGTGAGTAGCCGTGCCAGACCTAGTGGGCGGACAGGCCAAAACAGATGCATTTCACCAGGTACCAGATCTGAGCCACGTAGTTAAGATTGAACCTCCTGCAAACGCCCAGAAAAGGAGATCTTTCTGGCCACACCTGGGCCTCTGCATCCCCACCCAGGAGTAAGAGAGGGGCCTCCGTGCTCAGCTGCCTTGGACCCGCCGGCACCCACCCAGCTCACCTGGCTCATCAAAGCCAAGAGGAAAACTGGGGCTATTACTCCAAGAACAACTGTTAGTCGGGGAAGAAAGGAAGAGAAAAATACGACTCCTCCTTCACAAATGATTTGATTTTGCAGGTGGCCTTAGGGGACACCTGGGCTCCCTTTGCTGTCCTCAGTTTTGATTCTCCCCTCATCCCGTCTTGACAAAGGAGCCGCAGCTGCCGCTTTCAAGCCCCGGCCCCCCTCGGGCTGGCGGCTGCTGGACTGCCGATTTCTGATTAGGATAATCCTTAAATCTTCCTCGCTGGGCCAGCGCAGACCATCTAATCAGAGGGGCCTCAGGAAGCTCTTGACACACTTCTTGGCAGAGCAGGAGGAAGGAGCGTCCAGCAGCGTCTCTGCACATAGCTCTTCTGGAGAGAAGTTTAGGGTGAGGCCCAGGCTCTGGAGGGATGTTTGATGTCGCTGCGGCTCAAAACCTGGCCTTGGTGCCGCGGGCTTGGGGTGGCGGGTCAGGGCCACCTTGCTCCCCCACCGTGTCAGCTGGGCCCTGTCATGTCCTAGTCTCCCCTCAGGCCTGGCGTTGCCTTTTTCGTAGGGAGGGAGCCAAAGAACAGCTGGGCAGAGCCAGAGGAGCCCGCGGGCGGGTGGGGGTGGGTTTCGAGTCCCGGTCAATATTCCCAGGGCTTATTCACAAAGCTGCACAGGGCCCCGCGGGTGCAGCGGGGCTCAGCCTCCTGTTTCTCACTCCTTCCCACAGCAGAATGCCTCCTGGACAGGTGGGTCTTGGCCTTTTCCCCTTTTAGGGGTGGGGAGGGGGGCAGGGGACAGGGCTGCCGGCCAGGCAAAGATACCTGTTGGTGACGCCCGACAGAACGAAGAAGAGCCAGAAGTGGGTGCCAAGGACAAGGCTGAGCTGGAAGACAACTTTCCCCAGCAGCGTTTTCCGCAGACAGAGGGCCCAGTCCACCGTCGTGGCGCCAAGCTGGGCGAGCGCCACGGCCAGGAGGGCGTCGGGCGGTGTCCCTTCTGAGAGCACCTCGCCCAGGTCAGCGGCCGGGTGTCTCTCCCAGAGCCAGACAGCCGGCTTAGGAGGAGGGCCGCACGTGTGACCGAGAGCCCCTCCCTGTCCTGTCCCCGCCACTCACAGACACCTCAGAGGCTCCAGGAGACGTCTCCCTTTCTAGCCCGGATTTCAGGGGCCCCTCTGCCTCTCAGCGGGGTCCTGGCCTCTAAGTCCTCTGCCCTAGAGGCCTCGTGGTGCCTACCTCCCTGCACCTGGGACCCTTGCTCGGCCCCTGAAAACCACTGGAGCCCACTGCTCACCTCTGTCTCCTGACTTGCCCTTCAAGGCCTGTTCTGATGCCTCCAGATGCCAGAAAGCCCTCCTGACCGTCCCTTCCGATCCTCAAGCAGAGCAGGTGTCCAGTAAGGGTCCCAGGACCCCAGCTGGCCTCACGGAGACCAGATGCCCTCTTGCTCAGACTGTGGTTTGCTGCTCCCAGACACGTGTGGTGTTTCCTCGACACAAAGGGTCAAATGCTCAGTTCCTCGAGGGCTGGCCACCCTTCACGATTCCATGAGCCCCAAAACACAAAGCAAGACTTGCCCCCCAAAGTCTGAAGCCAGAGGGGATCTGTCTGCCCCTACCATCACCGCCCCTCCTCCCCTCGGACCACAAGCACAGCCAGAGCAGAGGGGACTAGGGGGCCGTCTGGTTCCCCACCCCCCAGCCCTGCTCTGGTTGGTAAGTGGCCCTGGTGCCTGGAGTGCGGGCCCTGCCTCAACGAGTTCTCCAGGGGGCTGGGAGCCCCAGGCAGTGACGCCCACAGCACCGGCTCCCGGGGGACCTGGGCCCCCACTGCAGCCCCAGCCCCATTTGTATCCGGCTTTCACTCTAATTAGTAGGAGCTTTTCAAAGAAGCAATAAAGCAGCGACACAGCTACTTGGACAGGGCAGCAAAGGTAAGAGCCATTTCAGTAATGGAGCTGGTGGAATTGCTCTTCTAAAAAGAGGGAGACGGACCACTCTCTGCTATTAAGAAAGCCAAGGGTGAATCTACGTTGTCATCTGCCTGGTTATTAAGGATAAGTGATGGCCGCCCCACCCCCAACTCCGGAGGGAAACTGCAGCTCCATGAACCCAGACTCCCGGGCAGAGGCTCCCAGGAAACCACAGTGCTGAGCTCGGCATCCCGGAGAGTGGCGCGGGCCCGGGGCTCGCTGGCTTCCCCCAAAGGCCCAGGAGCCAAAGAGGACAGCGGCAAAGCTGAGCGCCTCCACCAGGAAGGTGAGGGCAGACACGTCGCACGCCGGGCTGGTGGGGGCTGGGTGCAGGGGGAGAAGCAGCGGCAGGTGGAGCAGCAGGTCTGGAAGGTCCTGTGGGAAAGAGGACGGCGCGTGGGCTGGCCTCCTGGGTGACTGCATGTCAGCACCAGCTGGAAGGTTCTGGGAGGATGTAGTCGCTGACCAGCATTGAGCCTGAGGCTAGCACACTGGTTCATTTCCCCAAAACCTGTATTTGCAGAGGGCACCGGAAAAGCTGCTCAACGGGCGGACCAAGCCCCAAGTGAGCACCATGCTACTTTCTCTCAGCACCTTCAGCTCCAACCCCTCGAGGGCTGGTTGCTCGTGGTTGAACCTCATAACTAACCCAACCACAGGCTCTTGAGGGTCTCAGCCAAAGGCAAGCCAGATGCAGACTGGAGGAGAACTTGGCATGGGGGACCCTCTCCCTGCAAGTCCTCCCCAAGCAACACAAGGCAAGTTAATCTTTCTGAGCTTCAGGCCCCTAACCTGCTGAATGGGGATGGTGAGCCCCGGCCTGACCACACCGGGGCGTGCTGGTGAGAGTGAAACATTGGAGCAGGTATGAAACAGCTCTGAGAGCGGGAGGGTACCATGTCTGTATTTGATTAGGTGTGATGCACGAGGAATCCTACAGACGAGCAGGAGGATGGCAGGCAGGTGGCTGCGGGTGGATGGGTTGGGTGGATGGGTGGGAAGAAGGAAGGAAGAGTGGTTGGATCCAGAGACAACAGATGGATGAAGGAAGAGAAGCATGGAAAGATGGATAAATGCAAAGATGGTTAAGTGGATGGATGACTGGACAGACAGAAGGAGAGACCAGAGTATGAACTGACAAATGCCAGGATAAAGCAAGGATGGACACACGCTCTCCTACAGTCTTGCAGACAGACCGGCGAGAGGGGAAGGTCACAGCAGATGCAAGTCCGGGATCTGAGGCCCAGGAAGACGCGGGCCCCAGTCTCCACCCAGGGGCACCTAGCTCCACAATAACCATGGGGCCCTGTTTTTCATACCAGCTCTAACTGCATCCGAGCGCTTGGTGCGTAAGGGGGAACGACCCCCGTCCCCCTGGCGTCCTCTACACTCAGCTGTCCCGTGGCCCCCGAAGGAGCGTCCTTCGTCACCTTGACACCCCGCTTTCTGGAGTCCCCGAGCAGTGTGTCCAGAGAGCTTCTGCGGAGTTGCTTTTGTCTGAACAGGAGCTTCCTGGGGAGGCTCCACCTCCTCCTGGATCCTAGGCCTTTGGGACCCCCTGGCAAGACACAATGACACAGGCTTTCCCCTTGATCTTTTCTTCCAGAAGCTGCATTGCCTGGCCCACCCTACCCGCCACCCCCAGGCTGGGAGGGAGGGACCCAACGCCACGGGCTCGGGCCAGGGTCTTGCTCTGACCCAGAGGGTCTGGAGGAGGTGGGGGGAGGACCAAGAGGGAGTAGGCACCGACCCCCTTTCTGAGGCAAAACTCACAAGGCCGTGGGGCCTCAGCCTGGGGAACTGGAGGTCCCTGGAGCTCAGCTGCCCCCTCCGCTCTGGCCACCCTGAGCCAATGATCAGTTAGGCCGAAGGGCAGCAAAGGCTTGGGCAGTTTCCCCAAAACTGTTGATCTGGGGCCCCCTCCAGAGGCACACAGAGGACCCAGGGCTGGGATGGGATCAGGGCCTGGGGTGTTTGCAGGATCACCCCACACTCCTGGTCTTGAAATTGTCCACTCCAGTCCTGGCGACTGGCATTTGGATTCCAGCCACCTGAGAGTGGGGAGTCCGGTGGTGCCCACAGCAGCATCCCTGCCCTCAGAGTGGTGCCTGCGCCCGGGAGCCAGCAGGGGTGCCTGGGGAGAGTGAGGCCGAGAGAGCAGGAGGGAGGAGGACCTAGCAAAGGGGCTACTTATCCAGGCAGCTTCAGAAAAAGAGGACACGGCCTCTGTGAAACAGACCGGCCTCTGAGTCCCATCCAGCTTCCTGCCCCGCCAGGCCTTTGCGGGAGGAAGTGGCCCAAGAGAGAGGCAAAGGAACCCCAATGAGGCCCTGGCAGGAAGAGGGAAGGAGGTTTCCAGGGAGGGCGGGACAGGTGTGGAGGAGCAGCCTGTGGCGGGGGCAGGGTGGGAAGAGCCCGGGAAGGGAGCGAGGGGCTCCTGGGTCCACGGGGAGGTGGGGCCTTCCGGGCGCCCACCTCCAGGGTGCAGGATTCACCCCTGGGAGCTGAGAGGAGCTCAGCCTTGGCCCAGACTCCTGTGCGAGTTTCCCGGGGACAGGAAAGTCTCAAACCAAATGATTTAAAACTTCACTGGAAAGAAAACACACTCCAACAGGGAACAGAGCAGCAATCCAACGAGAGGCTGAGCCTGGCATCCGAAATTTAATAGTCAGGCTCTGCTGTCGTGATGGCGAGGGCCGGGGGGGCTCCGTTTCCTCGTCTGGAGCGTGGGGACAGGTCGTCTGGCCTTGGCCAATCCACCTCTCACTTTAATTACTAGCCAGTGAGGACACGCGCGGGAGATGGGCTGCCACACCTTCAGGGTGGAGCGGTGGGAGAGCAGAGCCAGCAGCGGCAGCAGGTCACGCAGCACAGTGCCTTTCTGCTTCTCAACCCCAGTTACGTTTGGCAGAGAAAATGGCTTTTCCCTGTTGACGCCAGCATAGCGTTTTGTGGTCCAGGGAAAGAATCCAAGCTGCGAAAAATATTTGACTATGACAGTGGCCTAAATAAGGGCGGGAGAAAGAGGCAAGGTCATTGCCATTGGCCTGAAAATGCACATGCACACGCACACACGTACATGAATGCGCACACGCGTGCACACACGCATGCACGCACACACATACATGTGCATACCTCTAAAACAAGTGAGTGTTGAGAAAAGCTCTTCATAGTATGCTGACAGGCTTCACGAATGCAAGGCATTGTTCTGGTCATCAGCAGAGGCTAAAGATTAAAAGGAAATAAAAACCCGGAAACCACCGTGAATGCATAGGCCGGCCCCACGTGACACTGCTGAAGGCTGGTCAGCCTTATAAAATTTCTTTGAGCTATTACTCCTTTTCTAATTTCTCCTGACATTTGTTGCCTGCTAAATCAATTTGATGTATGGCAGGCAGATTAAGATGGCTCTCTCAGCCTGCCCCCCTCACAGGCGAGGGGTGGAGACGTGATTTCAAGAGATGGTCCTTTTATGCTGAAAATACTTAAAAATGGCTTTGCTTCCCTTGGCAAGCAGAAGAGATCACCCCAAGTTCCCGCCCTTTTGCCACTGCTGTGCTACAAAGCGGTTGGCGTGTCACGCAGAGTTTCTTTAATGCTTCTATTTCAGAAACTTCTAAAAGTCAGTTCTTCAGCCAGGTAAACAGCCTCATGCCTCAAGGGGGCCCTGCCAGGGGCTGAGTGGGGACGCTTCTGTGGGAGCAGGAGGGGATGGAGGGGTGCCTGCGGTCCCCGGGAACTGGCATCGGAAGCTGTTCCCTGCAGAGTAGCTGGAGCTTGAAAGACCTGGGGCAGGAACAGGTTCAGTAGGAGGTAAAAGTGATTCCGAGGCAGTAGCGGCGTCAGGGGATGAAGCCCCAGTGGATTGGGAAGAGGTCACGTGCGTGTGAAGGAGTGTGGTACTTCCCTGCGATGGAGCAAGTGCGCAGGAACGTGGAGGCAGGAGGTGAGGACCAGTCAACGGCCTGAGGCACGTCGCCCCAGACCCGCATCGACCCGCATCCCCTCTCTCTACAGTCTGAGTCAAGGCTTGCCTTTCTTTCTTTCTTTTTTAATTGAAGTACAGTCAGTTACAATGTGTCCATTTCTAGTGTATAAGACAGCACAATGTCCCAGTCATGCATACACATACATACATTAGTTTTCGTATTCTTTTGCCTTGCCTTTTAAATATCCTACCCGGAGGCCCCAGTGGAACTGTGCAGATTATCCAGACCAAGCCCTTCAAGTGAGAGACGGTATTAACTAAAGTCAAAATTGTAGGAAGACGTTTAGGGAAATTAAATTTTATTGGACTCAGTTACAAGCAGTAAATCGAACTAGATCCGTTTCGTTTGTAATTAGGAGGATCTACTTATAAACAAAAAATGTAGCACAGCCTTTTAAAAGCCTGTTCCTTCCAGCAGGCTGAAATATTCTTGACAATGGTGTTTGTTGGCTTTTAAAACCAAACCTTTCTTCCTGGCTCAGAAATGCTCAAGGAGCCTGACTGGATGGAGCTGAGGCCGGCTGCTGCTCCCCGAGGGGCCATTTTCACCGATTCTGAAGGAGGGAACCCAGAGCCAGAGGACTGCCTGCCCCCCATCCCCGTCCAGGACTCTTGGGGGCAGGGAAGCCACAGTTCATTCCAACAGGCTTATAAAAATGATGTGATGGGAGAAACAACCTAATGACTGGTACTTAATTTTTGTGCTAATTAATTTCACGGACAGGCTGTCTTCAAGTTTACAAATGTTCCATCTGAGTCAGGAGGTGTAGCAGAGAAAAAGAGCTGGTGGTAACTTATGTCCAGGATGCCAAAAAACAAAATTAAATGGAAATAACAGAAGCCTGTGTTGCTGGAGCCCACTGGGATAAAGCCACAGGAGGTTCCTGTGCACCTACTATGTGCAAGGTGCCGCGGGAGCACCATTAATCACTTCATCTGACTCTTAAACACTAACGGGCTCTTGGGAAAGGGTGAATGCTGAGGGAAAGCATTCTGGGTTCCGTTCTCCGGCTGACCCCCTCGCCGACCTTGTCCTGTCACTTGCTTGACACTAGCGCTGGATGTGTTGCCCTGAGGTCGCATCAAAAGTGTGCAGGGTGGTTGGGGTGATGGTGGGTGGGTTCGCTGCAGCTGGATCCGTGAGGGGGTTTCCCTTGGCACCTACCTCCTAATAGATCACTGTCATTCAAAATCACCCGGAGGGCCTAGAAACGGAGAACACGGCCCACAAGAAAGACAAGCAGAGAACCATGGAGAGGATGGAAGCTGAGAATACGTAATTGAGGACAATCACAAAACAGCCCAGTGGCTCAGACTTGGACTCGGCCACCTGTACCGAGCAGGCATCAGCTTCACCAGGGGTGGCAGGCTCCAGTAAAACCTGTCTGAGTGTCCTGGAGGGAGGGAAAAACCCTGCTGTGAGTCCAGGAAAGACAGCCCTGGCCCTGGACAGGGCCCTGGATGGGGCGGGCTTGGCCCATCTTGGGAAAACCCAGTAGGTAAAAATAACTCCATGTTCCCAAAGTTTACACAGGGAGCAATTTCCCACTCTCCCAGAGCACTCTGCCACAAAGCTTTCTACTTAACAGGGACTCTCCAGCTGCATTTAAAAAAATATGTGATTTGCAAAAAAACAAATAAAGCTCAGTTGCTCAGTTTCTGTCTTAGTAAAGTATTTGCAAACAACTCATCAAGTTCAAAGATGCACTTGCTTTGCCTCCCAGAGTGTCTAACAATGCATTCCAGCCTAACTTGCAAGCCCAAGGACGGTAATTTGGGCTGCCACGTTGAGCAAGAAAAGTGTGCTGGTTCCTGCCTGGGGTTACAGATAATTCTTGCCTTGTAAGTTATAGATCACTGCTGGCAACTTCCTGAAAGGAGCTTTTCTGCCAGAGCTGCTGGTCGGTTTGATTTTCAAGCCAGGAGGCGGGGTGGGATGTAACAGGAAGACTGGCGGCTCTCGAGGGGCCTCTGGGACTTGCCTGCCCAATGTCTGCAGGGCTGTCCTGCTCAGAATTAGGTCTTCCTCTTCCTTCTTGGCTCCCCTCATCCCAGCTGGCCCCCAGCAACTGTGCATTACCATCTGGGTGACCTCTCTGGACCCCAAAGACATCACTTTTTAAAACCTTCGATGACCGGTTGATGGCATTTGCATCAAAGGGCATTCTAAAGTTTTTTTAGAAGACTCATGAATTTTGATTCCAGAGCCCTCTCCTCTGGAACGTGCAGTCACTTGGGCCGGTCTGAGAGCTACTCCTGCGTCGTCGGTGAAGCCCGCGTTGCTGCGTGTAACAAGCCCGCGGCAGACACGGAGAGGCTGCTGTGCTCTGGGCCGTGAGCTACACTGCCAGGCCCAGAGGTGGAGCCCGACAGCCCCGTCCTCACGGGGCTCCCGTCGCAGGTCGCAGGGGAGTGGCTCTGGGTGAGAGCCACTTCCGGGGCACCATGGAAGTTCAGAGAAGCACAGAGGGCCGGGAGGCTTCCCAGAGGGGAGCCTGGGCCCAGTCCTGAAGCCTGAGTGGGAACCCCTCTGAGCAGAGAGGCTCAGAAAATGGATGATCTGGATACACATTACATCGCGTGCAATTCAAAGGACACAGAGCTCAGGGAATAGAAAGCCAATCAGATCACGAGGGGCCTCCTAAGCCAGGCTGAAGCTTTGGGTGTCATTCTGCAGGAGACCAAAAAGCCATTGAAGGGTTAAAGAGGGGAGTGACAAGGGCAGGCTGGCTTGAGTTGGGGTCAGGGTGGAGTAGCCCTGAGCTGCATCCACAGCACCTGGACGTTCACACCCCCACTGGCCCGAAGGCAGCAGGTAGGGCCGCAGTGTGACCTTGGGCAAGCCACGTGCTCTGTCTGCCTCAGTTTCCCCTTGTGTCAAGCAGGGATAGCATTCTCACCTTCCTCCCCGGGTTCTTGGTGGCTGAGGTAGTTAATCTATGCAACACCGCTCAGGACCAGCCCCGCAAGTGATGAGCACTGGGAAAGGCCATAGTTCCTGCCTAGATTGAAATGACTCACCCACGTGTGCATCTCCTGATTCACCAGGGGCTCCTGGGGGAAGGGGGTCAGAGGTCTGTCCTTGCCTCTGTCCCATGTGCCCAGGAAACATGCAGCCACACTGAATAGATGGCTGGTTCCAGACAAGCCATCCCACGCCCCCTACGCCCACGCCGTGTGCACGTGGCAGCGCTCCATTCCCCTCAGGTGACTTTCTTCGAGGGACCCATTTACAAAGCCACCACTCCCGTAGGGGCCACTGATATTTGGACTCAGAGTATAATTTCATGGCATTAGCAGAAACGACTCTTTTCACAGCTCTCTGAACGCCCTTGGCCCACAAGACACAGTCTTGACCTTCAGCAAGACTGGGGTTTCCCAGGGGGCCCTGTTCACTGGAGGTCCTCCCAGGGCAGGTCCTCCAGCTCTTGTCTGGGGGCGTGGGGGGGGGGGTTGGTCCAGTCTGAAGCTGCGTGTGTTTCTGTGTTGATCTTCGCTGGCTGTTCCCACTCCCAAGCTGTCGGGCAGCTGGACATCTTCCTAGAGGTGCTGTTGAGCCAGGCACCCTGTGCTACTCGGACGCCCCTCTGGCCCCTCTCCCATCCTGGCTGGGGCCGCCTGCGGGGGCTCTCGCCACGGGGAACGGAACTTCAGAATGCTCTCCATGGTGGCCTTTTTCCACTACAGACGAATTTCAGATCTTTGTCACATTAAGAAAAAAGAAAAGGAGGGGGGCCAATGTGGATGAGGACAGAGGAGGAAGGGAAAGAGCTGCTGAGTCTACTCTCGGTCACAGAAAACAGGTGGAACACGATTCCTTGCGGTTGGTGTCCCTGGACGCGAGCTAGGATCGCCGGGGGCTGTCCTGCTAGTGACCCCAAGAATCCTCTGGGAGTTCTGGACGCGGGTGGCAGAGCTCAGCGCCTCCTCACCCGCCCGGTCTGGACATGCAGGGAGGGTGGACGGCGAGGCCTCCAGCCGTTCTTGCCAGAGCTAACGCGAGGCATCAATCATGCGTCCCCTCTGACAGCGACCGAGTGACTTTCAAAGCTGTCAGGTTGGAATAATTAGAAGAAATGGAGAGGGTGAGAGTCACTAGGCTTGCCTGACTGACAGCTCGCCACTAGCCCTGGCACTCTGCCCACAGAGGGACGCTGTCCCCGCTGAGAGCGAGCAGGGCCCAGGCCGGGTGGTCCAGCAGCGCCCGGGAGACCCAGGTCGCGGGAGGAGCTCTGGGCCACGCCTTCCGCAGGGAGAGAGCCGACGCTCAACAAACTGCCTGTGAACCCCGCCAAGCCTGTAACCGTTCCTTTTTGGTAACTTGCCTCGTTGAGACAAAAAAATCATCTCCATCCGGTCCACCAACTGAGCCTTGATGGGCTGCTGTGGGAGGAGAATTTCCCAAGAGGTGACGGGTCCCGGGCTGAATCTCGGTTAAGCAGACAGCACCGGGGCCGAGCTGAGAGAGGCCCTTTGTCTCTGAGTGCCCTGCGCCAGCCTCCATCCCTCCTGCGTCTGAGCAGAAGACCACACTATTAATGTTTGCATTCTCAACAGCTAGCATTAACAGGGCACCTGCTGTGTGCCATGCACTGGCGTGGTCTTACGGTTTGACCCTAAACCCTACAGCAACCCTCTCCCTGGGGTCCTCTTACTGACCTCCTTTAGCAGACGGAGAAATTGAGGGCCAGAGACGTTAAGGAATTAGCCTGAGATTGCACCAGCTGTGGAGGTGGGGAGTGGGTCCTTGCTTTGAACTTGTGCTGAAGGAAGAGTCACTTGAGATGAGGGATGGGGGAGACTCTGGAAGAGGTGCCCCGCCACTGGGTCTGGGTGAGCTGGGAGGGCTGGCTTCCTGCTGAGATGGTCCCGCCCCGTCCTAGCCCTGCGCATTCTGGTGGAGGGGCCTCGAACGAGATCCTTAACCCCTCCATCACCCTCGTAACCAGCCATTGGCATTGGGGGTGTGCGGGCTGGGCCTGGCACATAGTGGGGCCTCGGTGAGCACCTGCTGTTGGAATTATGGGATTATTGGTTCCATCTTGGGGTGAACACCTGCCTGTCTTTCCCAAGCCCAAGGATTCAGGCATATTCACCCTCCTCGCTTATGACTTTTCAAGGGGGAGAAGCCCTTTGAGGGGACCAGGGCCCCTTCAAGCCCCTTAACACTCCCTCTTTCCTCTGTGGGAATGAAGACTCCCCCGGAGGCTGAGAAGAGCTGGAGCCACAGGTTCCCACGTCGAAGTGCCCCCTCCTACTCGCTGCGGGAACCCCGCGGGACGGGCGGCCAAGCGCCCGGGGAAAGTTGAATGGCATCTGACTGAGGGCTGAGTTTTACTCTGCTCTGGTGTCTCTGAACCGCATCTGCCCACTTTCACCCGAGTGAGTGTGTCACAGGTCTGTTCCGATTCAGTGATGTGGCTCCTCTCCTGGAGTTTTTTCTGTTGTGGGTGTGGCGGGGCAGCCACACCTACCAGGTTCATCAGAACTCTCTGCTCCGGCCTCACCTTCAGCCTCACGAGCTGCCAGTCCTCAGCTCCTGAATCACACCAAAGAAAGACAAAATAGACACCCGCTGGAAACCCATGTCTGTTTCTGACATACATTTTGGGGTCCATGTTTGTCGCATCCCAGCTGGGGTGTCCGTGTGTGTAAGGCGGGCATGGTGATGAGGCTCTGGAGATTAGGATCCACCTGAAGCACATGTAACACCGTGGGCCTTGACTGGGGTCGCAGGCACACTGCAGACATAACGTCACATCACCTGATCTTGGTTGCGGAAGCTGGGAAAAGCAGGTCCAGCTAGAGAGCAAAGCCTTTCAGATTTGCGTTGGCTCCTGAGTGCTCCTTGTCAGGGGCCAGGGCTTAGCTCCAGTGAATGCCTCACTTAGGAAAGGTTGGACACCCGACAGACCACATATTTCTCTCTCTCTGGGTCCGGTCAGTGTGTTCCAAAGCTTAAGCTACGATGGAAAACAGGCTTGGAAAACTGCACATCCCTCTGCCTCCCAACATCTCAGCCTGACAAGTTGGCCCTTCAGCAAATATCCCGTCGTCCAAGCCACGTGGACACCTCTGTAACGTGCCCCTGCCCCATTCACCAGTGTGGATAAAAGACTCGCTGTGCTTCCTATATGCACCCATGACCTCATCTTTCTTACACAGTCCACTTGTTGTCAGTGGACCCAGTCATCAGGCAGAACTGTTTGACGCCAGTGTTTCCTAGTCAATCATCTGCTGAGCCCAATCACCACACAAACCCCACGTTGCTGTCGACAGCACCTCCATGTTGGCACTGGGGGAACCCCTCTTTCCCACGTCATGCCCCAAGCCACCTCCATCCTGCCGCCTCCTCCCGAGAGCTGACCCGGAGCTACTGGTCCACGCGTCGTGGGCAAGCGGCAGGGAGACGGCCCCAGAGCCGGCAGCTTCTGGCCTTTTTGGGCCCAGACCCGCCTTTCCTTCTTTAAAGGTCACATGGTCTCATTAGAGGCATCGCTAACTGTATATGCTCGTTGTCCAAAAGCCTTAAATAATAAAAATCAGACCAAATGAGACTAATCAAGGGAGATGGAAAATCAATGTCATATTTGTTCCAAGTAATTTCCTTTTCAAAGAGGAAAGGCTCCTAGGAGTGGGTTGTGAGTTTAAGAGATGTTTAGAGTTGCATCCAGACATCAGAACATCACAGTCACCCCCAAGTGGAATGTCATTGGACAAGCTTTCTCCTCGACCCCAGAAAAGTCAGCGCTTTTTGATATAAACAGGTGACAGCCTTTCTTGCGCCTGCTTTAAGTTGTTCTGGCTTTGCCAGAAAAAACAACAAAAAATCAAAAACACTGAAGAATGTGACCCCTTTAGACAAGTGCAAGAAGTAAGTTAAGATACGGGATTCTCTTCCCTCGCTTCAGCATGTTCTGAGCAATCGCTTTTGCCTCAAACGCACTCTTTAAGGGAAAGCCCTAAAAAGGCGGCGGCAGAGACGTACAAACACAGGCGCAGCAGAGAAGATGAAGACACGTCTTCAAATCATTCGTCCTTCTGCCCAAAATGCCGCCAAGATGCTGGCTGACATCCCTGTTCTCCACTCGGTTTTGCGAACTTCCTTGACAAGGGGGCTAATTTATACTGAGAGGACTAGTCTGCTTTGACACAAAAGGACTAGTTGACACGTTTCCTCATGATGCCACTGCTTTTCCCAGCAGTCAACGGGGAGCCCCCTTGGCAGAGAAGACGTCCTCAGAGCCACACTTTGATCACCACTAAGCAAGCGCCAAGCACCCACGGGGCACGCCTCCGAAGCGGCTGTTGTTCTTTTTATAATTAGAACACCCCCCCCCCAGTGGAATCCAAATAAACTCCTCCCCTCGTTCTGCAGAGTCTGGCCCACGGCGTGCAGATCTGGTCGTGCCTTTGGAAACACATGTGTCCACCAGTGCGGAAAGCGTCCACGCCAAGAACATCCTCCTTGAGGTCTACTCAGTCCACCGCAGGCATCTCCTGTGTCTACATCAGCGCTCGTGTCCAATTCTAAGAAAAGTTACCTGGAAAGCTGCCTTGGACTTTGGCCGATCGTCTGTTCTTTCTGCCTGACTTCCTCCTTCCGGCTCTTCCTCCTCGCTGTTGGTCTCAAAGAAGCTGTGGCTGCCATCCTGGGTCCCTTGGAAACACGTCCACAAAAAGAGCCTGGAACGCACGCCTTCCCGCCCCTCCACCCACAGTCCTCACCGCCAGCCCAGCCCCACCTGTGACATGCCGGTGTCTCAATGACCTGGTGGGCATGTTGTCTTCTGTGCGAGGTTTCCTCCCTTCTGGCATGTTCTACAACAGAAGGGAACATTGTCAAAACAGGTCCACCTTGTTTGGGTTTAGATTATGTATTGGTATTGACAGCTCCCGTCAGATGCCTGTGGACTTCCGTTTCCCCTGCTATCAATCTACCTTGTTAGCCAAGGAATTTCCAACCCCTAGTCTTCCTCAGCTGCAGACAGAGTCTCTAGGCACGCATCATTCACCGTCCGCCTGCATGCAGCCCCTGGCAGTTGGAGGGGACCCTGTGACCCCCGTCCCACACTACTGGCTTCTTGTGTCTAACAGTCCTGATGAGGTAGCAGGCATGAGCCATCCTCCTGCCTCCTCGCAACATCCTTGTGGTCTAAATGACAGGCATTTCCTAGCCGACGGGCCTCCTTTAGGGAGCCGTGGAGCTGAAGAGGGCCACCTGCCACCAACACTTGGTCTTTCGATGGGCTGTGCGCCAGGCAGCTATTCACAGTTCCAACTTACTGGAAGGATGCTTCACCCAAGGCTGCCACCATTTTTTCTCCTCTTCATTTTCTGTGGTACCGAGATCATCTAAATAAAGATGAAACCCAAATCTGTCAGCCACTCCCACCCTGGACCATGCGGTGGTCATTCCAGAAAGGGGCAGGACTGACATTTCTACTAAAGAAACTGGAGTCAGCTCATTGAGTATCTGTTAACTCCCCTACCACCCCTCTTACAGAATTATTCATTTGGACAAATCAATTAGCGCAAATAAAATCTGGAAAGGAATGTAGAAACAACTTAAGAGAGTATGTGTTTTCCAGTGTGTGCGAGTCTGCCTGGCACGCTGGCTGACAAGCGCCCCTTTTCTCTGCTTCAAGGAGATCTCCAGGGAGGCCTGGCCAGGCAGTGCTTCGGGAGACCAGCTCTAACGGGTTCAGGGACTTGAAAGTGCTAAAATGGAATATCTCTTCTTAAAAGCACCATAATTCAGCCTTGCCACTGATTCAGACAGCGTGTCCCCCAATTAGGAAGGCTAAACCGTAGACCACACTCTGCATATAAATTGCCAGATTTAAACGGACCATCTTAGTGCTCGGTAGCCAAGGAGTGGCATTGTTGTCTTCAGCTTGTTCAACCGAAGGAAAGAGAAAATCCAGTCCAATTTAAAAGTAACAATGTTTGAAAGATATTTTATTTATTTCGTGACCAACAAAAAATGAAACGCCTTTCGTCTTTAGCTACCTGGCCCTGGGGGAAATTGTGTTTCCTGGAGGAAAAAAACAAATCTCAAAACTAAAAAGAAGAAAATGCTATTTAAGTAATCCACAGATTTCCAGAGAGCCAGGGCTCCGTCAGAAAGGACACTTCTGGGCCAGGAGTTTCTGGTTTTTGCAAATGAGGAGGGGTCCACTCTGGGACTTCAGTTTGGGTTCAGAATTTCACCTCAAAGCACAATTCTAAATCTAAACTCTTAAGACTCATCAGATAAGAAAGGCACCTCCACTGCACCCAAGTTCCGAAGAGAGAGACCTGTTCTCTTGTTGGCTTTGGTGGGGGTGCTGGTGGCAGAGGGATTGCTTTAATGTCCCTGTTCCAGGACCTGGGGCAGGTCACCTGGGGGGTAGGGCCCAGTGGCCTCTTCCTCTTGGGCTAGCAGCTCGCTAACTGCCGGGTCGGCTGGACTCCTGCAGGCTTGTCACTGAGCAGGAATTTTCTTTTGCTTTGCTTTGATTTTCTCCACCGTGGCAGTCGAAGACAGAGAAAGCCATTTGCTCCTCCACCAGTCAAAACACCTTGGCCATTTTGTTGGTTTTCATGCTGGCCTCTTCCCCTAAACTCGAGGCAAAGGAAGAGATGCCCCAATGTCCCTCCCATGTTCCCCTTAGTTAGATGGGACCCCTGATGGGAGGAGCTGCAGGCCTGACCTGCCCTCTGCTCCAGAAGACAGGGCGGCATCACGAGTGGGGTTTGCTAACCCCCGCCAGCAGGGCAGCTGAGGGTCTGGGGTTCGGGGTGTCAGTGGGCTCAGATAGTTTGGAATCCAGACTCGAGCAGGTAACAAAACAGAGCTCCACCAACTTCCTCGTGTACCTGTCATGATCTCTCTAATACTATTTAATTTTTAAAGTTGATTAAAGTCAGTTCACTTTTAAAACTTAGCCTAGATGGGGGGTATAGCTCAGTGGTAGAGCGCCTGCTTAGCATGCATGAGGTCCTGGGTTCAATCCCCAGCACCTCATTAACAAAAAAAAAAAAAAAAAAGGAAAACTTAGCCTCATCCTAAGCAATAATATCCTTGAAGTCACTCGCGAGGTGGTGTAGGTATTCCTCCCCCTCAAAGCGCATTCAGCTAAGTAACATGAACTTTAAGCAAAAAATAAATATATGTATGACTATCTAAAACCTCCCTTGGGGTGCGTGCATTGTAGAGCATTGGAAGATGAAGCACAGTCCTGGCTGAGCAGAGGAGCAGGTGGACCCTCTGAGCAAGAGACAGCTTGAACTAAGGCTCAGACCAAAGAAGCAAGTGGCCTTTTGGGGAAACAGTAAGTTTAGCCAAGACAGAAAGTCTGAGCCGACAAGAGCTCAAAGCATCACCTCTTCATCTGAGGATTACATTAGGTGGTGGAGCATCCCAGGGAGAAATATTCCCATCACACTCAAGAGCCCTGCCTTTGTTTTTGGAGTTGGTGAATCAGTCTGCAGTTTCTGCCACCTCCATCCACTGCCTGACCCACGTTGACAGCTCATTAGCGCACCACACTCCGAACAATGGAACATCGCCAGTCTTAGGTGCTTACCCTTGGTGAAATTCAAAAAAAAAAGAAGAAGAAGAAGAAGAAAAGAAAAGAGAACAAAAGAAAAAGGAGGACGTCTCTATTAAAGAAAGAAATATGTGACAAGATGGCAGGTCCTTTGGAAGGGCCATGCTTCCCGGGTGAAGAGAGACAAGCCAGCAAAGCTGCTCCGTGCTGATCCGGTTTCCCATCTTCCTCGCTGCGCCCCAGCGCCTTGCCGGGGACAGCACTGGCAGCCCGGCATGTCAGAAATCGTCTTACAGGGAACCTCTCTGCACCAAGATTCGAGGTGAATTGTGTCAGTCATTCATATAGCAAGACAGGTCAAGTCTCCTGCTCCAGAAGAGTCCCCTTCTCATTTCTCCCCATAGACCATAAAGCCCCAGAGCGTAAGGACCAAGTTGAGCTCAACAGATGGACAGAGCACTCAGCAAACCGTGGGAACTTCGAATGGGGACGAATACTTGCAGCTGGCCTGCATACTGGCTGTGCTTGGTGGGGTCACGGGGTGAGAGGCTGGGGCGTTGCAGGGGACATTTTGCCCAGACACTTTGTCTGAGTTCTGGAATGCTGCTCTGCACTCTGGAAATGGATGGTGGGTGTAACCCCTTGGAGTTGAGTCTGTCCCTTCCCTTTGGCACGGGTGTTTCTCCCAGCAATGAAGGCGGACAGACCCAGGGCTGGTAGATGAGCAGTTTTGTATCAGAGGAGGAATCTGTCACCAGAAGAGGCTGTCAGACAAGCTGGTCAGGCAGACAAGTCAACAGGGACAGAAGCCTAAGGATGGGATAGGCGGGGGCTGCCCAGAGATGTTCCCCAAGTCCTGGACCTATGCAGGGTGGGCTGCGTTTGCACTGACGGTAGCCAACCTGCCCATTGACTCTGAGCTGAACTTGGTCCCTCATGGCCATGGGGTTCCTGCCACTCACCCAAAGGTTGGCAGAGAGAGAGGACCGACTCCCAGACTTGGGAGGAAGTGGCGGGAGTTGGAGGGGGTGAATCAGCCCTGCTCTGGTCTGGCCTGAGCCTCAGCTCTTCCTCGGCCAAGGGGAGGGGTGAGATGAGGTGGTGTGAGCTTTCTGTGACTGCTAAAAGGCCATGACCCTTCGACTAAAGGTACCTTCATGTCCATTCGAGCTCCTGAAATCTGACGTTTTTATCCCAGGCTTCCTGGTACCTGGATGCCAAGGCTTTGGTGGCCTCCAGGCCAACTACCATGTAAAGGTGGTAATAACTCAGGAAGACCCATTGCTGGATCAGCAGAAAGGTGAAACATGCGGCATCCCACAGGACCCCTGCTTCCTTTTCCCGGGGCTCATCTTCAGGGATGGCTGCATGGAAGACAGGAGAAACCAGGAGTCTTGTGGCCAGTGCCTGGGTGTGGCCAGCCCTTGGGATGGGAAGAGCCAGGTCTTGTTTGGGCAAACCCTGCCCCGCTGCCTGTTGGGCAACTCTTTGCTCCCCTTCCTGCTCACATGGTGATTTTTAGGGGAACCGGGAGATGAGCCCCCCCATCTCCCCCAGCCCCTCCCTAGAGCCTCAGCTCCCCTTCCCCATCCCTTGCGGTGACTCAAGCAGAAAGACGCACGAGGTGAGCAGAGGGGGTGCAGACAGGTAATCGTGGGGCTTGAGAACCTCCCTTGTCAGCCTCTCTGGGACGTTCAGAAACCTGCTCCCCGCGGCCCCGGCACTGAGCCCCGGAGCCCCGGGCTGGCTTGTGGAAGATGAGATATGTGTCCACACGAATGTTCTTCACAAACTGGGAGACGGAATGGGAGCCTAGCCCAGGGTGTCACTCAGAGGCAAGAGTTAAAATAAACACATTCCTCCTTTTCCTTCATTCATAAAAGGAAGCCAGTTACAGCTCCAATTGGGCAGAACCCGGGCCTCCTCCCTCTCTAAACAGGCCCAAAGCCTGGGAGTCAGTAGCGTGGCTGGAGTTCCGCAAACTCGGTGGAGTGCTGTTGGCAGAGACTGGGACCATCCCCAGGGCCCAGAGGCCGCGGACTGGAGGGCGCCGCTGCCCTGGACTTGACACTGGGTCTCAGGGCAGGGCCTCCAGCGTCTCGTTTTCTCTGTGCTTTTCATGTGGTTCCAGGATTCTCCCCAGGAGAGCAGGTGTCTCCTAACTTCTACTGGGGCTGTCCTCCATGTCCCTTCAAAGAGCATCTGGCAAAATGGTCAACTGCAGCTCATGAACTTGGTCTGGATCCTAAGTCCAAATAATAATAATAATAATAATAATAATAATTTTCTGAAAACAGCTGCCATGGACAATTCAGGAATAGCTGGGGGCATTAGAACTATTAGAACACAGGCTGGTATTGGACAAAGTGGGGAATTGGTTTTCTCAGGGAGAGCTGATAAAAATGTCCTTGTGTAGGAAAATGCCTTAGTGTTTGCACCTTTTCCTCCAGTGATTTCACAAAAATACACACCCACCCTCAAATATAGACACAGCACAGATGAAAAAATAAACTGCCGGTCCGGGCTGAGGGTGTGGGTGACCACTGGACTCCCGTTGCAGCTCTTCTGTGCGTCTGATCTTCTTTTCCTAGTGACCCATGCGGGCTCTGCACCAGCAGGGCCGAGCCAGTGAACGTGCTGGGGGACCCACCCAGCTGACCCCCTGGCTGTGCAGTACGTGCTGGGACCATGGACGTGCCAGCAGCTGGAGACGAGTGACATCTCTAGGTACTGGCACATCGCCGACCTGCAGCGGAGAGGCGGGGAAAACTCAGGGCATACTGGGGCTGCAACGCCCCCCACCTCGGCCTGGCTGATCAGTGCCGTCTTCCATTGGTCTCCGAGGTTGTAACTCGAGCAGAGCAGCACTTGGCTGTCTAGCCAAAGAGGTCCAGTCATGCTCCTCCCCCAAGAACAGAAGGAGGGGTTAACCCAGAGGCCGAGCAGAATCTTCCCTGTCCATAGGAACTGAGGACAAGAAACTGAGCGGCCATGAGCCACGGTGTGGCCCCGAGGGGGGCCCTGCCGTTCCCTCCTCTCGTTCTTGGTGTTCTCATCTGCAAAGTCACCACGTCATCTCTGGAGACTCCTTCCTGCTCTCACGGTCTGATTTTTATAAAGAAAGGCTTACTGGCCATTAGGAGGATGAAGTCCTAAGACGTATGGCCCTAAAGGACCCAGTGGTCTCCTGCCCACTGAGACACAATAAGATAAATTGGAGATGCGAATGTCGCCATTACCGTAAAAGCTAGTTTATTTGACAGGCAACCACTCAGAAGTTTTCAGGCCAACGAGGACCAATATTCTGAACAATGACCCGAGGCTTGGAGACCTCCAAAGAATGACTCCATTATGCTGAGTGCAAATAATGTGTAGCTGAGTTGGAAGTTGTGCATGGACCAATCAGACAAAGAAGCAGTGCAGGAGTCTGGAGACGGGGGCCCTAGACTAGCTGGTGGTGCTGGGCTGGCCTCTTCTGGCACAGCTCTGTCTGCACCTCTCATGTGGAAATCTTACATCTTACCAACCCAGGGGGCGGGGGGGATGCACCAGACACACTCTCTCGAGCCCCCTTCCGGTTTCAGACCCACGACTTCTATAGCCTTCCAACTGCTGTATTAATCTTGGTTCCACATTATTCAAATGCGACCCCACCTTGAAATGTGCATGCCTACCAGGTTCCGGGGTGGTGAACAGCCCTGCTGGGGGCGCCGTCTCCAGGTTGTTAGCTTGGTCAGAAAGCACATTTTCTATCGCACTTCTTCCCTCTCTTGATTTCTTTTAGGTTCGGGGCTCGCCAACATCAAAGGCGACTCCCCAAAGCACAGGCTGCTTCATGCGTGACCCACGGGGGGTCGTTTTACATCTTTCCACCTTTGGCAAACACATCTTTGAAAAAGGCCTTTTAAGATGACTGTTGGTTTTGGCAGCACCTTTTGAAGAGTATTAAGACAGTCAGGCTAGGAAAACAAAGAGCAGCCTTGAAAGAAGGGCTATCCCGTACCGGCAGGAGTGTCCTCAAGGCAACCACCAGGCGGTCCCATGGCGGCAGAATGGCCATCATGGGCTGTAGGAGGCGGCGGCTTCTCTGCAGCACGAAGCATCCTAAGGTTGCCAGGTGCCTGACACCTAGGACGCTGGTCCGTGTCGTTCCCGCAAGAAACACCAGACAGAGCACAGATCAGAAATGATACCAAGAAACAATGACTTCTGCCATGTCCAGAGAGGAGCTAGAAGGTGGACGGAGTGAGTGAAAGCAAAGATGTTGTACTTGCCAGACATGAAGTTACCTCCCACAGGTTATCTTAAAATAGAAGGACATGGAACACAGATTTGGGGAGAGAGATGCATTGAGACCCTCATAGACTCATGACCCATGAGATGAAAACCTCACCAGCCAGGGACTTGAGCAAAGTCAAGTTTATCCAGGTACACCTGCATTCATTAACCCCCTCCCCCAACCTTTGAAGCATGTAATTCTTTGAAGTTTGACAAATGCACACAGTCCTGTAACCACCACTGCAATCAAGATATAGAATATGTCCCTCATCCTCGAAATTCCCCAGACCCCGGTAGCCCATCCCCTGCCCCACCTCCAGGCGGCCAGTGATCTGTTTTCTGTCCCTAGAGCTTTGCCTTCGCCAGAATATCACGTGCGTGGAACCAGGCACTGTGTCACCTCTTGTGTGTGGCACAGTGCCGTCAAGAGTTACCCATGTCATCATGCATGTCAGTGATGCATTCCTTTTCGCTGCTGGCTGATATTCCACTGTACAGAGTCACATTCCTTGGGGAAACTATTTGGCAGTTTCCTAAAACACTAGAGGTGCGTTTATCCCATGACCCAGCAATCCCACTCTTAGATACTTACCCAGAAAAAAGGAAACAGATGGTCACAAAAACCCTGTGCAAAAATGTTCACGGAAGCTTTATCCTTATTAACCCCAGGCTGGGAGCAACTCAGATGTTCACCTACTCACGGATGATCACAATGTGGAATATTCATACAGGGGGAACGCTACTTGGCAATAAAAAGGAACAATGTACTGAAACATGCTACAAGGTGAATGGATCTCAGAAGCACCACGATGAGTAAAGGAAGCCAGACTCCAAAAAGTGCATTGCCTACAATTCTATTTAGATGAAGTTCTAGAGTAGGTAAAACGAACCTGTGATGCAGAACTCAGATTGGTGGGTGCCTGGGGAAAGATCTGACTAGGCAGAGGAAGGAGGGACGTTTCTGAGATGATGGAAGGCTTCAGTGTCTTGGCTCCACACCCCAGCACTGACTGCACGGTGTAACTAACTAAGATCCGGACGCTTCACTGTATGTCAATTACATATCAATTTTAATTTTTTAATTAAGGAAAGAAAACCATAGTGATTTCTTCTCCCAAGGGAAGAATTCTTTTGTCCACGAGGCTGGGAGGGAGTGGAGATGCCCCCCCCACCTCCAATGGTGTCCAGGACCACGATCTCTGTTCCTACTGGCAGAAGATGAAGTTGGGGACAGGGCTGAGCTGGGCGAGGTCATCTGGCCGGAGGTCTCGGCTGACCTCCACATTGTCCCTGGCCTTTATCCTCACAGGCGCTGTGTTCTCATCCACAGACAGTTGCCACTGCAGGGAGGCCACCAGGAGAAGCAGGAAGTCAACTGTGAAGACACAAGGAAGGGGTCGTGGTCCTCAGCAGTGGCGTCACCACCGGCGGTTGGATGCGTCCACACCACAACTGCAGGTGGAGCCCCTGGGGCACCTGGTTCATCCTCCAGTAACACATGGAAGCTTCCTTGCCTCCATCACCTTGGCGGGGCACTTGGTGTGAGTTTCCAGGAGTCCCTAGGCAACCTCAAATGTCACAAAGCCTGCTGTGCCTCCTGGGACCCCCTCACACCACTCACAGTGCGAATTCAAGCCACGGGCAGTAAGAAAGCTGCTGTCCTGTGTGGACCTGGCCCTGCAGACCTGGGTGGAACCCCAGATTCCAAGGTGGGGGAGGGGCACGCAGTTCGAGTCTACCAGCATTTGATGAACAGCCAGACGAGTGAATGAGAACGTGGGTTTTGCCTGGGACAGAAGGACCAACCGGAAAAGAACACAAGAGTAGTCACTTTGGGGTGAGGAACTAATAACCCACAAAGCCCAGATTTTGGAAGGCCTTGCTTTGGGATGACACTTGGAAATCTTATTCGCAAACCAGCTATCCACTTTGTATTTAGTATCAGAATCACTGGGTTTTAAATCATCCGTTGAAAGCCCTCCCCCACCCCCAGCGCCATCAGAATCATGCTTATAAGTTAAAATTCTCTCCGATGCAAGCATTTTTTAATTAGATGGAGAACTTGGAACCTGGTTACTATATTTCTTCACTGAGGACTGTCTGGGTGACTACAAGAAGATGAAATGGAGGAATGTTGGAAAGGAGATTGGCATAGAAGGAAGACGTAAGTGGTGCTTGGCCCGTCCCAGGCTCTGAGTCGCCTGCCCAACCTGACGTCCCCCCGTGAAGAGGCGCTTGGACTTGCCTGGCACTCACAGAGTAACAAATCGGCATCCGGCTTCTTGGCCAAGTCTGGGAGATACAACCATTTAATGAGATTTGAATGTATTTCTGTACTTGTGGTTCTCCGTGGGTAATCTGTAAAGGAAGGAACAATTTTCTTTTTGTCTTCATTATTTTGCTAAAGATCATTGAGTCTGTTCTATTAATGCTTCTTTCAAATTATATGAATGACTAAGATGTCAGAGATGATTTCAGGGTCAAGAGAAGGACTGTTTTTTAAGTTGAGAGGGGGCTGGGAAGGGCTTCAAACCCCTGATGTCCGACCTGCCTGGGGACCCTGATCGGGTCTGCCTCGGGGTGTGGGGGTCCTTCACAGAGACACCCGCCTACCTGTGCTCTGTCCACAGGGGGCTGACCTGGGTGGACCCCCCACTTTGGAGCAGGGGGGGAGGGGCTGGGTGAGGCTGTGGGGTGAGTGAGAGGGGCCTGGGGGATGGGCTAACATCCTCAGCCTCAACCTGGGAGAAAAAGAGGGGGTGGGAAGACAAGAGCAGAGACACATGACTGTGCAAAGAGGGGAGGGTAAGGAGGGAGGAGCCGAGGGGGAAATAAGAGAGTGAAAAGGAAAGGAGGATGGAGAGTGAGAGCAAGAGGAAGAGACGTGAAGAAGAGAAGAGACGAGTGCTGGGAAGAAGAGAGGAGGAGAGGGCTGGAGAGAAAGAAGAAGGAAAGAGAGAGGGGAGGGGCGGGGCTGGGAGAGACAGGGAGCCAGAGGAACTCAGCAGAGAAGACAGGATGAGGACGGCGGGGACACTCTTAGGGAAGGTCACAAGTGAACACCACCTGTGATGAGCTCGGAAAATGGTACCCAGGAAGTGGACAGAGGTTGTCCACTTGACTTGGGGCAAGGTTTTTGACTCTTTACTGGGTTGGGACAAGACGATCCAAGGAAAGGACTTCCCAGGTCCAAGTCTGCGGACCGAGTCCTCTGGGGGCCGTTACCCTCAGCCAGGAGGTGGCAGGCAGCACACGGCCCCGTGCCCTTGGGCAGCCCATGCGTCTCTCCTTTCGGCCTCAGCTTCCTCATCTGTGCAGTAGGGGTGCTGGTACCCACTGACTTTCCCTCCCAGGATGGCTGTGGGGAAAAGAGGTGGGAAGTGTTTGGGCAGCGGAACGTATACTCAGGTGGAGGCTGCATCCTTCTCCTGTTTCTTGCTCTTTCCCTTTTAATTTGCTTTTCAGGGCAGAGTGAGACGACCCCTCCTCTCTAGGCAAGTCTGGGTTAGCTCGGGGGCTGTGACCCTGTTCTCGGCCTGTGTCAACAGTGGTTATCACCCCTAGAACAAGACGCCCCAGGGGTCGGGCCAAATCATTTCCTCGGCCTGGAATTCCTCAGGGCAGCAATCCTCTCCAAGAAGGACCCCTAGCTCCTCCACCCAAGTACACCCTACGCGTCCAGAGCAAAGTCAGCGTTTGCCAAAACTCGGCGTTTCCCCCGCTTGAAGGATCCAGTGGTGGGCAGGTGGATTACCTCTGCAGAGAGCAGGGGGCAGCCTGAGATGCAGAAGGTGCTGGAAGATCACCAGGCTGACGAGGGCACCACAGTAGCAGGGCCAGACCTCAGCAATGGCTTTTCTCCGCCGCACACTCAGCAGATTAACCAGCCAGAGGACGTGGACGAGGAAGTAGAAATCCATGTGCTGCCCTACGGCGTGGAAAGCGGCCATGAGGCACAGCAGAAAGTCCGAGTGAGAGGCACAGAGGGACCCCCGCCAACATCAGGCAAGCGCCCCGGGCAGGAAGTGCCGGCCCGCTCCCTGGGGCAGAAGGTGCTTGGGGTTTGGGGACAGTGGGGAGTTGGGTTCCTTCATTCGTTTTGGGTTTCTGGCTTTTACAAAGCCCCCCCAGGGCCTGGAAATTCACTACGACCATTTGATATGTTAGCAAATTGGATTAAAGCCCCAATTTGCTAAAGACCGTCCAGAGAGGAAAAAAAGGAGACGCTGTCGACCACGAGGAGATAAGGAGGCCGTGAGATACTCTGCCATGAGCATTGGCTCCACGGGGCTCTCAACCGGACAGAGATTTAAAAAGAAGGGAAGGCAGAGGGCGGGGTCCGTGATGCAGACCCGGCGGTGGCGGGCAGAGCAGGGTGTTCCCGCCGGCCAGCGACGGGGCAGCCTGAGCGCAGATGGGAGGACAGCCGTGGGGACGGAGACGCCGGCAGCTCCCGGGCAGCTTGGGAGTGTCTCTCTGTTTTGAAACATCAAGCACTTTTCTTGACTTTTTTAAAATAAGAACTATATCTCAGGGAAATCACGTAGTTGATGAGGGACTGTTTCTCTTTCAGTGAATAAACAAGGAGGACTTGATAGAAGTAGTGCCACCATTTAAAGTGAAACCATGGGGACACAATCGGCCAGATCCAGGCGAGGAACGCGCCCACAGCCCTGATCAGCTCCCTTCAACCAACACACGGCAGGGACAGAGAGAGACTCTGCAGACTAAGAGCTCAAAAGACTCATCAGCCAAGGAACCAACCACAAGGTGTGGAACTTACTTGGATCCTGCACTGAATGGATTTTCAAATCATGAGCCAATCAGGAAAACCTGGACAGAGGCTGGAGGTTTGATTTTGAGGAACAGGTTCGGTTTTGAAGTGTGAAGAATGGTCTTGTTTTTGTTTTTTTGAAGAGTTCGTGTCTTTGAGAGATAAACACAGAAGTACTCGTGAAGTATGGCAACTCGTTCAAAATAATCCCTGGGCGGAGGAGAGGGGGAGGGAAGAGATAGAAAAGATGGGCCGTGAGCTGGTAATTGCTGAAGACGGTGAGGGGTCCCTGGGGGCTTATCTGTTGCCTCTACTTTTGTGTATGTTTGGTAGTTCCCTTGTTAAAAAAACAAAATCAGGAATCTGTAAACAGGAGCAAATGCAGGGACGTCACCTCGAGCCTAAACCTGTAAAATCCAAAGTTGATGAAATATTGCACAGCACTGGGCAGCCAGATGCACTCAGGTGATGGTGTCCGAGGTCATACTGGCAAGGGGCTCCGGCAGCCCGTCCCGAAGCCGGTGAGATCTCTGGTGCTGGCTCCCTGTCTCCTCCAAAGGCACGAGGGCCAGGACGGCCAGCTGGCTCTGCCAAGCACGGCAAACCGAGTCGACGCTGCCTGGGGCAGAAGCCCCGTTAACCGCAGCTGCCCACAAGGCACACTGCTGACATTTCACCTCCTACCCTCCACCCTCGTTTCTCCAGTACAATCACGATTTGGGGTGGGCAGAAGCGCTTACCACCCGCGAGAGCGCGCGGGTGTCAGTGCCAGCTCTTCCGGAGAGGAGGGCCTGCTTCAAGGCCCCGGCTGGTAGGAGGACCAGAACACATGCCCCCGGGTTCTCAAGCATTTCCCCCGTGTCTTCCTATCAGAGATGCTCTCCGCAGATACCCGGGGTGGGGGGTGATTTTCCCATCGACACGGCGATGCCTCGTGACGAGCTGGGCATAAGAAGCCCGTCATAGCGGCTCACGTGCTTTCCTCGACTGCATCACGTCGCCAAGCAATGCGCACGCCACACCCCCTTCCAAGCATGGCTTCCCTTCCCCCTGCGGCTCTCAGCCTCTCAGCGATGCTGTGGGTTCCTGCTGAGCCCTGCCTTGCGGCCTGGAGCACGAGAGCATGAGGCTCTTCCCCGCGGGGCTGCTCCCTCCTCTTCTCCTCCTCCTCCTTTCAGTGTGATCGCTGTGCTGGGGACCCTCTCCTGCACCCAGGAGGACTTGAAGGACGGAGAGAGAACCACCCAGATTTGAGGATGGGATTTATAGGAGGGTGTCTGTTGATGAGCGACGAGGGGACAATGCAGCGTAAGCCTAGCTGTTGGTTATAAACATGCTGTGTTTTCCCTGTTGATTATGTGGCACTGAAGTGAAAAGGACTCCCTTGTTAGATCATCCTTAGCCGTCAGTGTGCCCTGTGGCTTCAACTCGGGGCTCTTGCAAGAGACTAACTAATTATCTGAGATGAAGAGAGAGGTCTGTGGGGCGCCCCAGACGTGCCCGCGCCGTCCCTGTCCCTGTGCAGACGTGGCTGGGCTGTTCGTGGCCTTTCATGAGCCTCATAGAGATTCTCTGTTCTGCCTGGCCTCTGGCCAGGCTGCAGGGAGACCCCCTGCGTCCTCTCCGCAAAGGAGGAGATGGAGAGTAAATAGGACTTCTGTCTGAGGCTTTGGATAGCCGGCTCGTCTGTTTCCAGAAGCTTTGGGGGGCAAGGTCTGGAGCTGAGTGGTAACCAACGGAGGCTGACTTCTTAAAATAAAATGTTTGATAATGAAGGCCCCACTCCCCGCACTCCCAGGAAGTGAATCACCGGGTGGTGGGGGAGAGGGGGCTGCCGGTGATGACTCAGAAGACAGCAGAGCGTTTGGCTCCCCCCGGAGCATGGCGGAGCCTTGTTGCTGATCTTCTTGGGGAACTTGTTAAAAAGAGATGGAATCTGCACTCCCCTGCCTTGCTAACAGCACGCATCCAACACGATTTGTTCTCCCTTGATGAGTGAGGCCAGCCCCTCCTGCCTTCCGGGGTGCAGCCGACAGATCACGGGGCTCCTCGCCTGCTGGTCTTGGTCTGAGGACAGACACTAGAGCTACGCCAACACTGTCTGCCTCTTTCTGTGCAGCCGATGGGTGACCCGAGCCCTCTGGGTCCCAGGCCTCCTCTGAGAAGTGCCCCTCTCGGAGGACCAGTGTGAGAATTCAGAGCGCAAACGCACGGTCATCTCGGGAGGGCGCCGGGGAACAGGGCTCTGGGCACACAAGTATGAACAGCTCCCTACTCTGAGCCTCCCGGTGTCCCCCACTGGGGGTGCTGGGCTGGCACGTTGCTCCCCCCTGCTTAGACGGTGACTGCTGAAGTCCTCTTTGTTTCAGCCCGAGGCCCAGGCGCTCAGCCAGCTGGAGTGAGGGTGGCATGTGTGTCCTGCTCCCCTCGCCGGACCTGCTGTTACCACCCAGGCTCCTGCCCTTTGGGGTGGGGCCTCCTCTACTTCAAGCTCCTCAGGGGTGACCTGGCAAGATGAGATATTCCAGCCCAGGGGAGCCCCTGAGACGGGAGCCCATTCCGGCCCTGCCGTTCCTTCTCTGTGTGACCTTGGACAAGTGATTCTGCCTCTCTGAGCCTCAGTGTCTTCCTCTAAAAACATAGGGCCGCCACCCCTAAGTAATGAGGTTGAGCCTAAAGAGATAGGATCGCCAGAGAATTCCGTGCGAAGTCCCAGCACTTCGGAAGAGGTTCCAGAAGGGGAGCAAGTACTCTCGCCATCGCACAGCCAAGGCGCTCCCAGACTTCGATTTTGGCTGAGTTGTTTAATTTTCACTTGTGCTAACAGCCTGCCTTTAATGTCACCTCTGTCCTTACTCATTCCTGGCTTTCGGAGCTGCCACGGGAACCTTTCTAGGCAAAACAGTAAAAGAGAGTGAGAAGTCGCAGCCAGGTCCATCTTGGTAATATATAACTTGGCCACCAAAGCAGTTACTTAATGTAACGTTCCCTGGGACGGGAAGGGGACTCTGAGCTTATGGAGTGGGTGCCCAGGGCGTGCCAGGCCGGCTGGCATCTCGTCCGTCTCGTCCCATACTCCCCGGGGCGCGGATCCCGGAGGCTGGAGCTGCTCTGACATCCCCGTCTGTCTGCACCCACAGATCCCGAGCCTTCACTTCACCCCTTCCTTCAGACAAGGCAGCACTCTGCCGTCACATTTCCTTCACGCTCCGAGCCACTCTGCGGGGTCCGCGGGCTGCAGGGAGGCAAGCCTGGCCGGGGGTGGGGCGCATTCCATTTCCTGGCCACACCTGGGGGGGCAGGTGGAAATGACCCAGGGGTACTGGGTGGTGTGCCTGCCCCATCTGTGGACCCCAGAAGGGCCTGGGCTGCAGAGTCACCTAGGAAGGACCTCTGGCCAGGAAGGACCTCCCAGGCAGGCCCTTGTGCCTCAGTTTCTCCATCTGTAAAAGACCAGGTAGACCAGACAGCCCTTCTGGCACCTTCGTCTTTCTTTGCAAGTTCTCAAGGCTGACTGCTGGTCTTCCTCCCCAAATGAAAACAGGAGGGACAGCTCTGTTAACCATGGGGCCAGCTTTGCAAACTCCCTTCCGGCTCTTTCACAGCCGTGGGGCTCCTTGGGCCTCAGGCCAGCCGGGCAGCCTGGAGCTGCAGACAGGTGGCAGGGCTCCAGCTCTCCTGGACCCAGACGTCCTGTCCCCCAGGCAGCTATGCTCCTCACTTTGCCTCTTGCATACACTGTCAACAGGCCAGGCACGGGGTGCGCAGAAGGAAGGCTGACCTGGGGTCCGAGGCCCAGGACTCCGCTCACCCTGACTCTTCCGTTCCCAGCCTTCTCCACAACTCCTCCCCTCACCTCCAGTCCCAGGTCTCTGCTTACTTGCGTGTGTCTGTCTGTCCCTTTGGAATCTCGTCTCCCACCTGGTCTCCCCAGCACGCTGCCTGGCACAAGGCGGGCCCTCCATCAAAGTTTGTTGAATGAATAGATGGACCGAGTGTGGATCTTAGATGAGTCTTACACACCCCTCCCACCTGGGCCTTAACTCTCCCATCTTTGAAATGGCAGAGATCTCAGCTTTTCCCGGATTACTGCATTTTGATGGTTCGTTCAACGCCTCTCCTTAGAGAAGACCCCAGGAAGGCAGGTGCTGGGAATATCAGGACCTGGCCCCTGCCTTTGCCAGGGGACCTCCCATCTGGCCGGGGAGAAGCTCCAGGTGGGAACAGAGCTCACTTCTGTGCAGTTAGAAGAGCAGGCAAAGGGCACGACCCACTTCAGTTGGAACATCACCTTGCAGACCACCATCACACATGCCTAAACTGTGGAAACGCGAGATGCAGCGGGACGTAATTTGGAATAGGGCAGGGACACCACCCAGAGGATGTAAAACACGAAATTCATCACAGAAACCTACCAGGAAAGCGCTGAGGTCTGTGGGCGCCTTGGCTTTGCTCTTATTCCCTGCCCATGATTAGAACATCTCAAACTAGGGGAAATGGGAGTTAAAAACACACCCACTGGACCTTCAATAAGAGGTCAACACTGTGCAGAAGAAAGAAGAGGGCACCTGATAGCCATGGTCCCCTGGAGGCCCTGACCTTCTCAGGGTGAGCCAGTGGCCACGGGGCTGTGAGCTTGACCACTTGTGTTTCCTGACAGCACCACAGGGACCCTCGAGCCCCATCAACCATTTCTAGAAGCTTCAGAAAGCCAGCGGTCAGCTTATCGACTGCCGAGCCCCAATCACTCGTTTCCTCCTCTGAGGGGAAGAGAAAAGGCTTTGACCGGATGCCCCTGGTGATTCCGTGGGGTCTGGTTTTGTTGTTGAAAACAACGGGAAGAAGTCTGTCTTTCAGAGGAAGCTCGAACAAAGCGGAGAGAACTAGGAAGACGTTGATGGCTTTTTCCCTGAAGAATGCTGTTTTCTGATAATCCTGAGTGCCGGGAGCAAGGCCCCCTCCATTCCCACGCTGACTTTCCCCTCCTCTCTGCTCCCGGAGTTATCTGTGTCACCCTCTGTCACCACCTGCTTCTCCCCATATTCCAAACGCCTGTTAATACTCCTGTTTCCGGAGGGGAGGGTAGAGCTCAGTGGTAGAGCATGTGCTTAGCATGCAGGAGGTCCTGGGTTCAATCCCCAGTACTTCCATTAAATAAACAAACAAACAAACAAACAAACCGAATTACCCCCCACCAAAAAAAGAGAATAGGAAAAAAAAAAAGAATAAAAAGGAAAAAATTCCTGTTTCCTCCTCTAGACCACGGTTGGCAAACTGTTTCTATAAAAGAGCCACACGGTGGTCTCTGGCACATGCTCGGCTCTTACAGCAGGAAGGTACCCACAGGCTGCATGCAGACGGTGTGGCTTTAGCCTTTTTGAGGGCGGTTGGATTTGGCCCTGGGTCCATGGGTGGCTGACCCAGCTCTAGACCCTGAGTTCCTTGCGGGGGGAGACGCTGATTATTTCTCTCCATCTCTTCAAGGCTCAGCACCTGGCCCGGCACATAAAAGGCGCCCACTAAATGCTCAATGGTGGAGCATAAATGAGTGAAAACAAACTAACTGCCCAAGAGGAGGTTAGGTTTAGCCACCGCCCAGGAGAGGTCTTTCTCCATTTGCTGCTCTTCATCATTGAGAAGAGTGTCGCTTGGTAACAAGGAGGCTGGCACACGCTGAGCGCTGAGATGCTAGCTGTCGTGCTCAGTGCCCTCTGTTTCTTACTTCTGTCCGCAGGCTGACCCACAGACATGCAGCCCCCCACCCCAAGCAGCTGGCTCCCCACGTAAGCAGAGCAGACTCCAGGAACCTCAGCCACTTGCGACGGGGGCACTGCCCTTTCACTGAGAGTGGGATGGCAGCCAGCTGCTACCAGAATTTGCAGGTCCAGCCGATGTGAACTGGCTCCCAGGCACGGGAACAAAAACACAGCAGCTTGGGCAAGAGCAGGCAGGTGGACGGCAGGGCAGTGACGTCCTGGCCATCGGGTCTGGGACGCTGGACCTACCCCACCCCTCAAAACAAAATGTGAAGACAGCGAGCTGAGCTGGGCTGAATCGGGGAATCTGGTGAGCAGTCTTGGTGGGTTTTTTTGTTTTGTTTTGTTTTTTAACGGAGCAACTGTTTGCCTGGATGCCCAGGATTCTTGGCAGCCCCAGAGAGGAACCCCGGACAGCATCATGCAGGAAGGATGACATCTTGGGGAAAGCGACATCTCCAACCTGTCGGTGCCTCCCTCCCCAGCTCTCCAGCCTCCTCGCTCTCCGTTCCTAACTGCTGGCTTCGTCGGGGAAGTTCTGAGCTGCCTCCTTTCCCCCGCTGAGTCTGGGTCGTGGGCTGAATACCCAAAGCAGAGCACTCGGAGGCATTTAAACGCAGGGGACGGAGTACCAACCTGCTAGTCTGTAGGTGAAACAGGTCCACGCCACACAGAAACGCCGGCGGGGACAGACTCGAGGACTTGGCCGTTCGGAGCAAGTGCTGTATGACCCGTACTGTGGGGAATCACATGTCTGCTTTCTCGGGGCACAGCCGACTCCAGGAATTGATTTGGGGGGGGGGGATGCATTTCCCATCCCTCTTTAGTTCTTACTTCTTCTGAAGTTTCCAAAGTGTAACTTTAAGCCTGAAAGAGAGAGACAGAGAGCGCCTACTCTGTTTATAAAAATATTCCTTTCCCATTGGATCTATTTAAATAGCAAGCTCTATAATAAATTTTTAACAGTTTACTCATTGACTGTATTGACCGAATTAAGGCATGCACATAGTTAAAAAATAATCCAAAGGGCACAGAAGGGTCTACAGAGAGAAGGAAGTCTCCTTCCCACCTCAGTCTCCCTCCCCCGAGGCAAGGACCATTAGGTTTTTCTGCATTCTTCCAAAGGTGCGCTTTGCGTGTGTAAGCACGCGTGTGAGTACCTTTTCCCTGAACACATGGCAGCGCGCTCTATACACAGCGTTCCGCCCCTGCTTTCTCCCCTTGGCCGTCTGTCCTGAAGCTGATTCCGGATCAGTACACATGGAGCGGCTGCTTCCTCTTTGAGGGCAGCAAAGCCTCGGAGCATCCTGCGGCTGAGACACACCGCCACGTGTCTGGTCAGTACCCTTGGGACGGACATTCATGCTCTGCTGGAATTTTCAAAAGGATGAGATCAACACCTGAATGCTCGGGAACAGAGCAGGGCACCTGAGAGAGGGGTGGCTCGGCTGGTGCACCCAACACGGGGCGCTCTCTCCCTCTTGGGAGAAGCACACCTTGCGGAGGAATTTTAAAGAGAAGAGCTCACACGTGCACGTTGACTTCCCCCCTGTTGCTGGGGGAGACAGATCACAGGGCGCTTATGTTGGGAGCAGAGCGGGGGCTGCTGTGCGTGTTGCATTACCATGGCAACCCCATCCCCAAACGCCATCAGCTGCCTCTGAATACCTTCGCCCCTTCACACCATACCAGTTGACCCAGGGGGGCCCAGGCAGCCTCAGAAGAGAGCGTTTCTCCCCAGGTTTTCTCCTCCCTCTGCAGGGGCATCTGTGAGGTATTTACACATAATTCCAGGGGTGGGGAGCAGGAGGCACCCTTCCCTGTTCCTTTAGAGCTTTCAGATCCCACCTTGGATACGAACAAAGCTGAGTAAAAACCAAAAACAAACTGCACAATGTTGACAAAAAAGAGCATTTGACAATCCCTGGGGGAGAAAGAGGAATCACGCTGAGGTGTTTTGTGAACTTTTTCAGGAAACGTGTTAGAAGTGTCGCAGACTTTGATCTGAAAAACAGATTCGGGCCTTGAGAAGGCCACTCCCTCCTGCCTAATCTGACTCAGTAAGAAAGTGAGTCACTTTGGCGACTTACCACCTGTTAAAATAAGAATTCTGCGAAATCGTCTAACATATTAGTGACTCAGTCTAAAAATTAGGAAACCTTTCAAAGCCAAGTTTCACGGCCAAAGTCTTAATTTAGTTAGAGAACAGAATGGTAAAAGCGAAAATAAAACAAACCCGTAGGCCTACAGAGCATCCAGCGAGCAGACTGTGCTGCCCAAGGGCAGCTCCCAGACTCTCATCAGAGGCGTAACAGTTTCTGCCCTGGAGGCACCTGGTAGGAGAGAAGAGGTCCCTGCCCCTGCAGAGATGCAGGCACGGTGTCTAACGTTCCCTCCCCCAGTGACAAGAGAAGAGCTACAAACGGATGACTCAGCACATGGAAAGCAGACCTGATTCCCATCCCCTGCACTGAGCCATCTCTGAGCCCATTAGCAGAATCTCCAAATGCCACCCCAGGGACAGCAATACCTGTCAGATGTGGCTTTCCATTTAATGGGGATATTATGCAGCCTGGTGGTCTTCAGAAAGTCTTCATTAAAGTAATGAAGTTGAAGGAGGCATGCCAGCAGGAAGGCAGCAGGCGGCCGCGTGCCAGCAAACAGCCCCGCCGCGTCAGAGCTCCAGGCCCACGTGGCGGACCCTGGAGCCGGGCAGAGGGGAGAGAGCCTTGAAGGGCAAGAGGCAGGCCCTGCCCTGGTCCTACCTGACAGAGATGCCTTTGTTGAGAGGCCCAGAAGCCCTTTCTCTCTCTCTTTTTTAGAAAAAAATTTTATTGAAGCATAGTTGATTTTAAGCATTGTGCTAGTTTCAGGTGTAAAGTAATGCAGCTACAATATGCGTGTGTGCTTTTCCATATTCTTTTCCACTGTGGTTTATTATCAGATGCTGAGCGTAGTTCCCTGGGCTGTACACGAGGACCTTGTTTTTATCTATTTTATATACGGGAGTGTGTATCTGCTAATCCCAAACTCTTAATTTACCCCTCCCCCACCTCCTTCCCCTCGTGGTAACCATAAATTTGTTTTCTATGCCTGAGTCTATTTCCATTTCGTAAATAAGTTAATTTGTGTCATCTTTTATTTATTTCATTTTTTTAGTTGAAGTACCATCAGTTACAATGTGTCAGTTTCTGGTGTGCAGCACAGTGTCCCAGTCATGCATATACATACACGTTGTGTCATAGTTTACAGTCCACATGTAAGTGACTTCACATGGTGTTTGTCCTCCTCTGTCTGACTGACCCCGCTTAGTGTGATGATCTCTAGGTCCATCCATGCTGCTGCGAATGGCATCCTTGCACTCTCCTTTATGTCACAGCCCTGTCTCTTGATGAACAAGTGGCATCTGACTGTGAGGGGCCCGGCGGGGCTTTGACGTTGGCTGAATGTCTCAAGACCGTTGACATCATACATAACTCTATGTAGAAAACCAGTGATTGTGCAGCTCTAGGTCTGGGAAGAAGCGACAAGGGAAAGCAACTCCTGGATCACAACAGACTAGTAAGACAGGGAGCCAGAGGGTTCGGCTTCTCAACAGGGCCTGATCCAAAAAGTAACACACCGAGTGGCCTGTCAACAGAATTTCTGCCTGATCTAGGCATGAGCCTTCCCAGTGCCGTGGGACAGAACTGGGCAGGAAATGCCTGCCAAACCTCAGTCGAGTTTATGACCGAGAGGAGGCGCTGGGGACAAGCAACGTCACCGGCCCTCTCGGTAAACAAAGGATGTTGTGGCCAGCGAGCCATCAGCCACGCGGCCGCCCTCCCCGCCCCCACCCTGACGGTGCACCCAGAGCGGCTCAGGATGGAGGAAACAGGATACTGGCCCTACATGCTTAGTTCTGCCGGCAAACTCCCGGGTGAAGTTGGGCCAGCTCCGGGCCCATGGGGTTACTGGGCAGGGGGGCTGACATGACCATGACATAACATGGCAGAAGTTCAGGATTCTCAGGGAAACCATCTGGGTCGGGTGCTCTTGGCATAAACTCAGACTCACAGCTAAAACTCAGACTTTGCGCTGAGACTGAGGCTTGAGGCATTGGGCGAGATCATAAAGTGGGCACGGGAACTTTCTCGGGTTTCAAGTCCACGGTCCTGGGACCCCAACCGAGCAAGCGTGGTCGGGCAGTAGAGTCCTAATGGGTCACCCCTCCCTGGACCCGGGGCTCTGAGCTTGAAGCCTCGGAGCGGGCAGAGGCATCTCCGCAGACCTGGAGGAGCTAGGACCTGTGCAGAGGCGCGCAGAGAGCACAGGATGGAACCAGAAAAGCCCCGAGGCTTGAGACATTGCTGGCGCCTTCTCAGGCTCCCCAGGGCCGTTCTGCGCAGCATCTTTGGTGCGTAACTGCTCTCCCTCCTCTGTAAGGTCCCACCCAGGGAACCGCGGGGCTGCTTTCTGTCTGACACCACACGTGCTCCTGATCCCAGGAGCCACCAATCCGGGCTTCTTTCAGCAAATCAAGCTGCAAGAGCTGCCACCCACCGGCCTCTTCACACAGCTCCGGAGTCTGAAAAATATAGCAATGATTTGAAACTGGAACACGTAGATAGCCGTAAGGACCGCCACTGAGTTAGACACCACAACCGTCCAGAAGTACTTCAGGACCCTTCTCCACAAACTGTACTGTGTCCGCCATCCAGACACAGTCCCCGACAAAAGGCACTGGGATGGTTGGAGAGGTGGACGGATGCTGGAGGCAGCCGGGCTGGGCGCCAGTGACCAGAGGGGCCACGGGGGAGTTTGGAAGGACGCCCTCCCTGTGCCAAATCATTTCTTCTAGCAGAAATTTTTGCTGGCTGGAGCCCAAGCTTGTTCTTAGAAGAGAGTCTAAGCAAGTTTTAAAGAGACACCAAAGTGAAGTCTGGTGTCCGTGACTTTGCTGAGCAGCCTGCAGAAAAGCAAAGCTGAGCGCCAAGAAGGGCCTGCTGGAGGGAGAGCCTGGAAGCCACTGGGCTGGGAGCCTCGTCTGTTTAGTGGGTGATTTGGGCAACACTGGAAATCGCTCTCTCCCTCCCTGCGTGTCTCTCTTGCATGCACTTTTTATCTCTACCTGCGTGTCCGAACTGCTCACCTATCTGGAATGAAGCGTTGATGTGTCTGGTGGTGGATCAGGCTATGCGGCCTTATTGATAAACATGAAAGAGCGCCCGGGTCTGACGCACAGCGGAGCCGCCGCGGGTGTGAAACCCGCGAGCGGCACGGCCTCCCCTCCGTGGGGACAGCGGTGGGACCAGCGCAGACGCTGGGCGGGGCCGGGACTCAGAAAGCGGGGGGCAGGGCCAGCGCTGGGAGTGGGAAAGTGGGGCGGGGAGCTTGGAGTTCCACGGGGGTTCAGCTGGTGCGAGGCCACCCAGGACAGGGAGAGGAGCCCGTGGATGATCTTGTTGCCCACCAGCTTGCCCTCCAAGCTGACAACGAAGAACATGGTGGCTCAGATGTAGGTCCAGTAGACAAGCCTTGCAGAGGGAGCCCAGAATGCCCCAGGGGGACACTGTCGGGCCCTGTGCCAGAGGGAGGGGGCAGGGGGAGTGGTCAGGGCCGGGCCCCCCAGTTCCGGCTCTCTTGCCCTCTCCCCAGCTCCCCCCAGCACCTGACGACGGTGCCAGTGTTCTGAGGCAACTGGCCATAGGGTTCGCTCCTTCAGGTTTCTGCCATGTTCCCTTCCGACAGGAGCGATGCACCCTGCAGGTCCAGCTCCTCTCGTGGGCATGAGCAGGGCCTACGGGGCTCAGAGGCTGAGAGAATTGGACTACCGGCATCTGAAGTCAGCTGGACACCTCCCTGCTACCTTCTGCCCAGTGGCTGGGGAGGTTGTGCACTCAGGGCTGGGACACTGGACTCTTGAACCACAAGGGGCCAGAGACGCCCCCCTCCAAAGGCCCCTGCGAGTCCCTACCCACCAGGGGATGGCTCTTTTCAGGGTGGGGGCTGTGGCTCATATCTGGCTCATATCAGGTCAGAGAGTTCTACATCCAGCTCTTGAAGGACAAAGCCCAGTGCGGATGAGCCCCTGCCTGAGGCCTGCACCTCCCTAGGCTCTGGGCTGTCCTTGCCCCTGCCCTGAGTTTCTAGGCGTGACTCAGGCCACCTGTGTGTCCTTGACAGTAAGCAGGGGGTCAGGGGAGCGGCTAAAAGCAGGTCAGGAGTAAGGGCCTGGGACTCCCTTCCCCTTGCACTACAATTCTGGGATTCCCAGGAGGAATGGCTAACTTCTAAATACGCACATACGTGTCCTGCAAAGCCTTGCGGGCAAGAGGCAGGCCGCCCAGGGTCCTCACTGCTCACTTCCCCGAAGTCCTCCCTCCAAGCCTCTTCCTTGGCCTCCTTGGCCAGCTTCTGCCTCCCCAGGACCTGCTGCCACAGCACCAACCAAAACAAAAATGCACAGAGACTCTGCAGTGGGGAACAAACGACAACGTTATTGCTTACCTGCAGCCTCCCCAGGATGTGAATCATGAGTTTCCATCCCGTCACTGGGGCCGGGAGTGGAGTCAGGCCTCTGTTTCCTTCAGGGGCCCTGTCATCGTGGGCGCATGAACTGTAGTGGCTCAGAGGAAGGGGTGGCAGGGGCTGGCGGGGACATGTCCCTCCCTGCGCAGGGTGCACCTGGTTCTCATCACCCACGCGATGCCCCTCGGCGCTCGTGGGTGTCAGGGTGGAGGCGCTCACACACCCCACCCTCGTTCCCTATGAGAGGTCTTTCCTTCCTCTGAATGAGGATGACAGTTGGGCCATCCTAGCAACAAGGACTAGCAGAAGAGGCATTTTACCACGCAAAGGCTTCTGTGACCAGGACCGGGGGCCTCCAGCCCAACCCCTCCTGCCCTCAGGCCCCCAGGAGGGGCCGCCCCAGCTCTTGTGGGATTTTTTCATCGCGGACGCTAAAGGACTTCCACCTGCCTGAGCTGCATGCCAAGTGTCAGGGCCCAAGAATATACAGCGGAGAAAAGACAGCCTCTTCAGTAAGTAGTGTTGGGAAAACTGGACAGCCTCATGTAAATCAGTGAAATTAGAACACTCCCTCACACCATACACAAAAACGGACTCAAAATATAAGACAGGACGCCATAAAACGCCTAGAAGAAAATGTAAGCAAAACATTTTCAGACGTAAGCGGTAGCAGTATTCTCTCAGGTCAGTCTCCCAAGGCAAAGAGATGAAGGCGCAAATAAGCAAATAGGACCTAATCAAACTTGAAAGCTTTTGCACAGCGAAGGAAGCCATCAACAAAACCAAAAGACAGCCTCCGGAAGGGGAGCAAATATCCACACACACGCAGCTGGCAAGGGGTTATTTCCAAACTATACAAAGAGCTCATACAATATCAAAAAAACAAACAAACAAAAAAAACCCAATCAAAAAATGGAGAAATGCAAATCAAAACTACAACACCGTATCACCTCACCCCTGTCAGAATAGCCATTATGGTTTCAGAATAACCCTATGGTTACCAAAGGGGGAAGGCAGAGGGGACAAGTTGGGAGTTTGGGATTAGCAAATACAAACTACTATATACAGAATAGATAACAAGGTCCTGCTGCAGAGCACAGGGAACTATATTCAATAGCTTGTAATAATCTATAGTGAAAAAGAATATACACGTGTGTGTATAACTGGATCACTATGCTGTGCACCAGAAACTAACACAACACTGTAAATCAACTATACTTCAATAAAAAAAAGTGGGCAGAAGACCTAAATAGACATTTCTCCAAAGAAGACATACAAGACGGCCAGCAGGCACATAAAAAGATGCTCAATATCACTAATTATTAAAGGAATGCTGATCAAAACCACAATGAGGTATTACGTCACACTGGTCAGAACGGTCGTCGTTGCCGCTCGCAATCTCACGCCTCTTTCCCAGGAGGAGGTGAGGGCGGAAGCCAGGACCACGACCGCCCTCGTGTCTTCTGGTCTTTACAGCCTCTCTTGCAAAGAGAAGTCTGGCACAGTGATTCCCAGCCGCAGGAGGGTTTGCGCCCCGGGGGACATTTGGCAATGTCTAGAGAGGTTGCGGCCGTCGCCACGGAGCGGAGGTGTTGGGGGAGGGGGGGCACTGGCATCAGTGGGTGGAGCCCAGGGAAGCTACCCCTCATCCTGCGTTGCGCAGGGCAGCCCCCAAAGAAGACGCATCCGCCCAAAGCGTCGATATTGCCAAGGTGCAGACGCACGGCTCTAGCGTGGATTACACTGGCGATAAGTTAAAAGCATGGGTATTAAGTCAGCCAGACATGGTTGCATGTGGGCCAGTGACTCAAGCGCCATGATCCCCTATTTCCTCCTCCGGAAATTGTGCTCACCACTGACACCCATTCGCAAGGCCCCCCCTTTCATCCTGCGAGAGCGGAGTGAGATGGTGCAGGTTCTCAAGGCTCCGGGGCCGTGCTCAGCTCACATGTTCAAAAAGTCACTGTCCTCCATTATTACTGTTTGCCATTATTATGAGCCTAAAAATGGCCAAGCAAGGGCAGAAACGCACGTGCTCCACTCCCACCCCAGCCCAGGTTTCTCTTGCCCGAAGAACGTTCCCCGAGAGAGAGTGGGAGGGCGCAGCTTGGAATCTTCCACATCCTTTCCACTCAGTGGGCTTTGCATGGATGACCGTCCCCACCTCCAGGGTGAGAGCTCTGATCTGACTGCTGGTTCCCCTAAAGACCCCTTCAGTGCCTTCCTGCTTCTGTGGTCTTGGAGACGAGGGGTTGCCACGCTGTGGGCCTCGGAGCTGGACAGGGCGCGTTTCCAGGGCTTGTTCAGCTCGTGGGTCTCTCATCTGGGAGTGCCTGACTCTTCCGGCACTAAGAGGGCTGGCAGGTCCAGGTCCAGGCATTGCCCTGATGCTCCACGCAGAAGGGGAGGTCCTGCCGGCTCCCAGGTGGGAGGGGCATCACCTGGCAAAGGAGGGAGGGCCGCTTGGGGGCTTCTGGATGGGAGGCCAGAGATCGTGGGCTCCATGGCCCTCCCAGGATGCCCAGATGAGCCCAGAGATGACAAGGCAGAAACCAGCAGGGAGGGCAGATCTCAGTTAACTTTCCAACAACGACTTATACGAAAGCCACGTGAAACTCCAATGGCCATGGGTGTCCTGCTCTGGTCAGAATGCCTCCTCTGCTTCCTTCCTCCCCTCCCCTCTGGCACCCTGAGCTTGACCTGAAGCACTGCCACGGCCTCTGTGCTGCTCGCGCTGCCTCTGGGCTGGTCTCCTGGCTCACTGGCTCCTTGCTGTGATTCCAGAAGAATCATCCTCACACGTCCGCCTTACATCACCCCTCCCCCCAACCCCCGGCCTTCAGCACTGGCAGCCCCCAGCAACTCACGGCAGCATTCAGTGGCCCTCTGTGGTCTACACAGTGCTGTTTAAACTCCCAGGCTGCTCCAAGGTCTCTCTCAGGCAGCCCGTCGTGGGCCTGGCAAACAGCAACAAGCAGCAATATCACTGATGATCAGAGGAATGCAGATCAAAACTACAACAAAGCACCACCTCACACTTGTCAGAATGGCCACCATTAAAAAGTTCACAAACAGTAAATGCTGGAGAGGCTGTGGAGAAAAGGGAACCCTCCTACACTGTTGGCAGGAGTATAATTTGGTGCAGTCACTATGGAGGACAGTATGGAGATTCCTTATAAAACTAAAAATAGACTTACCATGTGATCCAGCAGTCCCCCTCCTGGGCATGTATCTGGAGGGAACTCTAATTCAAAACGATACACGCACTCCAATGTTCATAGCAGCACTGTATACATAGCCAAGACATGGAAGCAACCTAAATGTCCATCAACAGATGGCTAGATAAAGAGGTTGTGGTATATTTATACAATGGAATACTACTCAGCCATAAAAAAGAATAAAATAATATCATTTGCAGCAACATGGATGGATCTGGAGATTGTCATACTAAGTGAAGTACGCCAGACAGAAAGAAAAAGACCATATGATATCACTTCTGTGTGGAATCTTAAAAAGAAAAGAGACAAATGAACTTATTTACAAAACAGAAACAGATTCACAGACATAGAAAACAAACTTACGGTTACCAAGGGGGAAAGAGGGGAGGTGGAGGGATAAATTGGGAGTTTGGGATTTGCAGATGCACACTACTATATATAAAATAGATCAACAGCAAGGTCCTACTGTAGAGCACAGGGAACTATATTCAATAGCATGTAATAACCTAAATGAAAAAGAATAAGAAAAGGGACAGTATATATATACGTGTGTGTATATATATTCTGCTGTACACCAGAATCTAACACAACACTATAAACTGACTATACCTCAAAATTTAAAAAAAAAAAAAAACAATTAGCAAAAACAACTCGTGTTTGTGCATCCATACTGCACCCAGCCTGGTGGCAGAGACAGTAGGGCCTCACACACGTGCGCATGCTCGGGGCCATGACAGAGGTGTACGGCAGTCAGAGAGGCCCGGGGAGGCTTGCAGGAGAAGGCGAGGATGGAACTAACGGAAGGACTGATGAGGGGGGAGGCGGGGGGAGCAAAACTGAGCCTGAACAATCCTCTGTGCGGGGGAGGTGTTGTGGATGGACTCCAGGGGGCTGGAGCCCAGACAGCTGTAAGACAAGAGAGGTCATTCGGGGTCCTGAGGCCAAGTTGAACACCCTGGTCTTTTAAGAGCAATGCAGAGCCATGGAAGGCTTTGGGTTGGGTGGGGGCAGGACAACAAGGTCAGATTTACTGAAAAGAAGATCCCCAGCCGCTACACAGAGAACAGATTGGAGCGGACAGGAGTGCCGGGCAGACCAGCGGGGCTGGTGCCGAGGTCCCGGGAGGCGAGGAGTGTGTGCTTGGGCGGTGCTGTGGCACAATGGGGAAATGAGTGAGTCTAGAGTAATTTAGGACAATGCAAAAGCGTCCTTTTGGGGCCTTCGATAGGGGGTGAGGGGAGAGAGAGAACTCGCCTGCAAAATTTGAATAAATGGAGATACCGTTCCTTGAGGCGGGACATTCAGGGAGGAGAGCAGATCGCGTAGACACCCTGAGCTTTGTTTGGGGCAGGTGAGGTCAGAGGACTTCACCCCCTACCTGTGCTCCCCACAAACAGAGAACTACTTATTCTACACCAAAATATATATATTTTGCCCAGGATATTCCCCCAGCCGGGAAAGAACTTCCTACCCCCTCCACTCTAGAGAGGCCAAACCCATCCTTCGAGCCTGGCTTCTCCTCCACCCTTCACCCAGCGTCCCTGATTGAGGCCACTTAGGTAGCCCCAGAGACACCCCGTTACCGTCTTCCAAAACCAAAGTCAGGCTCCCCTCCAAGAGGGTTCCTACCCGGCTTTCCCTGGCCCTGCTCTCTGGCGATTCACACACACGTCTCAGCACCCTGCCTGGGAGGTAAATTCTGGAGGACAGAAACCCAGCCTGGTCATCTTTGTAGCCTCCACCGCCCCACGCCCGGGGTCCTGCACGGAGCCGTCACTCAGCCCGGGTGTTAACAACAGCCTCCCCTCAGAGCCCCGGTGGCAGAGAGCCACAAGTCTGTCCCCGGGTCCGCATTCCAAACAGGCTGCGGGAGGTGCTTGCTAAAACACCACTCTATCTTGCGCTCAGAGCCGAGGCCGAGCAAATGGCTCTGTGCAGAAAATGCTCTTTAAAATGCATTACGTGCGTGAGTTTAAAGAGACGCCCGCTGCTCGGTGAATTTCAAAAAGGAGCAAGCCGGTGATGGACGACCTCGGGTTGTTACCGGGCGAAGGAACAAGGGGCTCTGTCTGTCTGCGGTAAATAACGTGTGGGCGTACATCGCCCGCGGGGCTCCGCTGGAGGGAGGCTCCTAAACCAGTTGGACAGGAAAGCGCAGCTCCCAGTGCATCTGAGTGTCACACAATAAAGTTCTTATTTGGATGAAACATGAAAAGAGTCCCTGGGAGGGGAGAGGGTCCCCTTGTCCATCATGGAGGGTGGGGTCTCAGGTTCATGGTTCCTGGAAATTTCTAAGAGGTTGCCTCGAGGCATGGACAAACAGGCTTGAGTGTTTCATTTTGTTTTGTTTTTTAACTAATCCAGAAGGCTCTATGTCTGAGCTTTTCCATCCCGGGCCACAGTATGAGACAGGTCTAAGGCCGTCTTAACCTAGCCTGACCTGGTAGGGGGAGGAGTTCGTCTCTGGGGTATTAACTGCAGCCTTGCTTTCCCTCCTCCTGGAGCGATCTTCCGAAATTAAACCCAGGACAAGCTCTGAGCTAGCTGTTCTCAAATGTGCCCAGGTGGAGAGCACTGAGTTAGGCACCGCGGGGAGAGGGGAAGGAGCGCCGCAGGGTCTGCAGACAGAAGCTGTTACAGGGCTGCATGTCGCTCTGTCCACGTGATGGGCTGGACCCTGAGCGGAGGAACTCAGGAAGGCGCCTGGAGGAGGAGGGACGGGGCTGAAGGGAGGCTTCCTGGGCGAGCTACACCTGCAGCTTGCTCTCACTTCAGAGAATACAGCCGACTGTTTGCACATTTCCTTCCTCATGTATTACAAATCTGTACCCGGGGTTCTTCGGGGCCTGGCCACTCGGACTTGTCACGGGGCTGTGCACAGAAACAGATCCAAGATAAAGGATGGGCCCGTCCCGCCAAGGTGAGCGGCAGTATAATCACACCGGGGCTAGTGGCGTGGGCGACTGTTCATACAGACTATTTCTCCCGTGATGGACAGCTTCTCCCCGGGACTCGGGGAAGCTGGGTTTGTGACCTTGGGCAAGTTACTTGCTTCTGGGAGCCCCACCCGCCCTCTGCGGACGAGAGGTGCCTGCCAACCAGTCCCCAGCTCATCTGGGAGGCCTCGCCACGCCTGCCACTTCAGTATTCCTGTCCACATTTGTTATGCGAAGCAATGAATGAGGCATGGGCATCAGGCTTCACAGAGGGGCCAGCCCCACGCTCAGCTCCCCTGGGCAAGACGAGCTCCCTACCCAGGCGTTCGCAGCCCAGGCCGGGATCTGTGCTGCCCACCGGCGCCATCTTGGTTTGCTGAGCTTGCGATTTTTCTGGTGGTTTGTTTTAATTCAACCTTGGCACGTTTTTACAGCTGTTAGGACAGAAGCTCTGATGTTGCACAGCCAGGCTTCGAATTCCAGTTCTACCTGAATACAGGAGTGGGTGATGCTGCCCCCTGCCTCAGATACCTTGTCTATGGAATGAGGAAGATGATAATGTAAGGCACTTGAAATGGTACCTGACTCAGAGAAAAGCTCCAAGAAATTCACTTCTCACTGTAGCTTTTACTATGGTCTTGATGCCGGTTTGAAAAGAAAGCTCACGGCTGCTGTAGTGCCTGCCCCAGGGGGACAGAGGGGGGCTTAGTCGCTCGTCTTTGCTACTCGAGGTCCACAGCCCAGAGTGCTGCTCCATGGCTTCACCTTTGCTTGGCAACCACGTGGGGACCATCTCCATCTCTTTCTGCTTCTGAAGGAAAACAGGCTTTCAAAGCCCCTGGTCATCCACAGAATCCCACCTATGAAACTGCTCGGTACCTAAGATGCCATCCTTCCACAGGAATAAAAGGCCAAGCGGGTGGGGGAGGGAGGGAGGATGTTCAAAACTGAGCCTTGCCCCCTGGAAATCCTGCCTCTGAGGTCTCTGGGCCAGTGAGTAGAAATCCTTGCCCCAAATCCCAGCTCTGCTCAGTCCTTGGGGTGGGGGCTGCTCTCTGCCATGGGGGCCGGGCCATGGGGGACTATTTGAAATAGCCAAACACTGTTCTTTTCAACAGGTAAGCAATATGAAAAGCTGTTGTGAAAGCTTGGCCACAGTGACTTTTCAAAATCTGGTGTGCATTTGGCTCTTACAGCATATTGCAACTTGGATACTAAATTTTCATCAGAAGCGCTTGATCTGTATTTAGATTTCACAAAATGTAAAGTGGAAAGCACATAGCCGCGCACCCACCCATTTAAAGTTGTTCCAAACAAACTTTAACGTTTTCCGATAACTGAGTCAAGTGTTCATTTTTAAAATTTTTCATTTTAATGAAGTGAAATGAAACATCTGTGCCTCACCCGCAGGAGCCGTATTTGAAAGGCTCCAAAGCCACACGTGGCTGGTGGTGGCTGTTGCACGGGGTGGTGCAGATGGAGACCGTTTCCCCCATCATCCCGGCAGGTTCTGCTTCCTGGACAGTGCAGCTCTAGAAGAGTGCCCTGTGGAGCCCGGTGGAGATGCAGACCCTGACCCGCCATGTGGGGGAGGGGGCGGGGTGGCCGAGAGTTTGCATTCCTGACAAGCTCCCAGCCAGGACCAGGCTCAGAGCAGGGATGCACAGAAGAGCAGGAGAGAACTTCAGAAGAGGGGCTCTGGAAGTAAGCTTACATCCAGTTCTGGCCCTGTGAGGATTAAGCCTTGCCAAGTTCTGAGAGGACTTCTAGCAAATTCTTGAACCCGAGAGTGGCCCTGGAGACCCCCAAGAGGTGCAGACCTTACACAGATCCATCGTCCACCTGGTCATTGGTTTCCTCCTCAAACTGAGGGAGAGGGACAAAAAAGTCTCCTCGGTCCTTCCAAGGACATCTGCACTTAAATCTCATGCATGTGTGTGAGTGTGAGTGCACGTGTGTTTCAGCTAAAAGGATGAATCCCTAATGGTGGAATCTCAGGCACTGGATATGGGTGTCTGGGGAGCTTTGGCTGCCCAGGAAGGGTACCTCCCCAGGCCCTGCTCCAAGGGCCGTGCCCCAGAGAGTGGACATCAAAACTCATTCCTTTGCACATGCTCGGTCCTCACCCTCCAGCAGACAGCTCCTCTCAGTACTTCCTGAGTAGCTATCACAGGCCTGGCCTTGTTCTGGTGCTGCAGACTCAAAGGTAAGCAGACGATGCTGCTGCCTGGGGGAGCCACATTCTCCTGGGAGGGGGTCCTGATGCCTTTCAGCCTTAAGATGTGCTGACCAGGCTGGCAGGGTTGAGCATTTTTAACTTTGAGGAACTCTGCATTTCTCTTTTTCTTGCACCCTGTGAACCCAGCATCTTGTGGAGCACAGCAGGGAAAGGCGAGAGGGGCTTGAAGTGGGGGGCAGGCGGGGACACCTCAAGACTGAGTGCGGAGGACAAGGAGGGTTGGGAGGCCTCTGGGGAAAAGGAGTGGGGTCCCGGGAGCCAGGCGTCATCCCCAGTGAGGGCGTTCTGGGGGATAAGACAGAAATAGCCCCAGAAGCACATTCTTTAAAAATTTGTGAAAAAGTGGCTAAAAGAGCAGATTAGGGACCCAAGGGCGGGACAAAGGACTGTCCTTTTCATCGTGAGCATATGGAACTCTTTGGCTTTTAAATTATGCACATGCATTACTTTGAGGAAAAATAAAAAGTTAGAGCATTTCCTTCATTCCTGCAATCAGAGCACGAGGTTCCGAGAGGCTGTGATTCGGGCACGAGTTAGGTCGGGTTCGTCCGTAGGTCATGACTTACAGGATGGAGAGACCATCAATTGTGCGTACTCAGCAGTTAAGAAGAATGAGGTAGAGCTGATGGAGTGACGTGGAAAGGCGTCCACAGTACCATCGGGTGGCCTGGAGAGAAAGGCCATCTGCAGGACCCCCACGTGGTGCCCACGTGGCTCACAGGAAGTGCTCGGTGCTTCCCAGAAGAGAGGTGCTTCCCGGAAGAGGGGGGAAGAGGTGCTCAGGGGTCCATGCGGCACGGAAGGGCACAGGCTGCCCCTCCTGGCCCTGTCCTGGGCCCAGCTGGGGCACTGGGGATGCGTCCCCAGCCGGGTGGTGGCCTAATTGGGGTTTCAGGAGGAGAAAGGAAGTGGCTGCCTCTTCTCCTTCCGATGACCCATCCCCGTGAGCTGTGGGCCCCTTGCTGCTGGTCTCCTTTGTGGTAGAACTCACAGCCATTCTGTGTCTCGCCTGGCCACGTGGGACACCACGGTGGGGCCACGTGGGTGTGTGGCTCAGACCCATCACCGTCTAGAATCATGTGACCTCCCCGTGCGTGGGGGCGCACAGACAGGCCCCTCCAGAGGCCAGGCCCACTCCCCCGGGACGTGGGCTTGACCAGGACAGAGAGGGAGCTTCTCACAAGGCTGGACGTGCTCAATTCAAAGGGTGGTCCTTGCAGGCAGTGGGACCTGTGTCCTGAGTGCCTGGGAGGCGCTCCACACACTGTGGCCCAGTGAGACTCCGCCCTCCTTGCTCATGTCGCCCTCAGGGATTCCAAATGCTCTTCCTTTTTATGAGAAATGGCCTTAGAAGGTGACTGCTTCTGAATGGCCTTTCTTGATGAAATAAAAAGTGGCGATCTCCCCTCTAATTTTTTTCTTTTTACTGATCTCTAAAATCCCAAAGGGAGGGGAGGGGTGATGCAGGTGGCAGTTCCTTAAATGAACAGTAAGAACCATCTCCCAATGTTGTTACTTTACTGGGAGGGAGTACCCCTAAAACACCTGGAAACAGTCCCCATTTACCCATCTCTCCTGTTGCCTACAGAGGACTTTCTGACACGGATGCCTCTGTGAGCCCCCACCCGCTTTGTAAAACAAGGCATCAAAAAGTATTTGACATCAATCCCCAGGAAGACACTGAGGAAATTCTCAGGTTGGAGCCAACACACAGAAAAAGGCTTTTTCTTTTTTTAAGGCTGGACAATGGAACCTATAGGTTGCATGTATAATTTTGTTCACTTCCCGATCCACCTGCGTTCCATGGGGGGGCTGGCCTACGCCTTGGGGAGCCGGCCAAGGTGTGGGGAGCAGCGGGATCAGCAGCGGACGTGCGCCAGGTGGACCATTGAGAACCCACCGTCCTGAATAAAACCGCTGAAGGAGGGGGAAGAAAAGTGAGCTGGGTGTGCGGTGCAGCGGCAGCCCCGTGGTGGAGAGGAAGGCAGGGGAGAGCGCAGGGAACGGATATGCTGGAATTTCATTAAGAGGGTCTTGAAAATCAACCTGTCAGGGTTGGATGCTTGTTCTTTCCAAGTGGTTTTTGAATTCTCGGTTTTTTTTTTTAAAGGAAATAAATAATTCTATAGATTCTTCTCCCCAATCAGTTGCCTGCTTTTGAAATTAACCATTTCCCTGGCGCTCTCTCTCTGATTGGGATCATGTCCCCCCTCGGTCTTTCTGAAGTGCTATTGTGCCGGGCGTGATTCGCTCAGCCACACACAATGTAACTTTGAAATGTGATGGAAAAAAAATTAGCATTTCCAGTGAACTAGAAAGAATGCATCTGATTTCAAAATGTGTACTTAAAAAAAGGAAAAAAAGCACCCGAATTGATTCTACCAACTCTAGGGCTTATTCTGCCAAGCCAAATCTGAAATGCATTTGTGCAGAGGGACAACTTTAGTTTTGATTTTTTAGAGGAAGGAGAAATAAAGATCTAGGCACAGGGAGGGGGAATAAAAGCATCTTGAGGATTTCATATAACTTGGATTAATCAAAGCTCCTGCTTTTAAGCTGTGTGCCCCTACAGAGGAGTGAATTAATGAGCAATTTATGCAATGAATACATTTTTTTCTTTAATTATCTAGGTATTTCAGACGAACGTGCTTCTTCTGACTTGAATTCTCCAGACACTTCTCTGAAATTTTAGCTTCACTTTGCATGTATAATTACAGCCTCAAGTTGTTAGGAGAGCAGGTCTCAAGGTGGTAGAAAACTTATCTGGCCCCCCACCCTCATGCATATCAAGTCAGCTGCTCACCACTCAATCTCAACTGTCCCCTGAATCCCCTGGAACGAAGAATCCATTTTGGAATTACCCGTAGGCTGGTGTGCTGTGCGGGAGCCAGTGGGCGGTTCATCCAGATAGAGGCCTTCGACCCCTTGCTGGAGCCTCAGAGCCAGCGGGTCTGGGGCAGGGCCTGGGAACCTGCACGGGTCAAGGTCCCTGTAGCAGAGTGGCCAAGCCCCCTGCTCCCTTACTCACACACATGGTGAGAAGGAAAGGCTAAATGAGTCAAGTTGGCTTATCGGCTGCCTTTCAAGGGCAATCTGTAACCCCAAGGCCAGAGCTAATGGCTGAGAAGATGGATTTTGGCTCTCAGAGCACACACTCAGTTGCAATTTGGATCCCCTAAAAATTGGTGGGGGGAGAGGAAACCTGTGGAAACAGGCTGAGTTTACAGCCTGGGCTGTCCTGCGGGTCCCTAACCACACTGGGCCTGGTCAGGCCTGCCTCCGGGAAATGGGGATGGGCCGGCGGCACCAGGTGGTAGAATTCCCAGGCTTGGGCCTGTAGCGTGTCCAGGTCAGTCTCACCTGCCCCGCAGCTTTATCAAAATGGACAGCCGGGTTGCTAGAAACAATAGAAGGGAACCGCCAAGCAGGTGCCTCCTGCCTGTCCTCTCCTGGCGCCCTCCCCCGACCAAGCCCCCTTCTTGAGCCAGAGGAAGGTGTCCGGGAGGGAGGCGGTGCCGTCCAACCAGATCCGAAAGTACTCGGTCAGTGGCAAAAATCAGTCCCGTCCTCCGGCCTCTCCCCTCTGCTCCACCCCTGCCCCTCCACCACCACCCTCCAGGCTGAATCTGGAGGCCCCACCATTGATCCCCAGGCTCATTTTTCCACTTTGCCCCACTCGGGAGTACAGGAGGGGTTCTGCTTCTGAGACGGGCTGGGATGGATGCCCCCGGCTGGCCTATCTCTTCTCTCCCCGACCCGAGAACTTTCGGGAACCAGAAGCTTCAAGTTCAGGAGAGTACCACACTGGCTGCCTGTCCACTAGCACTGGGGTCGCAGCCTCAGAGCCTCGGCGGCTTCCTGGCTTGGATGATTATTTTCTCATCAGTTCCATTCTCATTCACCTGCAGCCATCCTTAGACATAGGATATAAAATGCACATCTCTTGGTACATAAGCTACCCCGGGCCCACGGCCTTCCAGAAACTTCTCCACAGACCAGCCAGAAACTCTAGTTCTCCAGGAACCTGCCTTTCCCAAACTCAAGCCTAACTCAAAGTTGGGCAGAGCGGTTAACTAGGCTTTCTAGAGGAACATACTAACCAGTGGGGGAGATGACCCGGGCTTGTGCGCAAGAACCCAGGCTGTCCCCAGCTCCAAATGAGCAGGCACTTTGGGTATTTTGAGGGCAAACCGGAGAGCTGGGGGCCTGTGAGATGCTGCCTCTGTGTAGTAGTGAGCCCACTGGGCACCCTCAGCCCCCTCTGCTGGAATTCCCTTTGCCCAAGGCAGGACAAACCATTCTGAACTTCTTCAGAACCCTTCGAGTGTTCCCGCCACGTGAGTTAGAGCTCACTTACATTTAAATAGCCCGACAAACAATATTGTCATCTCGTTTGTTAACCAGGTTTTAGATCTTCTGAAGGGAGGTTTATCCCAGGACCCGTCTCTGGCCCTATCTGTCTGCAAGCTCTCTGAGAATGGGCTGCAGGCAAGTGTTGATCCAGCCAAATCCTGGAGCTCTTTAGGCTTTCCTCATCAGCTTAGGATTTGTGGGTCTTCAGGCATAACTGACATCAGAGAATGGACAACACATTCTAAAACAGAACAGAAAATACATTCTAGGATGGAATAGATAGTGAAGGTCTTCGTCTCTGAACAGAGGTGGACAGACCCAGCAAAGGAGCAGGGTGTACCTTGGGGAGCCTCCCCCACCCACCTAATTACAGGACACCTGGACTTGCTTTTCAGCATGGTATTTGAAAGCTCACTGCAAATACCTTTTTGGTTTTTTTTTTTTGTTGTTTGTTTGTTTGTTTTATCTTTTCTTGATCATATCGAGTGAGGGAGTCCAACAGGTCAGGTCTTGAAAGTAAAGTGGATTTGCAGAGGAGAAGGGGAGATGCTGTGCAGAGCTGGGCACTCCAAATTTCAGCCCTCAGGGTTCTAGCTCTGTGGTTTGTACACACCTGCAGGCTTAGCTGTGCTTTTATTTACTTAATATTGTTTTGCTCTTGCATTATTGAAATCAATTGTTTGAAAGGGAACTTCCAAACCACCACAGTGAAGGGAAAAATCTATATCACTTGCCACACATAGGAAATATCCCTAAAAACAAGGCCATGCTTACCAGCGCATGACCGACCACGTATCAGCCAGAATTCCCACCGCTTTGCCTGGGGAGGGGGCTTCAGGGACAAGAGTAGCCCACGGCTGGAGGGGGTCGTCCGCATATTCTGATTCGGAAGACACCAAAGGATCACAGGGTTTGTTAGCAAAGCAAAGAATCTCAGAAAACAGCTGCAAAATGGAAAATCCCAAGACCCAGAGAGGGGCCCAGGTGATACAGCGGAGTCTGTTTCACAGGAACTCATCATCCTTCCCCCGGGGGGTGTTTTCCACAGCGCATTGGCACGGTGTGGGTGGGGGTGGGGGTGCTGCGTGTGTGTGTGTGTGTGTGTGTGTGTGCTGCTTTTAAGGAAATTTAATTGTATGTACTTATTCCTGAGCACTCATTTCTGGTTCAAAAATCAAAACAGAGAAAAGGGTGTGCAGGGAGGTGTCCTGTGGCCACTCTCTCCGCCCCCCGCCCCCGTCCCCCTCTCAGGAACCAGTCCGCCCAGGGACGCACTAGGTCTATACGAGCCAATGCACGCGTGTCTATTTCTTCCTTTTTTTTTTTTTTTTTAATAAATACAGATGGCAGCATACTATAAACATTGTTCTCCACCGTGATTCAACAATGCGGTGTGGATGACGCATCTCCTCCCACTATACAGTAAGCCTCCCGGCCTGGTTTTGGCGCTACGTGGTAATTGCAAGGAAGGGATGGGGTTATTTAACCGGTCCTCTATGGCCGGTAGCTACGTTGTTTCCAGTCTGTTGCTATTACCAACCGCTCCTCGATGAATAAACCTGTATATTCATCACCGCCAGCCGAAGCCAGGACAGCAGCAGGACAAATTCCTGGCAGTGCAATTAGCATGTCTTTTAGAATGCTGTTTCACAGGTGTTCGCCATGTGCCGGTCCCCGTGGGATGGAGGCCTGGGCCGAGGGGGTCAAGACTGGGGACATGAGCTCCCAAGAGGTGCTTTTTATTTTCTTCATTTCAAGAAAATACCTCTCCCAGCCTCAGTCTTTAGGGGAATTGGAAAAAAAAAAAAAAAGAGTATCAGTCAATTTGAGCTGCACACCCCCTGACTGGGTTCTCTATGAATTATGGATTTTTAAAAAGACAGGAAGGGAGGTGAGATATTGAATTTCCAAACTGGTTTTTATCATACTCAATTTAAAGTTCATCTTCTGACGCTGATTTAGGTGCAGGAGAGCAACGTGCCCGTGGTCCCGCATCTCAGGGCCCCCTCCCAGTCAGTGGTGGGGGGGTGCTTTGTGCAAGCTTGGCTTCACTCTGTGGTCGTTCTGCTGGAGCACAGCCTGCCTGCCCATCAGGATTTGTAGGAAAACCGCAGCCCCCGGCCTCACCACCTCCTAGTGGGACTTGTCCAGAGGACTCAGGGGCTCCCAGACCACCACGGGTCCTGCCTGGGTGAAGGGAGGCCACAAAGGGAAGCCTTTTGAGGATGGAAAACATAGACAGTGACTCAGAAATGCAGCAGATCAGCGTCCCGAGTCGGGAGCCTACGCTATGGCTCTGAGGCCCTCTGGTTAAGGCACCAGGTGTGCCCAGCCAGTGGCTCTGCACCAGCCGTGACCTTGACACTCCCCCACTGGACCACTTGGCCTTGACTGAAGACCTTTTGGCTTGTCATGACTTGGGGAAGGGCGGTGCTTTTAGCATCCCATGGGTGGAGGCTGGGGAGATTGCTAACCATCCTACAGTGTCTCTGCCACCCCCCAGCAGACAATTAGCCCACCCCAAATGTCCATAGGGCCCTGGCTGAGAAACCCAGCCTTAGCCTGGCCTTGAGATGAAATCAAAATGATGGGGCTAAATGCTCTCTTTGAAAGGAGGATGCACCTGTCTGCCCAGCCTGCAGGTGGGAGGCATGCTGGACCCAGCCCTGGCTCCCAGTCTCTGGCACTTAGGAGACCCTCTCTGAATCCCAGTCTCCTAAATTTCTATGCTGCGAAAAGGTACATATCCCCTCGGAGGGGAAATATATGGGAGAAGCAACATCTCGGTATTCACAGCAGTTTTCCTCCCCTGAACTGAGACAGCGCTCTCCTGGACAGCGTTCCTTCATGTTCCTATAATACCACGCAAGAAGGACTGCTCGTCTCACTTTCCAGATAGACGTATTTTCCAGAGAGCTGTTCCTGACAGCTACTTAGGGAGGGAACTGGGTCAGAATCGGTAAGTCCTGAATCCCTTTTTTTTTTATTTTTACAAAATGAAAACAGCTCTTTTTCTCTGATTATTAAAATAATACCTGCACCTTGTTCCCTAAAAAATTCAAACAGCACAAAAAAACATAAGGAGAAGAAAAATAAAAAATTACCCAAATCCTGTTCACCAAGAGAGAAACATACGCAGATACCTTGGTGCTTGTCTTCGCAGCCCTTCCTCCGCGCGTAAGCACACACGTACACTGTGTGCACACAGGGCCTCTCGACCCGAGCGCCTTCAACTGGATTCTGGGCTGGATCACTCCCTGCTGTGGGGGGTCCTGTGCTTTGTGAGATGCTGAGCAGTGTCCCTGGCTTCCACCCACTAGAGGCTATGGCATCTCATCATGACTGAGCTGTGACAACTAAAAATGTCCCCAGACATTGCCCTCTCCCCACGAGGTGGAGGCAAAGCTGCCCCTAGCTGAGAACTATGGAGATAAATGGTATCCTGTATCCATGTTCTATCTGTATCCACCCTAGTGTTTGGAGAGAGAGAAGGGTGAAGCTTATGACTTTTGCGTCCTTTGGTTTTCGGCGTCAGAGTCGGGCATCAACGCCCAGTACTGGAATTTACAAGGTAAGAGCTCTAGGAAGTCAGCTGACTTCTCTGAGCCTCAGTTTCTGGTCCACGGACGGGGACGGTGATGGCACGTCGGTGCCAGGAATGAGCCCAGGGGGCCCATCCGGAGACCAAGCCCACTGGGTCCCGCGTAGGCTCTGTGCTTCCAGCGGCAGGGACCCCAGGGCGGGAAGGAGGCTGGCCTCCTCCCAGGCAGGAGAGGCAGGCTGCAGGGTGCTTCATGCCAGGCACCGAGGCGAGAGCAGCAGTCGGGGGACTGGCGCAGACGGGGGCGGCGTGAGGTTCTGTACGTGGGCTTTGTTTCTTAATTCAGTTCTTTTGGGAAGCAGATCAGCACACGTCTGCTTCAATCTAGTATGCTAGGTTTTTTTCTTTTTGTGTAAACTTTGGTTTCTCTTGAGCTTCAGATATTAAAAAAAAAAAAAAAGACAAATGTAACAGATCAGTGGAGGTTTTAAGCAAATTGGTTTAGTCCATTGCCGGGGGAACTGAGGTGGATGAGTCATAATCCTGGGTGTGTCGGATTTTTACCAAGAAGCGTGTGGTTTCAACACTGGTGAAAAAGAAGAGGCGGGCAGCCTCATGTTGGACAGGGGAGTCTGGCCCCTGGGCCCACTGACCCACTGGGGGCCAAGTCCACACATAGAAGGGACCCTCCCTTCACCTACCCGCTGGGGTCTTGGCTTATGTTTCCTCATCCATCGGATGATGCTCAGAGACAGACCTGATTCTGTCCCACCCCTCCTTAGAGCACCAGCGCACCCCCTCGCTCTCAGGACGATAAGCAAAGTTCTTTCCAGGCCGCACAAGCCCTGAGCTCTGAGCCCTGCCCGCTCCTCCTCGGCGTCGCCCCCAGCTCTCCTGGCCTCCCTTGGGCCCCGCCTGCCCCCGGGGTTCTCTTCTGCAGGCCCTTTGCACCTGCTGTTCCATCCCTCTGCCCGGCCGCGCCTCCCCACCCTCAGCTCTCAGCCCCGCAGCCCCTCCTCAGGGGTGCACCAGCTTGGCTTGGACTTCTGGGATCATCCAGTTCCTGTCTGTCCCCCCGTTCAGCCACCAGCATCGGGGGTGGGGCCCCATCGAGCTCTGTTCACTATGGTACAGCCAGTGTTTCACACCATGTCCGGGATGGGCAATAGACAAATAGTCCATAGACAAATGGTCCATAAAGTTGGAGGGAGGGAAGGAGGGAAGAGGACCCTCCCGTCTTTGAAACAGCGGTTTATTTTTTAACCTTCAACCTCCCACTCACCCAAAGTCAAGTGGTGCGTAGGTATGAGCTCTCTCTGCCCTCTCCCCTCTGCCTCCCATGGGCCCAGGTGAGCATCTCCCATTAGTGGACTGGGGAGCCGAATCCATTAAACCACCTGCGATGGCCTGTGGCCCGTGCCAGGCAGTGCGGGGGAGAAGCCATGACTCAGCGCTTCCCCAGCCCAGGTGACCAAGAGCCCCGCTCCAGCCCTCCCAGGGAGCCGTCCTCGCCAGTAATGGAGAAATTATGTGAGGCGTAATTTATAGTAAAAATCAAATGAACATTAATTCTGGTGAGTCACCCACGCAGAAAGGGCACCCGGCGGCTGTGGACGTGGGCTGCGGCTGAGGACGGCCACACGTTTAATCAAAGTGGGGGAGGGCCTCGCTGCCGTCGTGGTCCCTGAAGTTTGGGGCGGTGGGGTGCGTACTGGCTTTCAGGCCCCCTCTGTGACCGCAGTCACACGTCCACACCAGCTCCCAAGATGGGAGGGCACTTGGCCAATCACCCATCCAGCTCCCTTATGTTACAGAGGAGGACTTAAGACCAGAGGGGGACATCAGACTCAACGGATGTCTGGCCCCCAAAGCGCCCCTCCCCCAAGCTCGCCCATCGCTGCCCACGTCCGTCCGGGGGTGGGGGGAGGCCCTCTGCGCCCCCCTCAGCAGCCAGGATGTGAGCCCCTCGGGGTTCCTGCACCCCGCTCTCCTCCCCTCCTCTCCAACTGCCACCTGTTCCCTGGCCCAGTGTTGTCACCTCCAAGGGGTGACTCCAACAGCCTCCTCCACTACTTGTGTCCCCACTTCCATGCTGGCAAAATGCAAACAGATTGTCACTTGTCTGAAACACTTCTATGGCGCTTCCTTGCCCCCGCAGTGAAGTCCAAGCTGGGGGCAGGAGTTGCGGGTGTTCTGCAGAGTCAAGGCCTTCCCACTCGCTGCCCCTTCCCCCGTGAGCACACTTCCCTTCTACCTAGTCTCCTGGCTACTTCCTTCTCGTTCCATGTACACGCTGCCTCCTCCAAGAAGCCCTCCTTGCTTCTGGCCAAGACCCTGCTATTCACATGGCCAGAGTCTGTCTCAGGCATGAGCTCTGTGCTCCGAGAGGACAGGACTGTGTCCATCTTGTCCTCCCCTGTGTCCCTGGGGCCCACTGCAGGGCCTGGCCTGCAGTAGGTGCCCACAGGTCTTTCCAGACAGTCTGCAGGGAGGGATGGGGAGTGACAGCCCAGGGAGCTGGTGGAGGCGCTGGGGTGCCTCTGCTCTTCCTCTTCTTCCCCCAGCCTCTCCAGGGCTCTTTCTGGAAGGGAGCTGGCCCTCGCTCCCAGCCACTTGCCCTCCACAGATCTCTGATGGCCCCATCCCACCCCACCGGCCCTGGGCCACATCCTTCCTCCCAGCCCTGGGCTTGGACCACAGGCCCAGACATCGCACTTAGATGTGAAGGATCAGGCCACAGATGGGTCCTGTTCACAGGTAGGTGCGAGTGTCTGGAACATGGCTCATCCTCTTTTTTGAGACCACGTCTTCCCCAGATTCCAGGAACATCCTGACTTTTGAGAAAGTGCAGCACATCGGGGAGGGTGGGGGAGACGTCTAGGGGCAGACAGGGCCTCCCTGGGTCTCCTGCCAACGGTGTGCTCTGAGTTTTCTTCGCCTTGTGGAAACCATGGCCAGCAGCCGGGTAGGCTGGGCCCAACAGCGCCTCGGGGCCGGGGGAAGGCTGGCCAGGTACGAGCCGGCCAGGGAGACTCTAGAATGAGAGGTCCCAGCCCGTGAAGGCCAGGCCTTTCCCCTAGGGTGCCCCTAGGGTGTCCTTGGTGTGCACATTGGGAACATGTGGTGGCTTCCAGGGTGTGAAAACCAGCCACCCCTGCCTTATGCCTCAAACTCAGACCAAATGCCCACCCCCTCACCTGCCCAAGCCCATCTTTGGTCCCAAGGCCCCTGGTGCCTCCTGTACACTGACTTCCTCATTCCTGCCCAGACACCCCTCGTCAGGGACTGTTCTTCACCTCTTCTTTCTGGATGTCGGCTATGCACCTACTGGGTGCCAGCGCACTAGGGCTTGGGAGAACCAATGGGCAGGGCAGAGCCCCACCAGGCAGCCTACGTCCTGGCAGAAGAGGAACCCCGAGCCCTGTAAATATGCAAATGTGACGGGGAGACGGGGCATCGGAGGCCGCGAGCAGCGGGGGCCAGCGTTCTCTCTGCTTTGCTGAGCTCCGCCTAGCCAGGCCCGCTGCCTTTGTTTTTGTTTCTCACGGGGCTGGGCCCCAGCTGCTTACATATGCGTACACCTATGTTTTCAATAAACTTATTACTTTGCAAGTTTTAGATTTACAGAGCAGTTTCAGGCAGCAGCTTGTGTGCCCAGCACCCGGTTCTCCCATGGTCACACTGCATGCAATTTGTCACAACTAATGAGCCAACATTGATGCATTATTATATTTCTAATTTTTTATTGACGTATAGTTGATATACAGTGTGTTAGTTTCAGGTGTACAGACAGTGATTCAGTTATACATATGCATATACACATATTTATTCTTTTTCAGATTCTTTTCCCCGTTAGGCTATTACAAGATACTGAACACATTTCTCTGTGCTGTGCAACAGGTCCTTGTTTACCTGTTTGACATGGTGTGTATCTGTCAATACCAGACTCCTGATTTATATCCGCCCCCCTTCCGCTTTGGTAACCGTAAGATTTTTTTCTTTGTCTGTGAGGCTTTTTCTGTTTTTAAGTTCATTGGTCTCATTTTTTCAGATGCCACATGTAGGCATCATATGGTATTTGCCTTTCTCTGTCTCATTTACTTCACTTAGCATGATCATCCTAGGTCCACCCATGCCGCTGCAGGTATAGGGTATTATTTCATTCTATTCTGTGGCTGAGTAATATTTCATTGTATATATGCACCACATCTCATTCTTTTTGTCCTCATATCATATTTATTTTTCTTAACTGAAGTATAGTCAATTTACAATGTTGTGTTAGTTTCTAGTGTACAACATAGTGATTCGCTTGTATATATAAGTACGTGTATATATGTATATATATATTCCTTTTCATATTCTTTTTCGTTATAGGCTATTATAAGGTATTGAATATACTTCCCTGTGCTATACAGTAGGAACTTATTATCTATTTTATATACAGTAGTGTGTATCTGCAAATCTTGAAGTCCCAGTTTATCCCTTCCCACTCCCTTTCCCCCAGGAAACCGTAAGTGTGTTTTCTATGTCTGTGAGTCTGTTTCTGTTTTGTAAATAAGTTCATTTGTCTTTAGATTCCACATATAAGTGATACCATACGGTCTTTTTCTTTCTCTTTCTGGCTGATTTCACTTAGCATGACGATCTCCAGGTCTACCCATGTCTCTTCTTTTAATGGCCGAGTAGTATTCCATTGTATAAAGACACCACAGCTGCTTTATCCAGTCCTCTGTTCGCGGGCATTTAGGTTTTTTCTATGTTTTGACTATTGTGTATAGTGCTGCTGTGAACACTGGGTTGCATGTCTTTTTGAACTACAGTTTCCTCTGGATATATGCCCAGGAGTGGGATTCCTGGATCATATGGTAGCTCTATTTTTAGTTTTTTGAGGAATCTCCAACACTGTTTTCCATGACGGCTGCGCCAAACAGTGTAGGAGGGCTCCCTTTTCTCCATACCCTCTCCAGCATTTATCGTTTGTGGACTTTTTAATGGTGACCCTTCTGACCAGCGTGAAGTGGTGCTTCATTGTCGTTTTGATTTGCATCCCTCTGATAATTAGCGATACTGAGCATTCTTCCCTGTACCTACTGGTGCTATTTGTACGTCTTCATTGGAGAAATGTTTGTTTAGGTCTTCTGCCCATTTTTTGATTGGGTTGTTTGTTTTTTTGTTACTGAGTTGTATGAGATGCTTGTATGTTCTGGAAATTAAGCCCTTGTCAGTTGCTTCGTTTGCAAATATTTACTCCCATTCTGTAAGTTGTCTTTTTGTTTTGTTTATAGTTTCCTTTGCTGTGCAAATGCTTATCAGTGTAATTAGGTCCCATTTGTTTGTTTTTGCTTTTGTTTCTATTGCCTCAGTATCAGGGAATGTTCTGCCTCTGTTCTCTTCTAGAAGGTTTATGGAATCTTGTTTTATATTTAATTCTTTGAGCCGTTTTGAGTTTACTTTTGTGTATATTGTGAAGGAATATACCATGTCTTTATCCAGTGGTCTGTCGATGGACACTCAGGCTGCTTCCACATCTTGGCTGTGAATAGCGCTGCTGTGAACACTGGAGTACATGCATCTTTTCTAACTAGAGTTTTCGTCTTTTCTGGATTTATGCCCAGGAATGGGACTACTTGATCACATATAACTCTATTTTTAGTTTTTTAAGGAACCATACTATTCTCCATGATACCTTATTATTAAGTGAATTCCACCCATTATTCTGGTCTCACTAGTTTTTATCTGATGCCCCTTTTCTGTTGCAGAATCCCATCCTGGACACCATGTGACACTTAGCTGCTCCCTCTCCTTCGTCCCTCTGGGCCTTGACAGTTTCTCACATATTCTGTTTCCCATGACCGTTGTAAGGAATGCTGGTATTTTGTCTGGGTCATGGGTTTGGGGGAAGCCCACAGATATGAAGGCCTTCTCATCACATCTTTTCAGGTCCACACTCATAACATGGCTCCGTCACTGCCGGTGAACCTGGTCCTCTGCTGTGACGTTCACTCTCCCTCTTGTCTACACTGGGCTCTGGAAGCAGGTGGCCACAGGCTGCCCAGACGTCAGGGCTGGGAGTCATGGCCCCCCCATGAATGGGATCTACATGAATTCTTCCAAGTTACCGACACTGGTGTGGTTTCATGGCTATTGTACACACTGGGTTGGGACCCAGCGCTACTTGGCTCATCAGACCATCCCAGTCTGGGGCTCTGGGGCTCTTTCAGTGGCTCCCGTCCTTTGCCCCTGGTTTGTCTTGGGGGCACTTCTTGACTTTCTGTTGCTGCTCCACCCTCCGGACCCCCCCTGCAGCCCCTGTCCCAGCCCAGGAATAAGCTCTTTCACAAGGAGCCTGTTTCCTTTTATTGGAAAATGGTATTAGAAACCAAACTCAGTGTAGGGCGGTGCTTCCTGCTACTGGGCATCGTTGCTTCTCCGCCTTCTTTCCTGGACGGAGCTAGGAAACCTATGCGTGTACGTTAGCCCGTGAAGACACGCTGGCCACGCGGACACGTGGCCTGGTAGATACATTAGTCTGTGTAGATGCACTACCCATGTAGATACACCACCCATGTAGACATGCTGCTCTGGAACCATTTCTTCATCCATCCATCAGTCTCTATATGAAGCAACCTCTTGAGGGCTGGGCACCAGGCCACCCCCAGCCTGCTGAGCATCCGCCGCCCCCATACCTCCTGCCCGTGCCCAGAGTGTCCCATGAATTGTCAAGAAGTTGCTCTGCATTTGTGATAGATGTTTCAATTATTGAAGTGTCTGAATCTTTTTGTTCTGTCCACCCATTTGTCTGTCCGTCCACCCACCCACCCATCCATCCTCCCATCCATCCGTCCATCCTCCCATCCATCCATCCAGCAATCACTTGAATGCCCATTCTGCTCTTCATGCACAAGAAAGACAGGCCCTGCTCCTTGGGGTTCAGTGCAGTAGGAAGATGGGCATTAAGAAAACAAGCACATGGTTCCATGCTGTGATAAATACCATGAAGGAAGAGAGCAAATTGTGACGAGAGAAAGGGCAGTGGGGGCCTGACTTGGTCTGGGGTGGAGGAAGCAGGTGTCAGGGGACCCCCAAAGTATCAACCGTGAGTTAGAAGCAAACTGGGAAGGGCGGATGAGCCCAAATGCACACACACATGCTTCTAGGGTTTGCACAAGTGGAGCAGAGAAAGCTCTACAGGGAATGAACAGAGAGAAAGATGGCCACCTACTCGTTCTACGGATTTATTAGGCACCTACTGTGTGCCCCGCATGGAGACAGAAGCTGGAGAACACAGCACTCTGCACAGCGGGCAGCAAACAAGCATCCAGCACAGGGACCTGGATGAGGGGCCTGTGATGCCTGGTGAGGGCTGGATGTTGAGGGGCTTCCTAAAGGTGGGGAGGGCTGGCCAGGCCAAGTGGGCCACCAGGGTGACGATGAGAAGGCCCCCAGAAGGGGAGGAGCAGGCCCAGGTGCAGGCTGCAGACAGCTGCGGGCCGAAGAGCGGCGGGGGCCTCTGGGCAGCGGCAGACGCTTGAGGCCAAAGTTGAGGTGGGCTGTACTCCAGGCGATGGGAGACACTGTGGCCTGGAGCAGCGGAGCGACAGGCCGAGCTGGGCGGCCTTTCCCTGTCCCACGTCCTGCCCTGACACAGCCTGTGGGCGCAGCGCTTCTCAGAGCCTTCAGGAAAGCCTCCACCCAACCCTCTGAATCAAGCACAACAGGATTGGGGGGGGCCCTCCGGAAGGGTCCTTCATTGTCACTTCCCACAGGGCTGTGCCTAACGCCCCCTCCCAGCCCCACCCCCCACAGAGGCCGAGGGTGGCCCCAGGCCAACATGGATGTCAGGGTGCTGGCACCCCTCTCTGCACCCTAGCATCTTCCAGGACCATAAACCAAAGAGCCTCCCTCCGCCGTCCTTCCCGCCCCATTCAAGCACGCGCCTGCTCTCCCAGCCCAAAGGCAGCGTCGGCCACTGAGGGAGCAGCCTCTGGACATGGGCCGGTGGGGTCTTGGCGCAGGCTCGGGGCACGTGGGGAGGAACTCGGTCCCAGCTCTGCCGCGGCCTCACGCATGAGGTGGGCCTGACATTCCAGCTTCCGAAGGCTTCTCTGAAAGGATGTCGCTGCCCTGACCTGTGTGCAGGTCAGCCCCCCCAGTTCTCGTCGAAGGCTGCAGATCAGAAAGGCGCTGGCAGCTCACCCCTAAGCAAAGCAGAAGGCGAGGCCTCCGTGGTCACAGGCATCACTAGGGCTGTCGCCGGTGCTCTGGCCATGTCCTGCCTCGTGACAGGCCTCCACAACAGAGCCACATGACTGACCCTGGGGAGTCCAGGCTGGCGGGACTGGGGCCCTTCTGCCTTGGCACTGTTGCTGCGGCCTAAAGGAGAGAGAGAACATCAACGAACCAGCCAGAGCTAGGAGAGGAGTCTGGTGCGGCCAGGGTGGGAGGGGTGCCAAGGACTCGGGCGGCTCTGACCCCCAGGGAGACCCCAGGCCCAGGCAGCCAGGCCCGGGGAGGGGGCGCAGGTCCGCGCCCACCTCCACCAAGGCCGCGGCCCTCGCTGGGCTTGTCACTACGCAGCAGCACAAGGTGTTCGCTCTACAGCTGCTCCACTGTTCATTTTTTACTTTTTATTTTTATTTTTCAAACAGATGGTCTGGAGTATCCTGCTTATCAACTGACATGGCCTGGCAGTAAGCTGGTACAGTAAATCCTTTTGTCTCGGGTGGTGATGGGCGGTGGGCGGCCACCATGAATTAATCAGACCATCTTAAAGAAGCCCAGCGGTGAATTGGAGGTAAGCTGTGACCAGGTATTTCTAAGAGGCTCCTTGCTGGGCCTTTATTCAAAGCTGGACGTGACTCAACTCTGACATTTGCAGATAACGCAATATCGAAACCCTTCAGAACGGCTGGGCTCTGGTGAAGGGCTGAACTCAGTCCTTGCCTCCCAAGACTTTGCTCTCAAATCTCTATTTGCTTAGCAAATCTTTCCCTCAGAAAGCAGGTTTAGGCTCCCATCAAGAAGAGGCTGAAGCACTGAGATTTCAAAGCAAGGAGGTGGCATTAATGAGGCTTGATGGCACCACAAAAAGTAGTGCCAGAGCTTCAGAGGGGACGCAGCAGCTGAAGGCTCCAAGGGCACTTGGAAGCAGAAAGGCTTGAGGTAGGGAGAAGGAGAAAAGGGGGAAAGGGTTAACAGGATAAACACCCCCCACACACATACAAGACACCCCAAGGTCACGCTCGGATGGTTCTTCAACCTGGTGTCCCTCTTCCAATGGCCAAGACATCCATCAGTGCAACTCAGATCGGTGGGCAATCTTTAGGCTGTTGTCTATTGTCAATTTAAGAGGAGCAGTCATGGATGTGAAAATGTGGCCCCTCTTCGGATGAAGGAGAGCAGGTTGTTAACGAAATGGGGTGGGTCGGGAGCTCCAAGGCCTTCTTCTGCGATGTGAGACAGGTCACCGGCCCAGAGCTGACTCCCTCAGGTCCCTCAGCCGGGCCAGGGCAGGGCGCAGGAAGCAGGCTTAGAGGGGACTTCTGTGAAGCCTTCCCATTGGCAGAGGAGGGGGCCCGAGCGGCGGCGCCCCCGCAGACCCCGCGGAGCTGGGAGGGGGTGGGGAGCCTCGCCGTGGCCGGGATGACAGGGCTGGTGGGGAGCCGTGCACTGTCTCTGTACCCGCCACACGGACAAGGAGCCCACATGGGTGATGTCACTCACCTGTAACCACGTGGCCAAGTCCAAGAGCAGGTCCAAGAGCTGTCCAGGCGGAGGGCCGTGGGAACCCTCGCCCCAGGGATTCTCCTGAGAAAGGGGCACCACCAGCGTCGTTACAACAGCTGCGCCACCTAGTGGCGAGGGGCTGGGGCACTTTGTGCCATGGCTCGAGCCCCAGGGAATGTCAATCACCCAAAAAAAGAGGCCGGGAGGGGCTCCAGTGGGCACCTGGGGGTGTCCAGGAGACCCCTTCACGGTAGACCCGCAGTGAGCGCCGGGCGCCCACCCAGCCCGCCCGGCTGAGCCCCAGGGCCAGCTGCTTCTGCTGGGGGTTGAGTGGCTGGAGAGGTGGCTCTGGGCAGTGACCTCTCCCAAGGATCACTCTCCTCACTGGCCAAAAACCCCAGAAAACCCAGAACACCCTGTCAAGAGGATGGAGATGAGCGGCCCCTCCAGAAGGGCCAGTGGGAGGGAGGGTACTGCCGAGGTCAGGCCACCACGCACCCAGCGTCTGCCCACAGCTTGCTGTCCCCCCAGTTGGACACCCCACCACAACTGCTGCTTCGCCCTGGGCCTCGCAGGCTTAGGGCCAGAAGGAAGCAGCTCTGAGGACGGGCTGAGCCCCAAAGGGATGAGGAAGGGTCCAGAAGAACTGGGGACCCTCTTCTACACCATCAAGAATAAGGCCTCAGAGGGAAATCCTACCCTAGACAGGCCGCCTCAAGAGGCAGACCCCAGCCACTGCAGCCACGACGGCACGTCAGTCACCTCTGACCCCTGTGATGCACTCATTAGCAGTGCTGCCTACCTCCCAAATCATCTCATCCTCTCCACCCACTGGGATCCAGCCAGGCCTCGCCTGAACCCATTGGGCCCTCCACTGCTCCTTCCTGCCTCCAACAATCTCTCCTCCACTGCAGCAGAGAGACTAGAAGACAGGGTTCAGGCACGGCTCAGACACCGCACCGCTTCTGGCACCCCCTCCCCATCACTCCCTGCAGCCAGGCTGGCCTCCCGCTGTCCGACAGGCCTCAGTAGGCTCTTCCCACGGCAGGCTCCTGACTCAGCCCAAGCACCAGCTTGGACCCCTCCCTGGGGCCCCCACCCCCATCCACAGGCAGCACTCAAAGGCCGTGGTTTGGAAGGTCGGCTCTGGAGCTTGACCCACCACCTGAGTTCAAATCTGGGCTCCACCACTTTCCAGCTGTGTGGCCTTGGGCAAATTGTTTGACCTCTCTGTGCCTCCGTTTCCCTGTGAGGTTACTGTATAGATTGAGTGAATTCATGTATTCACCTAGTATCTGGGATAGGGCAGGTACCACGAGACAGATCATGTAAAGAAGGAGCAAACACATCTGGAAGAGGGCTTCTCTGTGCCAAGATGGAGTCTGGGGCCCATGGGAGAAGACTCAGTTCTTCAAAAGAGGAGGGAGTTCATGCAGGTGGCCCTGAAGGCCCAGCCACGGTCATGGCTCCTTCCCAGGGGCCGGACAAGCAACAGAGAAGTCCGAGCTGCAGAGGATGAGGAGGAGATTCTGCATAGGAACAGGAATTAACTCAAGGGCTGCTTGCTGCCAGTCAAGGGTCTCAAGGGCCCCTAGAGAATCCCCACCACAGACCCGCCTCCCCTCCCCTCTTTGTGCCGAGGGGACACGCCCAGGTCTCGGACCTGCCCTGGCCTCCTTGGAGCCTTCCTAAGCCCCATCCAGGAACGGCTGAGAGGCCCAGAGAGGCAGATGCTGGTGTTACCGCGGTCATGGCCCTAACCCTGCTGCGTTTCTGTTCAGGCCACTGAGCGGCTGCAGGGGGAAAACTGGGCCACCCCGCTGGCCCCGGCCAAGGCCTTGGTGAAGGCTGGCTGCCCCTTCCTGGTCCAGGAGCCCAGGTCTCCCGGACCAATGTCACAGCAAAGTCAAGGAGGCCCGGCCAGCAGCTCAGAGGCTAAGTCCGATGGCCCTCGCTCCCTCTGAGATAAGAATAGCTGCACTTGAGTGCCGGGACAGCTAGTGCCAGGCCCTGCCCGGGGGTGAGGGGCAGGCCAGGTGACAGCGCGGTGGCGGGTCTGCGGCTCGCCAGCAGCGGGCGGCCGCCTCTCGGCTTCCGGGGACTGGCGGGCCCAGACACCTGGAGGTTCCTTCCCATGGGCCAGGAGAAGCCAAATCTCCAAAGCTTTTGCTAAAATCTGCTCACACCTAAACGTTGGCCGCTATCATAAGTCAGAACTAAAAAATAAAATCAAACGCCGCCCGTGTCTGGGTGGGATCAGCCCCAGCACCTTCCAACGCCACACGCAAGGGTGCGTCCACAAGGTGAGTTTTTGTGTTAACCACAGCAGCGGTGCTGAGGGGCCTAACCTCCAGGAGCCTGTCCCTTCCAGGGAGGGGAGGACCCGCCCGGCAGATAAGCGGCCGCCCCAGGGGCACGGGAAGGACAGCGGGGTGCCGAGGCTGGCCGGCAGTTCTGTTCTGCACCAAACCCCAGGGCCTGAGCCACAGGCTGCATCCCCACCCTGTCCCTCTGGGCTGGGAGCTCGGCCCTGCTGACCTCCAACTCCAGACCTGCCCTTGGCGTGGCCCCAGCCCCGGGCACCTGCTCAGAGCCCTCACCTGCCCTCCTGGCCGCCCTCCGCACCTCCAGCTCACTCAGGCGGCCCACCCCCTCCCCGTGCCTCCTCACTGGGCTTCACGCACTGGGCTTCTTCCCAGACGCTAATCCTGCCCAGCGCTCCTGACCATCCTAGCCCTCCAAATCCCCCTGCCCCTCGATCCTGCGCCAACTCAGCTTCTACTCGTCCTGTGACATTTAAAAATATCTGTCCAGCCTTGGCATATAGAACCCAATACCCCCAGCTGTTTAAATACCACTGCCTCGCGCGGCCCGCACATGCCTCCACTTCCAGTAAAAGCGTAAGCTGACCCAGCACACAGGGCCCGCTGAAGCCTCTGCTCCATCCCGCCACTCTGAATTTGGCTCCTTCATCAAGTGTCCTGTCAGCGCAGGCCCCCACCCTGCAAGGTGAAGACAGGCGTGGGCTCAGGGCCTCTGAGCGGCAGGGCAAGGCGCGGGTCGTCTGTGTGCCCGGGACACGGGAGCACATGTCCGGAGCATGGTGTGGTGTCTGCCACAGCTGTCCCTCTGCTCTCCCGTCTCTGACCCCAATGGGCCCCACGGACCTGCTCTTAATATAGCACCGAGAGGCCCGGCAGCTGGCTGCGGCAACATCTTTCCACATGAACGGTGACAACTGACATCACACTGACTTGGGTCCTGGATGTTCCAAATGTGCATTCTCCTAGGAAGACCATAGCTGAGGTCTGCCTGGTCACTACAAACGCATCCACTTTGCTTTGGGAATGGGGGAAATCGCCAATGATCAATGCGGGAGACTTTAAAAGGGGGCCCGAATGATGAATGGTGGCTTGAAGAGACTCCTGGGGCTCACCAAGTAAGGGGCTACTCCCCCAGTGAGGGTCCCCTGGGTCTGTGCGGTGACTAAATGCTTCGTGGGTAAGAGGAAGGGAGAGCAGGGACCATGACTCTGACTTGCTCTCCCCGGGGCGGGGGATGAGGGCAGCTTCAACAGATCCCAAAAAACTCAGAAAAAGTGGGGGTAAAATGATATGATTTTGGGGATTTAGATGCTTCAAAGGACACCCAGAGAAAAGGTGGGGATGACAGAGGGAAACAGTGCAGGGGCTGATGTGCTGGGGCCCTCGGCCTCATCTCACCTCCACGTGCTTGGAAATTTCCCTAACAACAAGTTTAAAAATATACACATGGGAAATAATATTCAGCGGAAATTTGCTGAGGGTCTAGTGTGTGCTAGAACTCTTCTGGGCACTTGTCAGTTTACACAAAAACAAGAGACAAGAGCAGAGCCCGGCGGCCGGCTGTAGTGGCGTGGCCGGAAATCCATCCCCTTTGGCCATGGCACGGCAGGTCCAAGCCCCACACGCCCTGGATTTGTGTTAAATGTCCCATTCCACTGACCCCTGGAGATAGTCTGAACACATACCTTTAAAATGTAGAATTTAAAATTACTACAAGGAGCCCTGTAACTCCCCAGCCAACCCAAGAAAGCACAGAGCCAATAACCTCACCGCCCAGAACACCCCGCTCCCCTCCTGGCCCACCTTCTCCGCCAGAGGTGAAAAAGACACCCCTGGGCTTCATCCTGCGCTCGTCGTGAACCTCAGTGTAGCTGCTCGTGTACATCATGGCTCAGTTCTGCCTGCTTCTGAACTTTCGGAAAAGTGTATCCTACCGCCTGTCTGAATACATACTTTTAGGCACAGGCTCTTTTCTGGAACTTTCTAGCAACCAATCAAGGACAGAGAGCATGATGGAAGAAAAGACCCACTCCCCCAGCGAATCCCTGGAAAAGCCCCGCATGAGGAAAGGCTGCAGCGGGAGCGGGAGGCGCGCCCGCCAGAAGTGAGTGGCCTGGGCTCGGCCTCCGCTGTGGGGGACACGGCCCTGGCTGAGGCCAAGGGCACGGAGGGTGGGCAGGGAGCATCGCTGATAAGCCTGTTTCTTGGCTGCGTCTGCACACAGAAACATGTGAAGTGATGGCAAATGTCATGGTAAAGGCAGATCAAGACAACTACATCTGTTGATTTATTATTAGAAGGCAAATAGCAGGGAAAGAAAATACGCCCCAAGTAATTCAGGCCTGTTGGACACCCTAGGCCGCAGCCGGCTGGAGCCGGAGGCCTTGCGGCCACACCTCAGCTAGGAGTGCCTCGCCAGACACTGCGGTCAGAGTCTGACTGGTCCCCTCCGATGGAAAAGAATCAAAGGGAGGAGGACGGGGCTCTGCACATAAAGGGGAACCTGTCGCAGCATCCCCCGGGGCCCACGCGAGCATCTCCCCCGCGGGTGCCGAGACGGGGCCCCTCACCATCCGCTGCGGAGGAGGGGCAGCTGGACCAGGTCAAGGTGATGCCCAAGGCAATTCCAAGGGGCCGCGCTGTCTGTTTTAAGAGCTACATCTATTTTCTTGTGTATTTAAAACTCCATAGCTGACAGGGGAGGTCCAGCTCGGGGGCAGAGCGCGTGCCTAGCACGCCCAAGGCCCTGGGTTGGATCCCCAGCACCTTCAGTAAATAAAAAATGATAATAAAAATAAATAAATAATCCTAAGCCCCCCCAAAAGCCTCCACAAACATACATAAAAAATACTTAGCTGAGAGCCAAGTGATCCGGGATAATCTTCCTTTAAAACCAAATTCATTTACGTGAAGAAAACAAGTCAATTCAAAGAGAACCATTAAGTGGCTGTGTGCGGGAGCGTGGCAGAACCGTGAGGGCAGCGCAGGAGCACCTCAAGTCTGAACAGATAAGCTCCGTGTTTCTAAGAGCCAGTAACTTTTTTCCCCCTAATTTCTGTACCTTTTGGCTCAGGGAAGTTTTGACTTTATTCTCTGCGTAAAACAGGCCCTTCTGCACCCTAGGCCACCCACCCCCAGCCCGGCCCACGTCCTCCCTGCTCCCTAAGGCCCTGTGTTTCCAGGCGCTTCGAAGGCTCTGCAGGCCCAGGGCCCCCGCAGCTGCTGCTGAAGAACGCCCCCAAACATCGGGGCTGCTGGGCTCAGCTCTCTGGTCAGGAACCCCCGGGGAGGTCTCAGGAAAGCTCCCGCCTTCTCTCCTGACTTGGCTCTTTTCCTGGAGTTTCCGTGATGCTTCAGAAAGAAGCGCAGCGGCGCAAGCGGCCCTCTCCAGGCGGGTGGCTCACCCGCCGTCACAGGTGCCCCACCGGAGACCCTGCCCTCATCACACGGGAGTCCACTCTAAAAGTCCTTGGACATGGGGAGCTACTCTCTTTTAAACATACTAAAAATAATAATTATATTAATGTTAATTGCATTATCTCATTTACTTACATATTTCTAGTGTCATATTACTACTAACAGTATTATTTTTATTATTATGGAAAAGCCAAGGTGCCCAGACAGCCAGTTTGCCAGCAAAGTCCTGGTTTACCTGCCATCCCAGCATCCCCTCCAGTTAGCACTGCCTTCCACACTCACAATGTCCCGGCTGGATGACAAATTCTGCGGTAATTCTCGTCACACATCATGACTACCTCGTCTGCGCCTGCAGAGTAGGGCGGGGAGCAGGGGAGGACAGGGACTGCGATTTCCAAGGCTGGACGGCATTCCTTCAATTGCAGCCATTCCCAACTTAAACCGCCCAGACCTGGGGTTGGAACAACAGGAGGTCTGCCACCCAGCTTCAAAACGGTCAAATGATAAGGGAGCGCCGAGCTCTCGGATGGGCACCTGCAGCAGCAGCTTCAATGGTGCTGTTTCTACAAGAGCTCGGTTACCTTCATGAAGAACCCAAAAAAAGGCTCTTCGGTTCACACTCAGCCTCTTCTCAGATCTTTCAGTGGTTTTCCCACCACCTGTCTTCACGACAGAGCTCTGAAACGCACTTCACTGAAGTTTACCTTCTATTCTTGACCGGTTGGAGACAAGGATGATGAAGCCAAGGTCACGGCCCCACAGACCCAGCCCCCAAGCTCTCTGCTCCCAGCCTGAGGAGGTCTGGGTGCTGGCAGGGCTCCCGCTCTTGGCCAGAGGAACAGGGTGGTGTAGCAGGTGGGGGACACTCACGTACTGCTGATGAAGACAAACTGGTGGCCTTGTATCGAAAGGGCAGCAGAGCCAAAGCCCCTTGTGTACCTGTGACCCATCTGACATCGACCTGTGAGGAACCCCTGCACACAGGTGCACAGAGGCACGTGCCTGGACAGGGGCCAAGCGGGGGAGTGACTGTCAGTGGTCTTCTGTTCACACCACAGGCGACAGGTGGCAATTCAGAGGAGCCCAGCAGAGCACATGTGAACCGGCACAGAAGGGTCTCCAAGATACGCAGCCGAGTGAAAAACCACTAACTACTTGTGTTTTTCAAAGAAACATTTTTCTGTGGAAACTGGCCAGCAGGTGAGGTCGGTAGCCGCGGGGGAGGTGAAGATGCAGACAGGCTGGTGGCGGGTCGTGAAAGCAGACCTCGGCCTTAAGCTCTAGCCAGTGCTTTTAACTTCTGATGTAATGTAGCTACTTCCTTGATTCCACATGTAGTTCTACATTGCATTTTTTAAAGTAATGGCAGGACAAGCTGATGGTGTGTCCTTGGTCTCATGGAGCAGACACCTTGAGAAAGAGGCTTTCTCTTTCTTGTACCTAATTCCCATATTTTGGGGAAGAACTTTAAGTAGTAAATGCTGCTTCTGGAGTCAGCTGGATTTTTGAATAACTGGCAGAAAAAGCGAGTGTCACCAAATTATCTTAGCTTCCCCCTTGCCTGAGCCTGTCCTGGCCACCGGGTGGCTCTGCCAGGCCTGGCTGTGCGGGGCAAGGTATGGTTCTATTTCCAGCTCCCCAGACACTCCTGGCCAGCTTTCGCTCTGCTCTTTCTTTAATAAGGAGCCGCAGAATGTCAGTTCTAAAGTGATCAAGAAAAGAATGTGAAGCTGTGAGCTGCCCATTTGGATGCTGACAAAAAATAGATCTGACATCCAGGAGGTGATATCTGAGCCGTTGGCTCAAGTTCTGTCCCTCCACAAAGATTGTCCACTTGGTGGAATGAAAAAGGCACTGATCTGGGACCACAAAAAATTCAGTCTCAGAGACGGTTTGAGCCACTGACTAGCAAGCCCAACCCCTCCTCTGAGCCTCAGTTTCCTCCTCGTACAGTGAAGGAGCCAAGACTCCATCTCCCAAATCCCTTCCAGCTCTGGGATGACCAATCCACAAGGACGTGGGTTAGAAACTCAACTCGGTGTCCCTCCCTTGGACCTTCCTTACTGCTAGACCTTTTCTGCTTCCCCTGCAGCCCCCCAGTGACCTCTAGACCCATAACCTCTTTCTGCCAGTCGATTCTTCCTCATGCATGGTCCAAAGGCACTTCCACCCCAGCCCTGAGGTGCAGGGCAGGACTCATGGTCACCTCTCATTCTGCTCACCGCATCGGAACTCAAAGTCTCCTGCCCCCCGCCCTCCTCGAGCCCAGTGAAAGGCACTGACTTCATCCAGTCCTGCCTGGCTCTCGCCCACCACCAGCCAAGGCCCCACATCCACGGTGTCACCGGGCCTTGTTAGTCAGTCTCCTCAGTAACACTCAAAGCCACTCTCACCACCACCAGTTTTATGTATTTCTAGAACCAACCACTTCCCTAGACCCAGCCACCACTGTCTCCATTCCCTTCAAATTCCACCCCCCTACCCTGCGGCCAGAGAGAATTTTGAAGTGGACAACTTGATGATGGAACCGAGTGCCCATGAGGACAGGGCTCCCAGTGTCCCAGACACAATACAGGCTACATTTGGTCAAGGCCCTCCGTGGCGGCCCCTCCAGACTCATCTCGCCCGGTTCTGCTGGCCCTCTGCTGCTGGCATCACCCCATTCTGCCACAGGGCCTGTGAACACACTATTCCTGCGCCTGGAACGGTGCCGCTGTCCTCCCCCGCCCCCGGCGCCACAAGCTCATCCTTCAGTTCACAGCTCAAGTGTGCACATATCACTTTCTCAGGAAAGTATTCCCTGACATGCCCCAACCCAGGGCAGCTTCCTTCGCAGTATACTCTGGAAAAAAAAAACCTTTCTTTTCCAATGCTCTTAGCTCAGATTGTAATGAGAACCTCCTTCATGTGATGATTCATTATTTCCAGATTCCCCTACTGAATGCTCTGAGTGGAGAGACACAGTCTGATTTAGCTCATCTTCACATTCCTGGTGCCTGGCACAATGTATGGCCCATAGCAGGGATCAGCACACTTCTCGAGATCTAACCATGGCTTCTAAGACCACCAAGAGACATCAAAAGGCCACTAAGAGATAAAACCCAACTTGACCAGCCTCTCCAACTTTCCGTTAGGTTCTTTCTGCCCACTTGGGCTCCTCCCAATCCTCCCCATCACTCTCCTGCTCCTTGGCCTTTACCACCGTCACCATCAATGACCACCACCACCACCATCACCATCAATGACCACCGCCAACTACCACCACCACCACCACCACCAGCATCAATGGCCACCACCACCACCATCACCATCAATGACCATTGCCAACTACCACCACCACCACCACCAATGGCCACCACCAGCACCACCGTCACCATCAATGACCACCACCACCATCAATGACCACCACCACCATCAATGACCACCGCCAACTACCACCACCACCACCATCAATGGCCACCACCAGCACCACCGTCACCATCAATGACCACCACCACCACCATCACCACCACCATCAATGACCACTGCCAACTACCACCACCACCACCAATGGCCACCACCAGCACCACTGTCACCATCAATGACCACCACCACCACCATCACCATCAATGACCACCGCCAAGTACCACCACCACCACCACCACCATCAATGGCCACCACCAGCACCACCGTCACCATCAATGACCACTACCACCACCATCACCACCACCATCACCATCAATGACCACTGCCAACTACCACCACCGCCACCATCACCACCACCATCAATGACCACCGACATCAGTGGAGCTACCAGTTTAATAGCTCAGTACCAGTTTGTTTGTGTCCAACCATTGCTAGGCACTTCCTGTTCCTTTCCTCATTTGATCACCTCCACAAGCCTGGAAGGCAGTTTTAAGCCCCAGAAGGGCTTTATTTTGCAATTGCAGAGGCAGGAGACCAGACAGGTAATGCCACTGGTTAGCTATGAAGCAGAAGGAAGCAAAGACGCATATCCAGGCCCACTGGGCCCGTAACTGGCTTTTCCCCTCTCATCCCAGCCTTTTCGTGAGTTCCTCTCACAGGATATCATCTTGTTTCCTTTTAAAACCCACCAAAGTACTGTCAGAGAAGAGACAGTAAGAGAAAATCCCTTTGAAGAAAAGAAATGCAGTGCAGGTCCCCACATGCATCCGTCTCACTGAGAAAAGGAGCACAGACTCCCATCCCTCACACTCCAGAGAACACGCGGGCGGCGCATGAGGAACGAGGAGGAAGCCAGAACAGGACAAAAGGAGGAATAAAACACCAGCCTGACTAAGCCATAAGGCCACCTAGAAGAGCGCCAAAGGATAAACAGACAATTATTTTAAAATAAAAGAAGCCCAGAATTACCAACTATCACAAGACTGGGACATCCAAAAGGACACGAGCTAGAAGTTTCCGATTTGGGGATTTCAGACGATGCTAAAGCTTCCAGATGGGTGTGGAGTAACAGCCTGGGCTGCCGAACAGCTTCACACGCGAAGTCAAGCTGTTTAAAAAATTAAATAAAAATCAAATTTTAAGAAACCCTTTTAAAATCCTCTAAAACCTTAAAACAAAAATTCCAAATTACTATCTATTGTCATTGAAAGAGAAATGATGCTGAAATACTAAAAAGCAGGGAGCTTTTACAGCCTCCATATCAAGACAGGTCCCTTCCTGAAATAAATTTAACCTGATGAAAACCCCACGGCATCATCTTTATTTTTCCCATTTCACTGCGAATTGGCATTTGGCAACCACTGACTTAGCTCAGCCCTCTCCCTTGGGCAGGACTTCCACAGCCTCCACTTAGTCCTCCCACAGCCTCCACTGAGTGTCTGCCTGCCCAGGCTACCAGCTGTCTCATAAACCAACCAATTCCAAAGGTGGCAGAATATGATTTAAAAAAAAAACCCACAAAAATCAATACCATTCAGATAAACACATAATAAACAGCCTGAAAATGCAACAAAAAAGGAAGGCCCATCCCCAACTGCAACCAATGTATCAAATACTTGGGAAACATATGATATATATTCACATACCAAACTCCATATATTATATATCTGAATTATATAAAGAAAACTAAATCCTTAATGGGACAAATAGAAACACCAATAAATGGAGAGTGCATGCTTCTTGATCAAGGCTAAACACAGGGGGAAAAAAATTTAAAAAGACAGTATTTCACAACTTAATTTGTAGATTGGATGCAGTTCCACTCTAGGCATCACCAAGGTCATTACAGAACTTGATGAGAATGATTCTTAAATTGTATAGAAAAATAAATGGGCAAAACTATCAGAGAGTTTTGAGATGATATGCAGTTAAGAAGGCTCTGGCGCCAGCAGATCTTAGAACAGAGTATGAAACCATGATCGTTAAAGCTGGAAACCAACCAGAACGCTGAGGAGGACGCCACCACTTAACAGAAAGAGCAGGAATGAACCAGCCATCAGCTGAAACCGCACATGACCCACACTGCGCCACACCAGGCTGAGGACAGACAGATGTTTTTCAAAACCTTCTTGTCTCAGTTGTGAATGGGAAGTTTTACAGGTTTTTCAAACTAATTAAGCAACATCAGAAAATTGCAAAGTGACAAAGATGGCACTTCTTTGACAATCTGAAAAAACCTTTCTAATTCCTGTGTATTTTTCTAGAGTCATCCCCAGTCCTACCACCTCACTCCTGGGCTGCTCAGAGCCCAGAGCACAATTTGGAATTCATCAGTTTCATCTTGTTCTCTAATTGTGAAGGGAGAGTGGGGTGAGGGAGGTGCTGGGAGCGGGCGTGCGAGAATCTTCTGGGCTCCTTGGTCAGGAGCCCCAGCCCCCCTGCCCAGCAGCCAGCAGGCCCCACGCAGATGTCTTGACGGTCTGGCTCCCTAACTCCGTGGCTTGTTCTCGACGGCAGTTACGACCGAGGTCCTCACTTGCCACAAAGCCAATCAGACCACAATGATCTGGAAACACAAGTCTCCTCTCACTCTTCCTCCTTCCCTCGCAGGTAAAGAGCTGGGAGGGAGGTAACAGCTGTTTTAGAAATTTCTAGACCCTCAAAGGGAAAAACTCCCAATTTAAAATGATTTCTAGTAAAAAAAAAAAAAAAACACAAAAAACGGATGGAGGTGAGAGGGTCCTAGAGTCATCACTAGCCAAGAATGAGCTTTCATTTCTGACTTGCGAAGACCTGTCCTTTTATTCTCATAGTTGCATGACAATTTCTTTGTCCTGGGCGGTTCGTGTCTGCCCCTGAGCCCTAGTAGGCTCTGCGTTATCCTGGCCCTGGTGGTGACCTGTTCATCATCTGACCCAACATCTCAGGAACCTCATGCATGAGGAAAGAAGGGAGGAGGCCGCCTCTGGACACAGGAAGCAGAGGTGGCCATGGAACTGCTGACTGTGAGCTGTCTCAGAGCATCCCCCACCCCTGCCTGGCTGACGGGTCCCACAGCCTCGGGGAGGGGTGGGCACAGACCCTCACACCTGTGTGGGCAGGAGGGACCATCCCCGCCTGCCTTCTGGAAAAACAAAGCTGAGTGCAAATAACAAACAAATACCTTAGAATCCTCTAAATGCAAAGCAATGCTACAGTGAATGTGGCTGATTCCCCCAGTTATGAGGATGGACTGATTACGGAGCCCAGAGTCATTTGCCTGAAGATAATTGCCTCAATTCTCCACTTCACTTTGCACACATAGAAATAGTCCCAATCTACCAGAGCCTCAGTGACTAGACACGTAAAATTGGTCTAATCATATCTTGAAGAGCTGGAGCTGAAAGGATTTCTATGAACACGAGTCTGAACCATGACACCAGTCAGACTCTCCCTCCAGGCCCGCTGCTACCCTGCTCCCCCACCAAGTCTGAAGGGGTGAGTCAGCCCCTCAGCAGACAAGATCAAAACAACTTGGAGGCCCTCTGTCAGTGCTGGAGGTGGGAGGACAAGGTGGGACGGCCAGGATTGCTGGCCGAGAGGGAAAGCACGAGCCGGAGGACTGTCCCGAGGGCTGAGTCGTCCTCCGCAATCAGCCGTGTTCTCGCCCATGGCCCAGCGTACAGGAGGGGCTGCTGCGCCTGGCACAGGGCGCATCTGAGACCAGGATCACCTAGGCTGTGGGCAGCTTTGGACACTGACGTCCCCATGGGCCATGGAAAGCAAGAGACAGGCTCAGTGTAAGCTGGGCAGGCTACAGAACCCAGTCCCCATTTCTCCAGGGCAAAGCTAGGCAGATACCAGGGTCCAGACTGTAGACCAGGGACCACATGAAAGCTGAGAGTTGGGGTCAAAGCGAGAAAGGGAGGCATCATGCCCGAGGAGGACCTGTATGCCCACACTCACGCTTTGCCTGAGGGAGGGGCCTTCCAGGTGCTTCCTGTTGGATCGGGAGCCTAGAGATGCTCCTCCCATGACAGAGTAGGTAGGTAGGCAGGCAGGCAGATGTTGGGGTGCTGGGAGAACCTCAACAGAGCACAGAGCCAAGGGAAAGGAAGGGCCGCTCCTGAGAAGACGGCCCCGAGCAGCTCTGTGTGCAGGAACAGGGTCACTTCTGATCCAATCTCCCTTT